>NC_057813.1:240575674-240899577 GCF_018294505.1 Triticum aestivum
TACCAAAATGTTCAGAAAAACATCACCTATATGTCAATGTCATTTGCATTCATTAAAAAAGTGTTGGAAAGTGCACATCCGAGTTTTAGCTCTTTTGATACCACCATGAATAGTAAACTCTAAAAAATTCAAAAAAAATCAAAAAAAATATGGTGGCAAAGTATGACAAATGTTCTAAGTGCTTGCCAAGTTTCATTAGGGAACGACATTCATGGAAGTCGTGGCAAAATAATAATCTATTTTGGAGTGTTGATTGTTTTTTTTGCCGCGGCACCCACGAATGTTATTCCCTGATGAAACTTGGCAGGCACTTAAAACATTTGTCATTCTTTGCCACCAAATTTTTTTTGAATTTTTTTTAACTTTTTTAGATTTCATTATTCATGGTGGTAGCATAAGAGCTAAAACTCGGATGGGCACTTTCCAACACTTTTTTCATGAATGCAAATGACACTGACATATAGGTGATGTTTTTCTGAACATTTTGGTATCTTATTTGCATTTTTCTGATTTAGTATGAATTAGTTACGAAGTTTTCAAACTGACAGTCAAACGGTCAAAGGGCAAAATCATAAGAGGAGCAAAGTGACTTGGACAGAACCGGTGACTTTTGGGAATTAGGGGTAAAACAGACGAGTGGGACACAACTAGGGGCATAAATCTAATTATCCCTTTCTATTGAGTTTTGTGTTGTGAAGTTTTCAAGTTTTGGGTAAAGATTTGGTGGACCATGGAATAAGGAGTGGAAAGAGCCTAAGCTTGGGATGCCCAAGGCACCCCAAGGTAATATTCAAGGACAACCAAGAATCTAAGCTTGGGGATGCCCCGGATGGCATCCCCTCTTTCATCTTCAATCCATCGGTAAATTTACTTGAGGCTATACTTTTATTCACCACATGATATGTGTTTTGTTTGAAGAGTCTTGTATGATTTGAGTCTTTGCTTTTTTAGTTTGTCACAATCATCCTTGCTGTACACACCTTTTGAGAGGGACATGCTTTAATCGTGAATTTATTAGAATACTCTATGTGCCTCACTTATATCTTTTGAGCTAGGCAGTTTGCTTTAGTGCTTCACTTATATCTTTTTAGAGCACGGTGGTGGTTTTATTTTATAGAATTGATGAACTCTAATGCTTCACTTATATTATTTTGAGAGTCCTTAAACAACATGGTAATTGGCTTAGGTTATGATTTTAGTCCTAATATGATGGGCATCCAAGAGGGATATAATAAAAACCTTCATATAAAGAGCATTGAATACTATGAGAAGTTTGATTCCTTGCATATTGTTTTGAGATATAAAGATTGTAATATTAGAGTCATGCTAGTGAGTAATTGTGGATTGGTAGAAATACTTGTGTTAAAGTTTGTGATTCTCGTAGCATGCACGTATGGTGAATCGTTACGTGATGAAGTCGGAGCGTGATTTATTCTTTGATTGTCTTCCTTATGAGTGGCGGTCGGAGACGAGCGATGGCCTTTTCCTACCAATCTATCCCCCCTAGGAGCATGCATGTAGTACTTTGTTTTGATGGCTAATAATTTTTTGCAATAAGTATGTGAGTTCTTTATGACTAATGTTGAGTCCATGGATTATACGCACTCTCACCCTTCCACCATTGCTAGCCTCTATAGTACCGCGCAACTATCGCCGGTGCATTAAACCCACCATATACCTTCCTTAAAACAGTGACCATACCTACCTATTATGGCATTTCCATAGCCATTTCAAGATATATTGCCATGCAACTTCCACCGTTCCGTTTTATTATGACATGCACCATCATTCTCATATTGTTCTCATATGCATGAGGCATTCATATAGAGTCATATCTTGTTCTAGTATTGAGTTGTAATTCTTGAGTTGCAAGTAAATAAAAGTGTGATGGTCTTCATTATTAGAGCATTATCCCATGTGAGAAAAGGATGATGGAAGCTATGATTCCCTCACAAGTTGGGATGAGTCTCCGGACTTTATTAAAAATAAAAGAGGTCGAAGAAGCCCAAAAAAAGAGGCCAAAGAAGCCCAACCAAAAAAATGAGAGAAAAAGAGAGAAGGGACAATGTTACTATCCTTTTCCACACTTGTGCTTCAAAGTAGCACCATGATCTTCATGATAGAGAGTCTCCTATTTTGTCACTTTCATATACTAGTGGGAATTTTTCATTATAGAACTTGGCTTGTATATTCCAATGATGGGCTTCCGCAAATTGCCCTAGGTCTTCGTGAGTAAGCAAGTTGGATGCACACCCACTTAGTTTCTTTTTGAGCTTTCATACACTTATAGCTCTAGTACATCCATTGCATGGCAATCCCTACTCACTTGCATTGATATCAATTGATGGGCATCTCCATAGCCTATTAATTTGCCTAGTTGATGTGAGACTTTCTCCTGCTTTTTGTCTTCTCCACAACCACCATATTCTATTCCACCTACAGTGCTATATCCATGGCTCACGCTCATGTATTGCGTGAAAGTTGAAAAAGTTTGAGAATACCAAAAGTATGAAACAATTGCTTGGCTTGTCATCGGGGTTGTGCATGATAAAATACTTTGTGTGATGAAGATGGAGCATAGCCAGACTATATGATTTTGTAGGGATAACATTCTTTTGCCATGTTATTTTGAGAAGACATGATTGCTTTATTAGTATGCTTGAAGTATTATTGTTTTTATGTCAATATTAAAAATTTTGTTTTCAATCTTATGGATCTGAATATTCATGCCACAATAAAGAAGATTACATGGGTAAATACGTTAGGTAGCATTCCATATCAAAAATTCTGTTTTTATCATTTACCTACTCGAAGACGAGCAGGAATTAAGCTTGGGGATGCTTGATACGTCTCCAACGTATCTATAATTTTTGATTGTTCCATGCTATTATATTATCTGTTTTGGATGTTTTATATGTATTAATATGGTATTTTATATTATTTTTGGGACTAACCTATTAACCTAGAGCCCAATGCTAGTTTCTGTTTTTTCCTCGTTTTTGAGTTCTACAGAAAAGGAATATCAAACGGATTCCAAACAGAATAAAACTTTCGCAGTGGTTTTTCTTGGACCAGAAGACTTGGGGAGGGGGTCAGAAGACTCACAAGGAGTCCACCAGCCACAGGGGCGCACCCTAGGGGGGCGTGCCCTGAGGGCTTGTGGGCTCCTCGAGAGTCCCGCTACCCTAATCTTTGCACTATAAATTACAAAATATTCCCCCAACATCAGAAGCGTCCACCAAAATACTTTTCCGCCGCCACAAGCCTCTGTTACCATGAGATCCCATCTCGGGGCCTTTTTCGGCACCCTGCCAGAGGGGGATTCGATCACGGAGGGCCTCTACATCAAGCTTGTTGCTCTTCCGATGTAGCGTGAGTAGTTTACCACAGACTTACGGGTCCATAGCTAGTAGCTAGATGGCTTCCTCTCTCTCTGTAATCTTCAATACAATGTTCTCCTCAATGTTCTTGGAGTTCTATCTAATGTAATATTCTTTTGTGGTGTGTTTGTCGAGATCCGATAAATTGTGGATTTATGATCAGATTATCTATGAATATTATTTGCGTCTTTGAACTCTTTTATGCATGATTAAGATATCTTTGTATTTCTCTTCGAACTATCAGTTTGGTTTGGCCAACTAGATTGGTTTTTCTTGCAATGGGAGAGGTGCTTAGTTTTGGGTTCAATCTTGTGGTGTCCGCACCTAGTGACATAATAGGGGAAGCGAGGCACGTATTGTATTGTTGCCATCAAGGATAAAAAAAATGGGGTTTTCACCATATTGCTTGAGTTTATCCCTCTACATCATGTCATCTTTCTTAAAGCGTTACTCCGTTCTTATGAACTTAATACTCTAGATGCATGCCGGATAGCGGTCGATGTGTGGAGTAATAGTAGTAGATGCAGAATCATTTCGGTCTACTTGTCACGGACCTGATGCCTATATTCATGATCATTGCCTTAGATATCATCATAACTTTGCACTTTTCTATAAATTGCTCAACAATAATTTGTTTACCCACCATATGTTTTCTTTCAAGAGAGAAGCCTCTAGTGAAACCTATGGCCCCCGGGTCTATTTTTCATCATATATTTTCAGATCTATAAACTAAAAAAATCCAAAAATACCTTGCTGCAATTTATTTATATTTACTTTATTTTGCTCTTTTATTTATCTTTTATACCTATCTCTATTAGATATCACTCTTGTTTGTGACCGTGAAGGGATTGACAACCCCTTTTACGCGTTGTGTGCAAGTGTTTGTTAGTTTGTGCAGGTGCATAGATTGGAGACTTGCTTGTGCCTCCTACTAGATTGATACCTTGGTTCTTAACTGAGGGAAATACTTATCTCTACTTTGCTGCATCACCCTTTCCTCTTCAAGGGAAAAATCAACGCAAGCTCAAGAAGTAGCATGAACCGTTGTGTGATGAAGTCGGAGCATGATTTATTTTTGATTGTCTTCCTTATGAGTGGCGGTCGGGGACAAGTGATGGTCATTTCCTACCAATCTATCCCCCTAGGAGCATGCGTATTAGTACTTTGCTTCGATGGCTAATAATTTTTTGCAATAACTATGTGAGTTCATTATGACTAATGTTGAGTCATTGGAGTATATGCACTCTCACCCTTCCACCATTTCTAGCCTCTCTAGTACCGCGAAACTTTCGCCAGTGCATTAAACCCACCATATACCCATCCTCAAAACAGCCACCATACCTACCTATTATGACATTTCCATAGCCATTCCGAGATATATTGCCTTGCAACTTCCATCATTCCGTTTATGATGACATGCACCATCATTGTCATATATTTTCTCATATGCATGCGGCATCCATATAGTCATATATTTGTTCTAGTATTGAGTTGTAAGTAAATAAAAGTGTGATGATCATCATTATTAGAGCATTGTCCCATGTGAGGAAAGTATGGTGGAGGCTAGGATTCTCCCACAAGTCGACGTGAGACTCCGGACTTATAATAAAAAGAAGCCAAGGAGCCTAAAAAAAGAGGCCAGAGATCCCAAAAGAAATAAAAGGAAAAAATAAAAAATGAGAGAAAAAGAGAGAAGGACAATGTTACTATCCTTGAAAGGATCGAGAAGAGGTGTCTAGACAGGGGGTGATTAGACCCTCAACAAGCAAAAGTAGCAGTTTTTAAGTTCTTCAAGTTGAGGTGGAGTTTTAGAACAAGATTAAGCATTCTTAATACATTTCAAGCAAGCATGGCAAGAGTATAAGCAGCGGAAAGAGTAAAGCATGCAAATTGCAAGAAAGTAAGGGGATGGAATGAAGACACGGAGATTTTTGGCGTGGTTCTGATAGGTGGTGCTATCGTACATCCACGTTGATGGAGACTTCAACCCACAAAGGGTAACGGTTGCGCGAGTCCACGGAGGGCTCCACCCACAAAGGGTCCACGAAGAAGCAACCTTGTCTATCCCACCATGGCCATCGCCTCACAAAGGACTTGCCTCACTTGGGTAGATATTCACGAAGTAGGCGATCTCCTTGCCCTTACAAACCTCCTTGGTTCAACTCCACAATCTTGTCGAAGGCTCCCAAGTGACACCTAACCAATCTAGGAGACACCACTCTCCAAAAGGTAATATTTGGTGTGATGATGATGAACTCCTTGCTCTTGTGCTTCAAATGATAGTCTCCCCAACACTCAACTCTCTCACACAGATTTGGCTATGGTGGAAAGATGATTTGAGTGGAAAGCAACTTGGGGAAGGCTAGAGATCAAGATTCTTGTGGTAGGATTGGAATGTCTTGGTCTCAACACATGAGTAGGTGGTTCCCTCTCAGAAAATGGGTAGTGGAAGTGTAGGCACGTTCTGATGGCTCTCTCTTGAATAGAGAAGGGGGTGGATGGGTATATATAGCCTCCACACAAAATCCAACCATTACACACATTTGACCCAACTCGGTCAGACCGAATAGAGTAACTCGGTGAGACCGATTCAATTCAAAATGTGAACGTTAGGAATCTTGGTGGGACCGACATGATCAACTCAGCGAGACCGATGTGCTAGGGCTAGGGCAAAACCTCATCTCGGTGAGACCGATTTCAGCAATGAGCAAACAGAGATTTGGTCAAGCAAACTCGGTGGGACCGATTGCACATTTTGGTGAGACCGAAATAATTACAACAGGCTACAAAGAGTTTGCAAGGCCATCTCAGTGAGACCGAATTGTCTATGGTTTTTGGCAGTGGCTATGTCAAATGAACTCGGTGGCGCCGGATAGATCAAATCGATGGGGCCGAGTTTGACTTTGGGTTTTGGACAAATTTGGAAATGGGAGAGTGGCTGAGGGTTTTGGAGCAATATCACTAAGCACTTTGAGAAAGTAGACCATTAAGCAACACCTCATCCCCTTTTAATAGTATTAGCTTTCCTATGGACTCAATGAGATCTTAGATCACTACAATGAAAATTAAGAGTCTTGAGCCTTTGCCAATCTTTGTCCTTAGCATTTTGAAGGGGTTCCACATTCTCTTGTCCATGCCACGCCATTGTTGAACTTCTGAAATATACTAGATAAGGATATTAGTCCAACAAGAGATATGTTGACATTAATTACCAAAATCACCCAGGGAGCACTTGTGCTTTCAATCCTTTTCCACACTTGTGCTTCAAAAATAGCTCCATGTTCTTCATGATGGAGAGTCTCCTATTTTATCACCTTCATATACTAATGGGAATTTTTCGTTATAGAACTTGGCTTGTATATTCCAATGATGGGCTTCCCCAAATTGCCATAGGTCTTCGTGAGCAAGCATGTTGGATGCACACCCACTTAGTTTCTTTTTGAGCTTTCATACACTTATAGCTCTAGTGCATCCGTTTCATGGCAATCCCTACTCACTTGCATCGATATCTATTGATGGGCATCTCCATAGCCCGTTGATACGCCTAGTTGATGTGAGACTATCTCCTTCTTTTTTTTTCTCCACAACCACCATATTCTATTCCACCTATAGTGCTATATCCATGGCTCCGCTCCTGTATTGCATGAAAGTTGAAAAGGCTTGAGAACATTAAAAGTATGAAACAATTGCTTGGCTTGTCATCGGGGTCATGCATGATGAAATACTTTGTGTGATGAACATAGAGCATAGCCAGACCTTATGATATTGTAGGGATAACTTTCTTTACCCATGATATTTTGAGAAGACATGATTTATTATTATGCTTATGTCAATATTAACTTTTGTTTTGAATCTTATGGATCTAAACATTGATGCCACAATAAAGAAAATTACATTGATTAATATGTTAGGTAGCATTCCACATAATTTTTTTTATTTTTTTCATTTACCTACTCGAGGACCCAAAAATACCTTGCTACAATTTATTTGTGTTTACTTTATTTTACCTTGTGACCGTGAAGGGATTGACAACTCCTTTTTCGCGTTGTGTGCAAGTGTTTGTTAGTTTGTGTAGGTGCATATATGGGGGACTTGCTTGTGTCTCCTACTGGATTGATACCTTGGTTTTGAACTGAGAGAAATACTTATCTCTACTTTGCTGCATCACCCTTTCCTCTTCAGGGAAAAAATCAACACAAGCTCAAGAAGTAGCACACGACCTAACTGTCAGAGCAGGCCAAACAAGATCCATCTACGGATCTAGAGGGCACACTCTCGACGTGACGGATAGCAAGCTTGGCATGACAGAAATGAGAGAGCCCCGGATTAGTGTCGTGCTCGGATGACAACCGATCTCCGGCACGACGTGGCCTGGGGCAGGGGCACCGCACACCCAATGTGTTTCACCGACGAGGTGATGCATCACCAGTTCACCGAAGGGTTTAAACCCGTAAACATCAAATAGTACGACGGGACAACATATCCTGTCATGTGGATTGAAGACTTCCTCCTCCTCATTCATATGGCCCGAGGGGACGACCTCCAGGCCATCAAATATTTACCACTAAAGCTCAAAGGACCGGCCAAGCATTGGTTGAATAGCCTCCCCGAAAACTCCATAGGGAGCTGGGAAGAGCTTGAAGACGCCTTCCGAGCTAACTTTCAAGGCACTTATGTTCGGCCTCCGGATGCCGATGACTCGAGCCACGTTGTTCACTAGCTCGGAGAGTTAGCCCGGCAATTTTATCGGTTCTTGACCAAGGAAAACCAGATCGTCGACTGTCCGGACGCTGAGGCAATAGCCGCTTTTAGGCATAGCATCCAGGATGAATGGCTTGCTCGACAGCTCAACCAAGATAAACTGAAAACAATTTCGGCCCTCACCTCTCTAATGACCCGCTTTTGCATGGGAGAAGATAGTTGGTTATCTCGTAGAAGCAACCACCGGACGAACCCGGCACTCAGAAGTCTGGGACGGGAATGGGAAACCACGGCGCAACAAGAACAAGCGCCAGCACAATGGTGATGAAGCCGACGACACGGCAGTGAATGCCGGATTCATCAACTCCAAATCAGGACCACGAAAGAAGCCCTCTAAAGGGAACCGGGATGGCCCTACTGCGTTAGATAAGATCCTGGATAGACCCTGCCAGATCCATGGCACTTCAGACAAGCTCGCCAACCACACCAACCGCAACTGCTAGGTGATCAAACAGGCCAACAAGCTTACAACCAAGGAACAAGGCAAGGGGCCCCGCAGTGAGGACGATAACGAACCTTGTGGGCCGAACAATGGAGGCCAGAAGCAATTCCCTCCCGAGGTAAAAACTGTGAACATGATCTACGTCACGCGTATACCTAAGAAGGAGCGGAAGCACGCACATCATGATGTCTACGCCTTAGAGCCGGTGGCCCTGAGATACAACCCGTGGTCGGCTTGCCTGATCACCTACGACCTCGAAGACCATCCGACCAGTATCCATCACGGAGGAACGGCGGCTCCGGTGCTCGACCCCATCATGGACGGATACCACCTCACCAGAGTCCTTATGGACTTAGGCAGCAACCTCAATCTGATTTACTCAGATACAGTGAGGAAGATGGGAATCGATCCGTCAAGGATCAAACCTAGCAACACCACCTTTAAAGGGGTAATCCTAGGCGTCGAAGCACGTTGCTCGGGCACCATCACTCTAGAAGTAGTTTTTGGCTCACCCGACAACTTCCGTAGCGAAGACTTGATTTTCGACATCGTCCCTTTTCGCAGCGGCTATCACGCACTTCTCGGCCATACAACGTTCACTCGCTTTAACGTCGTCCCCCACTACACATATCTGAAGCTCAAGGTGCATGGACCTAAGGGTGTCATCACCGTTAACAGTAACACCAAGCGCTCGCTCCAAACTAAGGAACACACAGCAGCTCTGGCAACCGAAGTACAGGTCGGCAAAGGGGCATCGAAAACCCAGGCTCACATCAAGGCGCTAGACGTACAGAAACGAGCCCGAGCTACGGCCCCGCTTCTCGAGCCTTCAAGTGCTCACCCTAAATAGGGATACGCCCCCACAACACAGGTTCTTCAGCCATGAAATACGTACCTCGGGTACACCATTTCGCGCTTAAAATTCCATGGGCAGCTGTGGGGGCAAACAATCGAAGGGTCAAGTATTCAGCTAGACCGACTATGGCCAAATATGTTATCAGACCATTAACAGGTGCCATCCAGGGCCTGACTAGCATAAAGCTGATATACTGCGGCAGCTTCTCAAGACCCTCTCTCAAGGGATCGTCCGCCAATCTCCATTTCCCCTGTCTACGGAACCCTCCCACACAACAAAGGCGCAGACGTGCGACAGGGCGTAGTAGGGACATCAAACCACTCACAGAGGCCCTACGTAAACCTTTCTTTTGTCATTTATATTTTTCTAAAAAGTATCTGTAACAGTTGCTTCGGTAGTTTGAATTATATGGTTGGATGTCACACATTCATCGGAAATAAAGACCATCATTACGATCCCATTGAAACCGTTTATGTTGCATATCTCTTTCCGCTTTTTCATGCTGAAACAAACTTGTTTGATACATGCTTTCTTTAGATGCGATCGGCTAATAAACCGGGGGCTCGACTATAAATCTCGCCCCAAGCATCATTCCGGCACCATCTTTATCTTGTGTGCTCGGCATCTTGGATATTGCATTATATGAATCGGCTCAGAATTATGTCTCTGGTCAATAGTTGGGTTACCCAGCTCATGTGCTTGCCCTCTTACGTTCTGCATTGTTCGGCTAGGAGGGTAAAGGGAGAACCACTGCGATTGTACTTCTACCTCGTCTGGTTAAGTACCTCAGTGGAGAAAGCCGAAAACTGATTGTCATAATAAGTGAGAACTGGTAGGCGATCCGATGACAAGTGCCAAACTAAAAATCGATGGAGGTATTCCGTGTCATACGAAGGGTTGCTGTCATAGAAACCATGTGATGGTATTAACCTTGGTAGAGCTGAATATCACAAAAACACTGGGGGCTAGTCACTGGCTCCCGCAGTCAAGCTCCTATGGCTAAGTGAAAGCATTAAAGCCGCATAGTCGGATTGCCTCATTTCTCCTACACACTACCACCTCCGGGCACCGAGACGTCGGCTAAGGGTTAAAGTGTTAAGGAAGAAACACCCTTTGTAGTATCTAAAAGGGGGCTGAAGCCAACGACTGGTAACTTTCAGTTTAAAACGGCCGCACGGGAGTCAAAGTAAAACAAATAGAGAATCGAAGAACATGCCAACTGGTTGCATTATAAAGCACAAAAAGTTTCAACTTGCTGAGATAAATGGTAGTACATTCACTCATAAATTACATCTTTCGAGCATTGGGCCTCGATCGCCCGAGTACCATCCATCAAGATTGGAAAATATTGCTTGGTGCGCCTATGCTCCTTAGGCGGGGGTCCAGTAGCCATCTCAGCTCGCTTGATCTTCGGCTAGTGCACCATGGTCTTGCCGAAGGCCATCCAATCTCCATCGATGCATGAGGACCGCTTCCTGACATCAACTGGGGCGTGGCCTGCTACTTCTTGATCTTGTGTTGGTTTTTTCGTTGAAGAGGAAAGGGTGATGCAGCAAAGTAGAGATAAGTATTTCCCTCAGTTTGAGAACCAAGGTATCAATCCAGTAGGAGGTACACACAAGTCTCCAATCTATGCACCTGCACAAACAATCAAACACTTGCACCCAACGCGATAAAGGGGTTGTCAATCCCTTCACGGTCACTTGCAAGGATGAGGTCTGATAGAGATAGATATAAAAGATTACTAAAATGTAAAACAAAGTATAAACAAATAAATTGCAGCAAGGTATTTTTTTGGTTTATAGATCTGAAAATATATGATGGAAAATAGACCCGGGGGCCATAGGTTTCACTAGAGGCTTCTCTCTTGAAGGAAAATAATATGGTGGGTGAACAAATTACTGTCGAGCAATTGATAGAAAAGCGCAAAGTTATGAAGATATCCAAGGCAATGATTATGAATATAGGCATCACGTCCGTGTCAAGTAAACCGACTCCTGCCTGCATCTACTACTATTACTCCACACATCAACCGCTAACCAGCATGCATCTAGAGTATTAAGTTCATAAGGACGGAGTAACGCCTTAAGTAAGATGACATGATGAAGAGGGATAAACTCAAGCAATATGATGAAAACCCCATTTTTACCCTTAATGGCAATAATACAATACTTGCCTTGCTACCCCTACTTTGTCACTGGGTGAGGACACCACAAGATTGAACCCAAAACTAAGCACCTCTCCCATTGCAAGAAGAGCCAATCTAGTTGGCCAAACCAAACCAACAATTCAAAGAGAAATACAAAGATATCAAATCATGCATATAAGAATTCAGAGAAGATTCAAATAATATTCATAGATAATCTGATCATAAATCCACAATTCATCGGATCTCGAAAAACACACCACAAAAGAATATTACATCGGATAGAACTCCAAGAACATCGAGGAGAACATGGTATTGAAGATCATAGAGAGAGAAGAAGCCATCTAGCTACTAGCTATGGACCCGTAGGTCTGTGGTAAACTACTCACGCTTCATTGGAAGGGCAATAGAGTTGATGTCGAAGCCCTTCGTGATCGAAGCCCCCTCCGGCAGGCTGCCGGAAAAGGCCCCAAGATGGGATCTCACGGGTACAGAAGGTTGCGGCGGCGGAAAAGTATTTTGTTGGACGCTTCGTTTGGGAATATTTCTGAATTTATAGGCCAAGAATTAGGGTTAGCGGAGCTCCAAGGGGCCCACAAGCCCTCAGGGTGTGCCCCTGAGGCTTGTGGCCGCCTTGGGACTCCTTTGACTTCATCTCCAAGTCCTATGGGTGTTCTCATCCAAGAAAAATCATCGCCAAAGTTTTATTTCGTTTGGACTCCATTTGATATTCCTTTTCTGTAAAACTCATAAGCAAGGGGAAAACTAAAACTGGCACTAGGCTCTAGGTCAATAAGTTAGTCCCAAAAATAATATAAAATAGCATATTAATGCATATAAAATATCCAAAACACATAATATAATAGCATCGAACAATCAAAAATTATAGATACGCTGGAGACGTATCAAGCATCCCCAAGCTTAATTCCTACTCGTCCTCGAGTAGGTAAATGATAAAAACAGAATTTTTAATGTGGAATGCTACCTAACATATTTATCCGTGTAATTTTATTGTGGTATGAATATTCAGATCCATAAGATTCAAAACAAAAGTTTAATATTGACATAAAAACAATAATACTTCAAGCATACTAATAAAGCAATCATGTCTTCTCAAAATAACATGGCCAAAGAAAGTTATCCCTACAAAATCATATAGTCTCGCTATGCTCCATCTTCATCACACAAAGTATTAAATCATGCAGAACCCCGATGACAAGCCAAGCAATTGTTTCATACTTTTGATGTTCTCAAACTTTTTCAACTTTCACGCAATACATGAGCGTGAGCCATGGACATAGCACTATAGGTGGAATAGAATATGGTGGTTGTGGAGAAGACAAAAATAAGGAGAAAATCTCACATCAACTAGGTGTACTAACGGGCTATGGGGATGCCCATCAATAGATATCAATGTGAGTGAGTAGGGATTGCCATGCAATGGATGCACTAGAGCTATAAGTTTATGAAAGCTCAAAAAGAAACTAACTGGGTGTGCATCCAACTCGCTTGCTCATGAAGACCTAGAGCAATTTGAGGAAGCCCATCATTGGAATATACAAGCCAAGTTCTATAATGAAAAATTCCCACTAGCATATGAAAGTGACAACATAGGAGACTCTCTATCATGAAGATCATGGTGCTACTTTGAAGCACAAGTGTGGTAAAAGGATAGTAGCATTGTCCCTTCTCTATTTTCTCTCATTTTTCTTTTTTTCCTTTTTTATTTATTTGGTTAGGCTTCTTGGCCTCTTTTATTTTATCTGGGCTTCTTTGGCCTCTTTTATTTTTTATAAAGTCCGTAGACTCATCCCAACTTTGAGGGAATCATAGCTTCCATCATCCTTTCCTCACATGGGACAATGCTCTAATAATGATGATCATCACACTTTTATTTACTTACAACTCAAGAATTACAACTCGATACTAGAACAAAATATGAGTCTATGTGATTGCCTTCGACGGTGTACCGGGATGTGCAATGATCTAGCATAGAAATGACATCAAAAAACGGACAAGCCATGAAAACATCATGCTAGCTATCTTACGATCACGCAAAGCAATATGACAATGATGGCGCGTGTCATAATAAACGGAACGCTGGAAGTTGCATGGCAATATATCTTAGAATGGTTATGAAAATGCCATAATAGGTAGGTATGGTGGCTGTTTTGAGGAAGGTATATGGTGGGTGTAATGCACCGACAAAAATTGTGAGGTACTTGAGAGGCTAGCAATGGTGGAAGGGAGAGACTGCGTATAATCCATGGACCCAACATTGGTCATAAAGAACTCACAAACTTATTACAAAAGTCTATTAGCTATCAAAACAAAGTACTACACGCATGCTCCTAGGGGGATAGATTGGTAGGAAAAGACCATCGCTCATCCCCGACCGCCACTCATAAGGAATACAATCAATAGATAAATCATGCTCCGACTTCATCACATAACGGTTCACCATACATGCATGCTATGTGAATCACAAACTTTAACACAAGTATTTCTACCAATCCAGAATTACTCACTAGCATGACTCTAATATCACCATCTTGATATCTCAAAACAATCATAAGGAATCAAACTTCTAATAGTATTCAACGCTCTTTATATGAAAGTTTTTATTATATCCCTCTTGGATGTCTGTCATATTAGGACTAAATTCATAACCCAAGCAAATTACCATGCTGTTTAGAGACTCTCAAAATAATATAGATGAAGCATGAGAGTTCAACAATTTCTATAAAATAAAGCCACCGCCGTCTTCTAAAAAGATATAAGTGAAGCACTAGAGCAAATTGCCTAGCTCAAAAAAATATAAATGAAGCACACAGATTATTCTAATAAATCATGATTCATGTGTGTCCCTATAAGTGAAGCACACAGATTATTCTAATAAATCACGATTCATGTGTGTCCCTATCAAAAGGTGTGTACAGCAAGGATGATTGTGGAAAACTAAAAAGCAAAGATTCATATCATACAAGACGCTCCAAGCAAAACACATATCATGTGGTGAATAAAAATATAGCCTCAAGTAAATTTACCGATGGATTGAAGACAAAAGAGGGGATGTCATCCAAGGCATCCCCAAGCTTAGATGCTTGGTTGTCCTTGAATGTTACCTTGGGGTGCCTTGAGCATCCCCAAGCTTAGGCTCTTGCCACTCCTTATTCCGTTGTCCATCAAATCTTTACCCAAAACTTGAAAACTTCACAACACAAAACTCAATAGAAAACTCATGAGATCCGTTAGTATAAGAAAATAAATCACCACTTTTTGGTACTGTTGTGAACTCATTCTTTATTTATATTGGTGTAATATCTACTGTATTCCAACTTCTCCATGGTTCATACCCCCCGATACTACCCATAGATATATCAAAATAAGCAAACAACACATAGAAAACAGAATCTATCAAAAACAGAACAGTCTGTTGTAATATGTAAACTTCGTATACTTCTGTAACTCCAACAATTCAGAAAAAAAAATCAGAAAACAGAGGCAATTCATATATCAATCGTGTGTAAAAAATTCAAGAATTTATCACGCTCCAGCAGCTTAGATCAATTATGTTTCTGGGAGCAAAAGTTTCTGTTTTTCAGCAATATCAAATCAACGATACACCAAAGTATCCCAAAGGCTTTACTTGGCTCAAACACTAATTAAAACACCAAAAAACAATTACTACAGAGGTAACAATGTGTATTTATTGAAAAACAGAACCAAAAAACATAAAACTAAAATTGGGTTGCCTCCCAACAAGCGTTATTGTTTAACGCCCCTAGCTAGGCATAAACATAGATCTAGGTATTGTCATAGTAATAAGGGAGATCATCCATGCTCATCTCATACTCCCTTCTTTCAGCGGCCAATTTACTTTGTGGTAAGCAAAAATAATCAAAAGTGCTAAATTTAATAGGATAAGGATCCCTAAGATGTAGTTTGGGAGGAATTGGTTCCTCCTTCTGCCCCTTGTATTTTATAATCAACTCATCATTATAAGTGTTCCTTTGGTGGAACGTCATAAGCCTATCTCTTAATACAAACTCTAATGCATTGTTTTGTATAGCAAACTTATCATTGAGTTCAGAAATCTTATCAACCAAAACCTCGGTAGGGACCCTTTTTCTCAGATTTTCATTATAGGCAGCATAATTGGGAGATTGCAATCGCATTATTTCCTATCGATTAAAAAGGATCTCCTCTATTGGGGGACAACCACCATTTATTTTATAATGCGCAAAAATTTCACTAGCTTCTTTCATAATGAATCTGAACTCATGAGCTAGAAATATAGTGGCGGCACGCTTAACAAAAGAATGCTGAATATTGGAGAATTCTAGAAAAATCATTTGTATGCATGGATGCATATGAACAAATTGTCTTTCAAGTTCAATTATAAGCAAAGTTATTGCATCCGCAAGGCTATTAGTTTTATTAAGAATAGATCCTCCTAGCGTAGGTAACGTACCGACAAAAGTAAATAAATCTTGAATCACCCCTTTTCCAATAATATTACCGCTACCCACACGGAGTTTTTTAGTATGGATAATAGTGGGTTCTTGATGAGGATCATTATTGGCAAAAACATTAAAACCTTCCTCAAGATTATTGCTATCTTTTTCAATGATAAACTCCCCAGATCTAGACATGGTGGTAACAAACCAATCTAGCAAACGAGCAACCAAAAAGTAAACAAAAAGACGAATGGAAGAAGGGCGAATAAAAAGGCAAATCTTTTTGTGTTTTTCTGAAATCATTTTAGAAGTGGGGGAGAGGAAAACGAGAGGCAAATGGCAAATAATGTAATGCAAGATATGAGAGTTTATGGTGGGTAATTGGTAGGCTTGATGTAGAACCTCCCCGGTAACGGCGCCAGAAATTCTTCCTGCTACTTCTTGAGCTTGCGTTGGTTTTTCCCTTGAAGGGGAAAGGGTGATGCAGCAAAGTAGATATAAGTATTTCCCTCAGTTTGAGAACCAAGGTATCTACACGCAAGTCTCCAATCTATGCACCTGCACAAACAATCAAACACTCGCACCCAACGCGATAAAGGGGCTGTCAATCCCTTCACGGTCACTTGCAAGGATGAGATCTGATAGAGATACATATAAAAGATTGTTAAAACGCAAAAGAAAGTAAAAACAAATAAATTGCAGCAAGGTTTTTGTTGTTGTTGTTTATAGATCTGAAAATATATGATGGGAAATAGACCCGGGGGCCATAGGTTTCACTAGAGGCTTCTCTCTTGAAGGAAAATAATATGGTGGGTGAACAAATTACTGTAGAGCAACTAATATAAAAGCACAAAGTTATGACGATATCCAAGGCAATGATTATTCATATAGGCATCACGTCCGTGTCAAGTAGACCGACTCCTGCCTGCATCTACAACTATTACTCCACACATCGACCCCTATCCAGCATGCATCTAGAGTATTAAGTTCATAAGAACGGAGTAACGCCTTAAGTAAGATGACATGATGTAGAGGGATAAACTCAAGCAATATGATGAAAACCCCTTTTTTTACCCTTGATGGCAACAGTACAATACGTGCCTCGCTACCCCTACATTGTCACTGGGTGAGGACACCGCAAGATTGAACCCAAAACTAAGCACCTCTCCCATTGCAAGAAGAACTGATCTAGTTGGCTAAACCAAATCGATAATTCGAAGAGAAATACAAAGATATCAAATCACGCATATAAGAATTCAGAGAAGATTCATGTAATATTCATAGATAATCTGATCATAAATCCACAATTCATCGGATCTCGACAAACACACCGCAAAAGAATATTACATCGGATAGATGTGACGCCCGGATAATTAAGCTACAGTGAACCTCTGCTAATGATGCCACGTCACCTCGATTACTATTGCTAATCTCGCGTTAGTTCGAAACCGATTCATATTCAAATTCGAAATAAGGGAAAACATCAAAAAGTTTTCAAATATTAAAAAAATATTCGGGTTGTGCCAGTTAATGTATAGATGATTATGATGTAGAATCCACATTCTTATATAATGAATAAATGCAGTAAAAAGATTTAAACGGTAGCAAAAACATTATTTCAATTCCTTTGGTATTTTATAAAACACTAAACCATTTTATTTTTGGGTTAAAACCTTTTGTGGCTGAGGGTTATTTTGAAACGTTATTTTAGGAGCTATAGTCATATTTTACTAAGTAAAAATAATGTGGAATTAAAATTAAAATAGAAAAGAAAAGTAAAATGAAAAATAATAAAAGAGAACAAAAGAAAACAAAATGAACCCCACTCTCTCCCCTGGACCAAGAGGCCCCTAGCCAACTGGGCCAGACGGCCCAGCTGGCCGACCCACTGGCCCAACTGGCCCCCCACTCACTCCCTTAACCCCCCACTCGACCAAAACCCTAACCCCCGTCGCCCCACACCCCACTTCCCCCCCCCCATCGATCTGGATCGGGGCAGGCAACCAGCGCCCTGGTGCCTCGTCGTTCGCCGCCCGTCGCCCCTGTCGCCGCCGCGCGGAAGACCACCTCACCGGAGCTTCCCCTCCTGCTGGATCTGGATCGGCACCCAAGCCGATCCCCGGTGCCAGCGCTCGCCACCACTGGATTCGCCACCTCCTCGTCTCCTCCTCGTGTCGCTGGACCTCGCCGTTGCCCGAAGCCGACTTGCCAGACCGCTCCCTCGCTGGACCTCTTCCTCTACGTCGTCGACCTCGTCCTCGTCCTCCTCCCCGAGCCCCACTGCCCTTGACCCTGCGCCTCGCGGTGAGGCCCCCGGCCTCTTCTCCTCCCCTGACCCCGTACGCACGCACTCACGACCGCACCGCTCCGCATCGCGGTCACTGCAGCGCGCCGCCCGCAGCCACTCACCACGTCCCCCTGCTGCTGGTGCGCCCCGGCTCCCCTGCTGGTGCTCCTCTGCCGCCCGTGCGCCCGCTCTTCGCCGGCCCCGCACTCCGTCTCCCCCACGTTGGCCGGCCACCGCGGCCGCCCTGGCCACTGGCTTGGCCCCACCGCACTCCCTGTGGGCGGGCACTCCCCCAGGCGCCCGTCGTTCGTTAGCCCGCCTCGTTATGGCCCCTAGGGCCAATGACATGTGGGGCCCACTCCCTGGAACAAAAAAAGGATATAAAAAAGAATTAAAAATAAATAAATAAAACAAATATTAATTAATTAACTACATTAATTAAGTTAATTAAATCCTGATTAGTTGACTAGTTGAATTTACTTAACCTGCTAGTTAAACAAATAACTGTTAATTAGTTATCAGTCCATGACAGAATGGACCCACGTGTCAGTTTGACCAAGTCAATTGACTGTTGACTGCTAACATCACCCTGATGTCATGCTGACGTCATAATGACATTTACTAATTAAATTAATTTCTGTTAATTCTAAAAATGAATTAAAACTTTAAAAATTAATATAAAATAAATCGTACCTCGGATGGAAAAACTTTGTACATGAAAGTTGCTTAGAACAAAGAGACGAATCCGGATACGCAGCCCGTTCGTCCGCAACGCGTCCCTAGCATACAGCCCGTTCGTCCGCAACGCGTCCCTAGCATAGTGAACCTACAACATTTCACCTTCGGTTCATCTGTCTGAAAACGTGAAACACCGGGGATACTTTCCCGGATGTTTCCCCCTTTCGCCGGTATCGCCTACTACCGCGTTAGGGCACACCTAGCATTGCTCTTTGTCATGTCACGAATCATCATGCTTATGTTTGCATTGTATTTATTGTTTCTTCCCCCTCTTCTCTCCGGTAGACTACGAGACGGACGCTGATCACCAGATATCGCCTATTCTTCTCTATACTGCTTGCATTAGAGTAGTGTAGCATGTTACTGCATTTGGTTAATCCTATTCTGCTGCATAGCCTGTCATTGTTGCTACAGTCATTGATACCTTACCCGCAATCCTAAATGCTTAGTATAGGATGCTAGTTTATCATCATTGGCCCTACATTCTGGTCGGTCTGCCTTGCTTTACTATCGGGCCGTGATCACTTGGGAGGTGATCATGGGTATATACAATACATATATACACACTATACAGATGGTGACTGAAGTCGGGTCGGCTCGTTGAGTACCCGCGAGTGATTCACGGATAGGGGGCTGAAAGGACCTTTGTCCCGACGGCCCTCTATGTGGATCTTTGTGGCGGAGCGACAGGGCAGGTTGAGACCACCTAGGCGAGAGGTGGGCCTGGCCTTGGTCGGCGTTCGCAGTTACTTCATAATAGAACGCTTAACGAGATCTTGGTATTTGATCTGAGTCTGGTCACTGGCCTATACGCACTAACCAACTACGCGGGAACAGTTATGGGCACTCGACGTCGTGGTATCAGCCGAAGCCTTCTAGACGTCAGCGACTGAGCGGCGCACGCCAGATTGGACTGGAACACCTGCTCTTGTATTAGGGAGGCTAGGTCTACTTCCGGCCGCCCACGCAATGTGCAGGTGTGCAATGGGCGATGGGCCCAGACCCCTGCGCCATAGGAGTTAGACCGGCATGCTGACCTCTCTGTTAGGCCTAGGTGGGGCTGCGACGTGTTGATCTTCCGAGGCCGGGCATGGCCCAGGAAAGTGTGTCCGGCCAAATGGGATCGAGCGTGTTGGGTTATGTGGTGCACCCATGCAGGGAAGTTTATCTATTCGAATAGCCGTGTCCCTCGGTAAAAGGACGACCCGGAGTTCTACCTTGACCTTATGACAACTAGAACTGGATACTTAATAAAACACACCCAGACAAGTTCCACAGACAACCCGGTGATCGCTTTTCCACAGGGCGATGAGGGAAGGATCGTCGGGTAGGATTATGCTATGCGATGCCTCTTGGAGGACTTCAATCTACTCTCTTCTACATGCTGCAAGACGGAGGCTGCCAGAAGCGTAGTCTTCGACAGGATTAGCTATCCCCCTCTTATTCTGGCATTCTGCAGTTCAGTCCACCGATATGGCCATTTACACATATACCCATGCATATGTAGTGTAGCTCCTTGCTTGCGAGTACTTTGGATGAGTACTCATGGTTGCTTTTCTCCCTCTTTTCCCCCTTTCCCTTCTACCTGGTTGTCACAACCAGATGCCGGAGCCCAGGATCCAAACGCCACCGTCAACGACGACTCCTACTACACTGGAGGTGCCTACTACTACGTGCAGCCCGCTGACGACGACCAGGAGTAGTTTAGGACGATCCCAGGTAGGAGGCCTGCGCCTCTTTCGATCTGTATCCCAGTTTGTGCTAGCCATCTTATGGCAACTTGTTTAACTTATGTCTGTACTCAGGTATTGTTGCTTTCGCTAACTCGTCTATGATCGAGCACTTGTATTCGAGCCCTCGAGGCCCCTGGCTTGTATTATGATGCTTGTATGACTTATTTATGTTTTAGAGTTGTGTTGTGATATCTTCCCATGAGTCCCTGATCTTGATCGTACACGTTTGCATGCATGATTAGTGTACGATTGAATCGGGGGCATCACAAGTTGGTATCAGAGCCGACTACCTGTAGGAATCCCCCTTCCACACTCCTTGGCCGAAGTTGAGTCTAGACATTGCAAAGCTTTTTACTAACTTGGCTGTGTGGCTCACGAGCCCACGTCGCCATCGGGTGGTAGTAGAATCTTTTATTCCTCGACCTATATTGTGGGACTCTGACATCTCTTCTATTCGGGGTAAACGATTTTACTAACTCTGACTCTAGGTTCTCGATAATACTTTCCCCCGGAGAGCCCCTTCAGTCCAGATGATCACCAACTACACCAGAAGATTCGGAAGATACTCTCCAGTGTTCATTCGAGACATTGTTCCCGTTGCTTTTGCAATTCCCTACAACTGTTTTCCCTATGGAGAATTACATGCACCTCTCGTCTTACTTTCATTCCCAGTTGCTTTTGTTGTTACAAGATGCATCGAATTATTCTCCAAACTTTTTAAGAATCCTTGAGCTTACTGCCTTGCAGTTCTTTGCCACATGAATACCCCCTACGGATAATTCCTCACACTTATTGAGTATCCGCTCAATTCCCAGTTGTTCATTTGTTTCACAAAAGTCTTCAAATTACCATTCGATCTTTCGAAAATCCTAAGCAGCCTATTGCTAGTAAAGTTCTTACCTTCCTGCATTATGGTTAATTCCATATATCTAGTAATCTTTGTTGGCATCCTTTGTCATTATCATTTTGGATCCGTTGATTCGAAATGTTGCGAATGCCCGCAATCATCAGTTGATCCTTATGAATTATCTTCCCGACTCAGACGTCATTCCGGACATGAGTTGGTTCTCGGAAATTCAAACCTTTATTGATTGTCCAACTAAGTGTTTTCAACTTATCCATCCTTGATCAGAGCGTCTGCTTCTGATCCTTCATTTTGGAAACCATAATTTCTTTCTCTTTAAGCGTCAGACTAATCAGGTGATTCTTGAATCTGATGCCTCTGTATTCTTTCTTTCTCTGAGTGAGTACCGATACTCACATCAGCTCTGTTGTGGATCACCCGATCCATTGTTGGATTTTTATCCGACGGTGTCCTTCATATTCAATCACTTTGTGAGTTCTTCCCCTGATACATAATGCCTTTTCTAAATTGTATCCTCTGCTTGGCCAACCATGCTCTACTTTCGAGCTTGTGTATTTACATTTGAAACTTGTGGTATTTGTTACTAAGATGCCCGATGGGTTGAACCTATGCCTTCCCCTAATCCGTGAGAACCCGAAAGTTTTCACAAGTCATACTGTTCCGGTGTTCTACCAGATAAAATTCCAACACTACAGTTTTATCAAAGCGAGAGGCGAATGAAATGATATGCATTAAAGAAGTGGGAGTCGACCTTGAACTTTGTGTTCATGCCCATGAAAATGATGTAGACCATCTCGGAAGCTTCTTGCAAAATGATTATCCAGCTGTATGATTCTTTCGGTATTCTTGAAATTGATTCCTTATAGTTATGGTTCCGACCAAGCTGTCCTGATCTGATATATCTGAGGGGAATCCATTCTAGTGCCTCGTCTATTTTTGGCAATCTTGAAGTATCTACTATCATAGGTCAATGACCCGGTTCTACTTCTATCATGTTCTACCTTCGAGGATTACCCCCTGGTATCTCGGAGATGTCTTGCCATTGCACCACCTCTTACTAACTTTGTTGAAGTAATGTCTTTCCTTGTCGTAATCACTCTACGGGTTCTGGGTTGTTATCAACCGAGGACACCGACTAGTGAAATTATTCTGCACTACAAATCAAATACCCCTAGTATTTTTACTAGGAAATTCTGAACTCAATCTGGTCATTCCTAGACTATCGGCTGCATCCTGGTCTTGCTATCGTTAACTGTGCTACCTCGTCCTTCTTTGGTGCATGAATTCTTCAGTGTGTGAGCACGACTTACGTCGAGCTTTCAACATTTTGTTACTTGTCTTGAAAGGCAACCTTGGTTCTAAGCTTGCATCTTATATATTGATCCTATAACTTGCCACTTCGTCATTTCCTTGCTTGTTGCCGTTGTTGTTTGATTGCATCCTCTTGAAACCTCTCGACAAATGTGTCGGATCACCTTCAACACTTTGATTTCTTCCGAGGTATCAACTGTGCTCATGATGAGAAATACCCTCCTTGCCCTCGATGATTTTATTATCATCGACAACACCCTTGACTTCCTTTCATCGCGAACTTGTCCACATTATGAATACAACTTGCTCTCCAGCTAGTGTTGTGTTCTGCCTCGAAGTATTACTGTCTTTTCTGTCGAGAATGTTGTGGGGATTGCTCCACCTCTTAGAAATTCTTGGTATGATGATACTTCTCACCATCACAATTTTTTCTTGGTCCTCCTGTTGATTCCAACCGGGGTACCAACAAGTGAACGGTGCTGTTTGGATTTTGCCCTTCTAGCAACCCTATTGCTTTGAAGCTAATGGCTGGCCATTCATTCTTAGACTATTGATTATTGAATCGCCATTCTGACATTGGTCGTGCAACCCAACCCATATTGCGGGTGCACCTTTCAACCAATGTTTAATTGTGTATGTTTTCCTCGAGCATACTTCATTATATCATTTGATCTAACAAATGTTATCTCCTTGTTCACATAATTGTGGAAATCCATCTTGTGGAAATCTCGATGAGTTGTCGCTGAGTTCTTCAGCCACCTCCTCCTCCTCTCCTTGGCTTAATGATGAACTCTTGTTTCGGAACTCGCTTCCATAGTTCATTTCCCAAGAATCATATAATGTCGTCTCTTCAATTGTGTTGCACCTCTTCTTCTCAGGCATCCTAAGTTTGAGGTGTCCTGACACCAATCAGATTTGAAACTTGTCAGATATGGTGGTTGGAACATTTTCCAAGAGTCATAGCATTGATCTTTATATAACCCAGTAAGGTGATAACATGCCTAGCACACCTGGTCGGAGGACCTGTTGTTATAGTTTCCTTTTTAGCAAGGTTAACCATTCTTCCATGGGGAAATTGAAGGACCTATTCTATATGTTGTTCCTGATGAATCCTTTGTCTATCCAAGTCCGACCTTTGCTTGAACACCATGCAATGCTATCTTGAAGCATGTCCGTGGTACTCCGATTTTCAACAAGGACATTTGAAGCCCAATGCTAAATGTTTCTCGCTCATTTATCCAAACACCATTGTATGGGTAATGTCATAAAATTTCTCTCACCTTACCTAAAAAGTTTTCTACATTATATCCTGCCCTGGATATCATGCTCTGCTTGTCCTTGGGAAGGATATACCCTTGAAATATGTGTTTAAACACATTTTTCCTTTCCATTGATCTGGTTAAATCTAATAATCATATCTTCCTTTCCATTGTTTGGTTTAACCTTTCTTGTGATCTATATGATCTAAGCAGTAATATTCTCCTGCTCTTGTAAACACCTCAGTGTACAATTCTGTCAGAAAGACCCTGTTATTTTTGTTGATGACATTCCGGTAACCATCGATGGATGAGAACTTTGCCTACTGGTTCGCCTCCTTCAACGAGCAGGAAAATGGTTCTCTTCGTCCCTCACCCTTGGTACCGATGTTGTTGCCGACATAACCGACAGACTACCCTCTGACATGCCTGGCTTACATGATCGTACAAGATGTCACCAACCTTCCTACTTTTAACCACATGGTGGGCCCATAACCCACAGTTCCACAGGATCGAAACCTGACTCTCCTGTACACCTTGTTGACAAAGTTATCCCTTGCTCTTGGTTTCATAGGTAATTCACGAGCCACCTTCCTAGTGATCTATTATGGTATCAGACGTAATACTTATTCTCGCTGCTCTGAACCCCTTTTCACACTTCGTTTCAGGAAACGAGCGATTGCATGCCCGCTCAAAACTTCTCATGCGAACTTCATACTTTTGCTCTCGATATATTCTTAAGTTTCAAATTCGAGAGTTACTTTCCACCCCCTCCCTTAATATTATTCTCCGGATAAGCAACCTTGTAGAGGTCTGTTCTTTCAAAGATACCCTTATCCCTTTCATAAGTACAATGGAGTTCCCGAAGAAAGGATGGCGGCTTCATCATGATGAACGGTAGCAGAGAAATGAAGACATCAACATAATGGATCGACCTCTTCGAGAAGAGCAAGCCAGGATGAGAAGACCCGCTAGATTCCTTACCAAACCTTCCCCCCTTTCACTACCTCTTAAATCTCGGGACGAGATTTCTTGTAGTGGAGGAGAATTGTGACGCCCGGATAATTAAGCTACAGTGAACCTCTGCTAATGATACCACGTCACCTCGATTACTATTGCTAATCTCGCGTTAGTTCGAAACCGATTCATATTCAAATTCGAAATAAGGGCAAACATCAAAAGTTTTCAAATATTAAAAACAAAATGTTTGGGTTGTGCCAGCTAATACATAGATGATTATGATGTAGAATCCACATTTTTATATAATGAATAAATGCAGTAAAAAGATTTAAACGGTAGCAAAAACATTATTTCAATGCCTTTGGTATTTTATAAAACACTAAACTATTTTATTTTTGGGTTAAAACCTTTTGTGGCTGAGGGTTATTTTGAAACATTATTTTAGGAGCTATAGTCATATTTTACTAAGTAAAAATAATGTGGAATTAAAATTAAAATAGAAAAGAAAAGTAAAAAGAAAAATAATAAAAGAGAACAAAAGAAAACAAAAGGACCCCCCTCTCTCCCCTGGACCAAGAGGCCCCCTGGCCAACTGGGCCAGACGGCCCAGCTGGCCGACCCACTGGCCCAACCGGCCCCCCACTCACTCCCTTAACCCCCCACCCGACCGAAACCCTAACCCCCGTCGCCCCACACCCCACTTCCCTCCCCCCCCCCAAGATCGCCTTCTCCCCCCATTGATCTGGATCGGGGCAGGCAACCAGCGCCCTAGTGCCTCGTCGTTCGCTGCCCGTCGCCCCTGTCGCCGCCGCGCGGAAGACCACCTCACCGGGGCTTCCCCTCCTGCTGGATCTGGATTGGCACCCGAGCCGATCCCCGGTGCCAGCGCTCGCCACCGCTGGATTCGCCGCCTCCTCGTCTCCTCCTTGCGTTGCTGGACCTCGCCGTCGCCCGAAGCCGACTCGCCGGACCGCTCCCTCGCCGGACCTCTTCCTCTACGTCGTCGACCTCGTCCCCGTCCCTCTCCCCGAGCCCAGCTGCCCTTGACCCTGCGCCTGCGGTGAGGCCCCCGGCCTCTTCTCCTCCCCTGACCCCGTACGCATGCACTCACGACCGCACCGCTCCGCCTCGCGGTCACCACGGCGCGCCGCCCGCGGTCACTCACCACGTCCCCCTGCTGCTGGTGCACCCCGGCTCCCCTGCTGGTGCTCCTCTGCCGCCCGCGCGCCCGCTCTTCGCCGGCCCCGCACTCCGTCTCCCCCACTTCGGCCGACCACCGCGGCCGCCCTGGCCACTGGCTTGGCCCCGCTGCACTTCCTGTGGGCGAGCGCTCCCCCAGGCGCCCGTCGTCCGTTAGCCCGCCCCATTATGGCCCCTAGGGCCAATGACATCTGGGGCCCAGTCCCTGGAACAAAAAAAGGATATAAAAAAGAATTAAAAATAAACAAATAAAACAAATATTAATTAATTAATTAATTAACTAAATTAATTAAGTTAATTAAATCATGATTAGTTGACTAGTTGAATTTACTTAACCTGCTAATTAAACTAAATAATTGTTAATTAGTTATCAGTCTATGACAAAATGGACCCATGCGTCAGTTTGACCAAGTCAACTGACTGTTGACTGCTGACATCACCCTGATGTCATGCTGACGTTATAATGACATTTCCTAATTAAATTAATTCTGTTAATTCTAAAAATGAATTAAAACTTTAAAAATTAATATAAAATAAATCGTACCTCGGATGGAAAAACTTTGTACATGAAAGTTGCTCAGAACGAAGAGACGAATCCGGATACGCAGCCCGTTCGTCCGCCACACGTCCTTAGCATAGTGAACCTGCAACATTTCACCTCCGGTTCATCTGTCCGAAAACGCGAAACACCGGGGATACTTTCCCGGATGTTTCCCCCTTTCGCCGGTACCACCTACTACCGCGTTAGGGCACACCTAGCATTGCTCTTTGTCACGTCACGAATCGTCATGCTTATGTTTGCATTGTATTTATTGTTTCTTCCCCCTCTTCTCTCGGTAGACTACGAGACTGACACTGCTGCTGCCCAGCTCAACTACGGAGTTGACGACCCCTCCGTCTTGCCAGAGCAACCAGGCAAGCCCCCCCCCTTGATCACTAGATATCGCCTATTCTTCTCTATACTGCTTGCATTAGAGTAGCATAGCATGTTACTGCTTTCGGATAATCCTATTCTGCTGCATAGCCTGTCATTGTTTCTACAGTCATCGATACCTTACCCGCAATCCTAAATGCTTAGTATAGGATGCTAGTTTATCATCATTGGCCCTACATTCTTGTCGGTCTGCCTTGCCTTACTATCGGGCCATGATCACTTGGGAGGTGATCACGGGTATATACTATACATATATACATACTATACAGATGGTGACTAAAGTCGGGTCGGCTCGTTGAGTACCCTTGAGTGATTCACGTGTTGGGGGCTGAAAGGACCTTTGCCCCGACGGCCCTCTGTGTGGATCTTTGTGGAGGAGCGACAGGGCAGGTTGAGACCACCTAGGCGAGAGGTGGGCCTGGCCCTGGTCGGCGTTCGCGGTTACTTCATAATAACACGCTTAACGAGATATTGGTATTTGATCTGAGTCTGGCCACTGGCCTTGTCACGCCCAATATGCGACCCTATCCAAAAGGAACTCGAAGGTCCCACCAAGGATAGACCCGCATATTGAAACGCTTTTGCAAGGTGGATATCATTACATCAACATTACATAATAGATGGGGATACATACAAAAGGCAAACAATGCCACAAGGATACAACATCGTCATACATAAGAGCACCATCCGACTACGGATGAAACACAAACAGAAACTTAAACGACATCCACCCTGCTAGCCCAGGCTACCGACCTGGAACCTATCCCTTGATCGAAGAAGAAGCAGAAGAAGAACTCCAAAACAAGGAACATCGCTCTCGCGTCAAGATCATCGCATAACCTGTACCTGCAACTGTTGTTGTAGTTGTTGGAAATATGCCCTAGAGGCAATAATAAAAGCATTATTATTATATTTCCTTGTTCATGATAATTGTCTTTTATTCATGCTATAATTGTATTATCCGGAAACCGTAATACATGTGTGAATACATAGACCACAATACGTCCCTGGTGAGCCTCTAGTTGACTAGCTCGTTGGTCAACAGATAGTCATGGTTTCCTGACTATGGACATTGGATGTCATTGACAACGGGATCACATCATTAGGAGAATGATGTGATGGACAAGACCCAATCCTA
The DNA here is from genome assembly GCF_018294505.1 of Triticum aestivum. Lineage (NCBI taxonomy): Eukaryota > Viridiplantae > Streptophyta > Magnoliopsida > Poales > Poaceae > Triticum > Triticum aestivum. The sequence continues at coordinate 240,604,142 of NC_057813.1, forward strand.
AGCATAGCACAAGATCATGTAGTTTGTTTTTGCTAGAGTTTTTTCAATGTCAAGTATCTCTTCCTTAGACCATGAGATCGTGTAACTCCCGGATACCGTAGGAGTGCTTTGGGTGTACCAAACGTCACAACGTAAGTGGGTGACTATAAAGGTACACTAAAGGTATCTCCGAAACTGTCTGTTGGGTTGACACGGATCGAGACTGGGATTTGTCACTCCGTATGACGGAGAGGTATCTCTGGGCCCACTCGGTAATGCATCATCATAATGAGCTCAAAGTGACCAAGTGCTTGGTCACGGGATCATGCATTACAGTACGAGTAAAGTGACTTGCCGGTAACGAGACTGAACGAGGTATTGGGATACCGACGATCGAGTCTCGGGCATGTAACGTACCGATTGACAAAAGGAATAATATACGGGGTTGCTTGAATCCTCGACATCGTGGTTCATCCGATGACATCATCGAGGAGCATGTGGGAGCCAACATGGGTATCTAGATCCTGCTGTTGGTTATTGACCTGAGAGCCATCTCGGTCATGTCTGCGTGTCTCCCGAACCCGTAAGGTCTACACACTTAAGGTTCGGTGACGCTAGGGTTATTAGGAAGACTTGTATGTGATTACCGAATGTTGTTCGGAGTCCCGGATGAGATCCTGGACGTCACGAGGAGTTCCGAAAGGGTCCGGAGGTAAAGATTTATATATGGGAAGTTGTCAAACGGACACCGGAAAGTTTTGGGGGCATATCAGTATTGTACCGGGGCCACCGGAAGGGTTCCGGGGGTCCACCGGGAAGGGCCACCCCTCTCGGGGGGGGCACATGGGCTGCGTGGGGCAGGAGCCAGCCCCTGGAGGGCTGGGCGCCCCCCCCCCTTGGGCCCATGCGCCTAGGGTTGGGGGGGAACCCTAGAGGGGGCGCCCCCCTTTGCTTGGGGGGCAAGTTCCCCCTCCCTGGCCGCCGCCCCCCCTCTAGATCCCATCTAGAGGGGCCGGCCCCCCTTGCCCCTTCCCCTATAAATAGAGGGGTGAGGGGAGGGCTGCACACCCAAGCCAAGGCGCAGCCCCTCCCCTCCCCAACACCTCTCCTCCTCTGTCACGAGCTTGGCGAAGCCCTGCCGGAGTGCTGCTTCTCCACCAACACCACGCCGTCGTGCTGCCGGTGGAGCTGTCTTCCTCGACCTCTCCTTCCTCCTTGCTGGATCAAGACGGAGGAGACGTCGTCCGTACCGTACGTGTGTTGAACGCGGAGGTGATGTCCGTTCAGCACTTGGTCATCGGTGATCTGTATCACGTCGAGTACGACTCCATCATCACCGCTCCCTCGAACGCTTCCGCACGCGATCTACAAGTGGTATGTAGATGCAAACTCACTCCCTTGACTCGTTGCTTAGATGAACTCATAGATGGATCTTGGTGAAACCGTAGGAATTTTTTTAATTTTCTGCAACGTTCCCAACAGTGGCATCATGAGCTAGGTCTATGCGTAGTTCTCTATTGCACGAGTAGAACACAATTTTGTTGTGGGCGTAGATCTTGTCAACTTGCTTGCCGCTACTAGTCTTATCTTGATTTAGCGGTATTGTGGGATGAAGCGGCCCGGACCAACCTTACACGTACGCTTACGTGAGACCGGTTCCACCGACTAACATGCACTAGTTGCATAAGGTGGCTGGCGGGTGTCTGTCTCTCCCACTTTAGTTGGAGCGGATTCGATGAAAAGGGTCCTTATGAAGGGTAAATAGAAGTTGACAAAAAATCACGTTGTGGTTATTCGTAGGTAAGAAAACGTTCTTGCTAGAACCCAATTGCAGCCACGTAAAAGATGCAACAACAATTAGAGGACGTCTAACTTGTTTTTGCAGCAATTGTCATGTGATGTGATATGGCCAGAAGTTGTGATGAATGATGAATGATACATTGTGATGTATGAGATCATGTTCTTGTAATAGGAATCACGACTTGCAAGTCGATGAGTATGACAACCGGCAGGAGCCATAGGAGTTGTCTATATTTTTGTATGACCTGCGTGTCATTGAAGAACGCCATGTAAATTACTTTACTTTATTGCTAAACGCGTTAGCCATAGAAGTAGAAGTAGTCGTTGGCGTGACAACTTCATGAAGACATGATGATGGAGATCATGATGATGGAGATCATGGTGTCATGCCGGTGACAAGATGATCATGGAGCCCCGAAGATGAAGATCAAAGGAGCTATATGATATTGGCCATATCATGTCACTACTTTATATAATTGCATGTGATGTTTATTATGTTTTATGCATCTTGTTTACTTAGAACGATGGTAGTAAATAAGATGATCCCTTATAATAATTTCAAGAAAGTGTTTCCCCTGACTGTGCACCGTTGCTAAAGTTCGTCGTTTCGAAGCACCACATGATGATCGGGTGTGATAGATCCTTACGTTCACATACAACGGGTGTAAGACAAATTTACACATGCAGAACACTTAGGGTTAACTTGAGGAGCCTAGCATGTACAGACATGGCCTCGGAACACAGAGACCGAAAGGTCGAACATGAGTCGTATGGAAGATATGATCAACATGGAGATGTTCACCGATGATGACTAGTCCGTCTCACGTGATGATCGGACACGGCCTAGTCGACTCGGATCGTGTAACACTTAGATGACGAGAGGGATGTCAAATCTGAGTGGGAGTTCATTAAATAATTTGATTAGATGAACTTAATTATCATGAACTTAGTCTAAAACTTTTGCATAATATGTCTTGTAGATCAAATGGCCAACGCTCATGTCAACATGAACTTCAACGCGTTCCTAGAGAAAACCAAGCTGAAAGATGATGGCAGCAACTATACGGACTGGGTCCGGAACCTGAGGATCATCCTCATAGCTGCCAGGAAACAATATGTCCTAGAAGGACCGCTAGGTGACGCTCCCGTCCCAGAGAACCAAGACATTATGAATGCTTGGCAGTCTCGTGCTGATGATTACTCCCTCATTCAGTGCGGCATGCTTTACAGCTTAGAACCGGGGCTCCAAAAGCGTTTTGAGCAACACGGAGCATATGAGATGTTCGAGGAGCTGAAACTAGTTTTCCAAGCTCATGCCTAGGTCGAGAGATATGAAGTCTCCAACAAGTTCTATAGTTGTAAGATGGAGGAAAATAGTTCTGTCAGTGAGCATATACTTAAAATGTCTGGGTTGCACAACCGCCTGTCCCAGCTGGACATTAACCTCCCGGATGAGGCGGTCATTGACAGAATCCTTCAGTCGCTCCCACCGAGCTACAAGAGCTTTGTGATGAACTACAATATGCAAGGGATGGTGAAGACCATTCCTGAAGTATTTTCAATGCTGAAGTCAGCAGAGGTTGAAATAAAGAAAGAACATCAAGTGTTGATGGTCAATAAGGCCACTAAGTTCAAGAAGGGCAAGGGTAAGAAGAACTTCAAGAAGGATGGCAAAGATGTTGCCGCGCCCGGTAAGCCAGTTGCCGGGAAGAAGTCAAAGCATGGATCCAAGCCTGAAACTGAGTGCTTTTATTGCAAGGGGAAGGGTCACTGGAAGCGGAACTGCCCCAAATACTTAGCAGACAAGAAGGCCGGCAACACTAAAGGTATATTTGATATACATGTAAGTGATGTGTACCTTACCAGTACTCGTAGTAACTCCTGGGTATTTGATACCGGTGCCGTTGCTCACATTTGTAACTCACAGCAGGAGCTACGGAATAAGAGGAGACTGGCGAAGGACGAGGTGACGATGCGCGTCGGGAATGGTTCCAAGGTCGATGTGATCGCCGTCAGCACGCTACCTCTACATTTACCTACGGGATTAGTTTTAAACCTCAATAATTGTTATTTAGTGCCAAGTTTGAGCATGAACATTGTATCTGGATCTCGTTTGATACGAGATAGCTACTCATTTAAATCCGAGAATAATGGTTGTTCTATTTATATGAGAGATATGTTTTATGGTCATGCCCCGATGGTCAATGGTTTATTCTTAATGAATCTCGAACGTAATACTACACATATTCATAGTGTGAATACCAAAAGATGTAAAGTTGATAACGATAGTCCCACATATTTGTGGCACTGCCGCCTTGGTCACATTGGTGTCAAGCGCATGAAGAAGCTCCATGCTGATGGACTTTTAGAGTCTCTTGATTATGAATCATTTGACACATGCGAACCATGCCTCATGGGCAAGATGACCAAGACTCCGTTCTCCGGAACAATGGAGCGAGCAACCAAATTGTTGGAAATCATACATACCGATGTGTGCGGTCCAATGAGCGTTGAGGCTCGCGGAGGATATCGTTATGTTCTCACTCTCACAGACGACTTAAGTAGATATGGGTATGTCTACTTGATGAAACACAAGTCTGAGACCTTTGAAAAGTTCAAGGAATTTCAGAATGAGGTAGAGAATCAACGTGACCGAAAGATAAAATTCTTACGATCGGATCATGGAGGAGAATATTTAAGTCACGAATTTGGTACACACTTAAGAAAATGTGGAATCGTTTCACAACTCACGCCGCCTGGAACACCTCAGCGTAACGGTGTATCCGAATGTCGTAATCGCACTCTATTGGATATGGTGCGGTCTATGATGTCTCTTACCGATTTACCGCTATCATTTTGGGGATACGCTCTAGAGACAGCTACATTCACTTTAAATAGGGCACCGTCTAAATCCGTTGAGACGACACCGTATGAATTATGGTTTGGGAAGAAACCTAAGCTGTCGTTTCTAAAAGTTTGGGGATGCGATGCTTATGTCAAGAAACTTCAACCTGAAAAGCTCGAACCCAAGTCGGAAAAATGCGTCTTCATAGGATACCCTAAGGAAACCATTGGGTATACCTTCTACTTAAGATCCGAGGGCAAGATCTTTGTTGCCAAGAACGGATCCTTTCTAGAAAAAGAGTTTCTCTTGAAAGAAGTAAGTGGGAGGAAAGTAGAACTCGATGAAGTACTACCTCTTGAACAGGATAGTAGTGCAACTCAGGAAAATGTTCCTGTGATGCCTGCTCCAACTGGAGAGGAAATTATTGATGATGATCAAGGTACTTCTGATCAAGTTGCTACTGAACTTCGTAGGTCCACAAGGACACGTTCCGCACCAGAGTGGTACGGCAACCCTGTCCTGGAAATCATGTTGTTAGACAACGGTGAACCTTCGAACTATGAAGAAGCGATGGCGGGCCCAAATTCCAACAAATGGCTTGAAGACATGAAATCCGAGATAGAATCCATGTATGAAAACAAAGTATGGACTTTGACTGACTTGCCCGATGATCGGCGAGCGATAGAAAACAAATGGATCTTTAAGAAGAAGACGGACGCAGATGGTAATGTCACCATCTATAAAGCTCGACTTGTCGCTAAGGGTTATCGGCAAGTTCAAGGGATTGACTACGATGAGACTTTCTCTCCCGTAGCAAAGCTTAAGTCCGTCCGAATCATGTTAGCAATTGCCGCATACTATGATTATGAGATATGGCAGATGGACGTCAAAACGGCATTCCTTAACGGGCATCTTAAGGAAGAACTGTATATGATGCAGCCGGATGGTTTTCTCGATCCTAAGAATGCTAACAAAGTATGCAAGCTCCAGCGATCCATTTATGGGCTGGTGCAAGCATCTCGGAGTTGGAACATTCGCTTTGATGAGATGATCAAAGCGTTTGGGTTTATGCAGACTTACGGAGAAGCCTGCGTTTACAAGAAAGTGAGTGGGAGCTCTGTAGCATTTCTCATATTATATGTAGATGACATACTCTTGATGGGAAATGATATAGAATTCTTGGATAGCATTAAGGCCTACTTGAGTAAGTGTTTTTCAATGAAGGACCTTGGAGAAGCTGCTTATATATTAGGCATCAAGATCTATAGAAATAGATCGAGACGCCTCATAGGTCTTTCACAAAGCACATACCTTGATAAGATTTTGAAGAAGTTCAAAATGGATTAGTCCAAGAAGGGGTTCTTGCCTGTATTGCAAGGTGTGAGATTGAGCTCGGCTCAATGCCCAACCACGGCAAAAGATAAAGAAGAGATGAGCGTCATCCCCTATGCCTCAGCCATAGGATCTATTATGTATGCCATGCTGTGTACCAGACCTGATGTAAACCTTGCCGTAAGTTTGGTAGGAAGGTACCAAAGTAATCCCGGCAAGGAACACTGGACAGCGGTCAAGAATATCCTGAAGTACCTAAAAAGGACAAAGGACATGTTTCTCGTTTATGGAGGTGACAAAGAGCTCGCCGTAAAGGGTTACATCGACACTAGCTTCGACACAGATCTGGATGACTCTAAGTCACAAACCGGATACGTGTATATGTTGAATGGTGGAGCAGTAAGCTGGTGCAGCTGCAAGCAGAGCGTCGTGGCGGGATCTACATGTGAAGCGGAGTACATGGCAGCCTCGGAGGCAGCGCATGAAGCTATTTGGGTGAAGGAATTCATCACCGACCTAGGAGTCATACCCAATGCGTCGGGGCCGATCAAACTCTTCTGTGACAACACTGGAGCTATTGCCCTTGCTAAGGAGCCCAGGTTTCACAAGAAGACCAGGCACATCAAGCGTCGTTTCAACTCCATCCGTGAAAATGTTCAAGATGGAGACATAGATATTTGCAAAGTACATACGGATCTGAATGTCGCAGATCCGTTGACTAAACCTCTCTCGCGAGCAAAACATGATCAACACCAGAACTCTATGGGTGTTCGATTCATCACAATGTAACTAGATTATTAACTCTAGTGCAAGTGGGAGACTGTTGGAAATATGCCCTAGAGGCAATAATAAAAGCATTATTATTATATTTCCTTGTTCATGATAATTGTCTTTTATTCATGCTATAATTGTATTATCCGGAAATCGTAATACATGTGTGAATACATAGACCACAATACGTCCCTCGTGAGCCTCTAGTTGACTAGCTCGTTGGTCAACAGATAGTCATGGTTTCCTGACTATGGACATTGGATGTCATTGACAACGGGATCACATCATTAGGAGAATGATGTGATGGACAAGACCCAATCCTAAGCATAGCACAAGATCGTGTAGTTCGTTTTTGCTAGAGTTTTTTCAATGTCAAGTATCTCTTCCTTAGACCATGAGATCGTGTAACTCCCGGATACCGTAGGAGTGCTTTGGGTGTACCAAACGTCACAACGTAACTGGGTGACTATAAAGGTACACTACAGGTATCTCCGAAAGTGTCTGTTGGGTTGACACGGATCGAGACTGGGATTTGTCACTCCGTATGACGGAGAGGTATCTCTGGGCCCACTCGGTAATGCATCATCATAATGAGCTCAAAGTGACCAAGTGCTTGGTCACGGGATCATGCATTACGGTACGAGTAAAGTGACTTGCCGGTAACGAGACTGAACAAGGTATTGGGATACCGACGATCGAGTCTCGGGCATGTAACGTACCGATTGACAAAAGGAATAGTATACGGGGTTGCTTGAATCCTCGACATCGTGGTTCATCCGATGACATCATCGAGGAGCATGTGGGAGCCAACATGGGTATCCAGATCCCGCTGTTGGTTATTGACCTGAGAGTCGTCTCGGTCATGTCTGCGTGTCTCCCGAACCCATAAGGTCTACACACTTAAGGTCCGGTGACGCTAGGGTTATTAGGAAGACTTGTATGTGATTACCGAATGTTGTTTGGAGTCCTGAATGAGATCCCGGACGTCACGAGGAGTTTCGGAAGGGTCCGGAGGTAAAGATTTATATATGGGAAGTTGTCAAACGGACACCGGAAAGTTTCGGGGGCATATCGGTATTGTACCGGGGCCACCGGAAGGGTTCCGGGGGTCCACCAGGAGGGGCCACCCCTCCCGGGAGGGGGGGGGGCACATGGGCTGTGTGGGGCAGGAGCCAGCCCCTGGAGGGCTGGGCGCCCCCCCCCCCTTGGGCCCATGCGCCTAGGGTTGGGGGGGAACCCTAGAGGGGGCGCCCCCCTTTGCTTGGGGGGCAAGTTCCCCCTCCCTGGCCGCCGCCCCCCCCCTCTAGATCCCATCTAGAGGGGCCGGCCCCCCTTGCCCCTTCCCCTATAAATAGAGTGGTGAGGGGAGGGCTGCACACCCAAGCCAAGGCGCAGCCCCTCCCCTCCCCAACACCTCTCCTCCTCCGTCACGAGCTTGGCGAAGCCCTGCGGGAGTGTTGCTTCTCCACCAACACCACGCCGTCGTGCTGCCGGTGGAGCTGTCTTCCTCAACCTCTCCTTCCTCCTTGCTGGATCAAGACGGAGGAGACGTCGTCCGTACCGTACGTGTGTTGAACGCGGAGGTGCTGTCCGTTCAGCACTTGGTCATCGGTGATCTGTATCACGTCGAGTACGACTCCATCATCACCGCTCCCTCGAACGCTTCCGCACGCGATCTACAAGTGGTATGTAGATGCAAACTCACTCCCTTGACTCGTTGCTTAGATGAACTCATAGATGGATCTTGGTGAAACCGTAGGAAAAATTTTAATTTTCTGCAACGTTCCCCAACAGTAGTAATCTGTGAGCCACGAGGACTCAGCAATCCCATTACCATGGGTATCAAGACTAGCAAAGCTTAATGGGAAAGGAAGGGGTAAAGTGGTGAGGTTGCAGCAGCGGCTAAGCATGATATGGTGGCTAACATACGCAAATGAGAGCGAGAAGAGAAACAAAGGAACGATCGTCATCTAGTAATGATCAAGAAGTGATCCTGAACTCCTTCTTACGTCAATCATAACACAGAAACCGTGTTCACTTCCCGCACTCCGCCGAGAAGAGACCATCACGGCTACACACTCGGTTGATGCATTTTAATTCGGATCTGGTGTCAAGTTATCTATAACCGGACATTAACAAATTCCCATCTGCCACATAACTGCGGGCACGGCTCTCGAAAGTTTATACCCTGCAGGGGTGTCCCAACTTAGCCCATGATAAGCTCTCGCGATCAACGAAGGATATTCCTTCTCCCAGGAAGACCCGATCAGTCTCGGAATCCCGGTTTACAAGACATTTCGACAATGGTAAAACAAGACCAGCAAAGCCGCCCGATGCGCCGACAATCCCGATAGGAGCTGCACATATCTCGTTCTCAGGGCAACACCAGATGAGACTAGCTACGAGTAAAACCAACCCTCAAGTTGCCCCAAGGTGGCCCCGCAGGTAACTCAGTTTGGACCAACACTTAGACAAGCACTAGCCCGGGGGGGCTAAAATAAAGATGACCCTTGGGTTGGCCGACCCAAGGGAAGGGTATAGGTGGTGGTGAGGCAAATGGTAAAACCAAGGTTGGGCCTTGCTGGACAAGTTTTATTCAAAGCGAACTGTCAGGGGGGTCCCATAAATCACCCGACCGCGTTAGGAACGCAAAAATCCGGGAACATAACACCGGTATGACGGAAACTAGGGCGGCAAGAGTGGAACAAAACACCAGGCATAAGGCCGAGCCTTCCACCCTTTACCAAATATATAGATGCATTAATAATATAAAAGAGATATTATGATATCCCAACATAACCCTGTCCACCATGGAGCAATCTTCAACTTCACCTGCAACTAGCAACACTATAAGAGGGGCTGAGCAGAAGCAGTGACATAGCCAAGCAATGGTTTGCTAGGAAGGGTGTCAAATGTTAGAGGTTCATGGCAATTTGGGAGGCTTGAAGAACAAAAGATAGGTAGCGCATCAAAGCGATAGAACGAAGCAACTAGCATAGCAATGATAGTAGTGAGATCCAGGGTAGCGGTCATCTTGCCTGAAATCCCGCTAGGAAGAAGAACGAGTCCATGAAGAAGATGAAGCCACGAAGACGGACCAAGCGTAGATGAACGAATCCTCACGATTGCAACGAAACGGGAACTATCGAGAAGAAGCACACAACATGGTAAACACACCACACGTAGACAAGACATGATGCACAACAAGCATGATGTATGACAAAAGCTACATGAGGCTACCCATGGCAAGAGATGATGCAAACAAGAACAACATATCAAGGCAAGTTTAAATGAGGCCGGAAACAACATATAACAATTTCGGTAAGTCCTCATATGCAAATTTCGAAATTGGTCCAGAACTGAATAAACCTTATGTTCAAGTTGTTAAACAGCAAGTTAAAATGCACCAAGATGATCTACACGAAATTCTAGTCAAGTTACATATAAAGTTCATTAGATTCGGAGCTACGGCCTAGAAGATATGAGCAAAACAAGTTAAACATAGCATTGATGCAAAATGCATACAAACATCAAGCAAACACATCAAAACAAGGATGCAACATGATAATATGAAACTACATGCAAAATCAAGCAAGTTTCATATAGAGCACACTCAAAACGGAGCAACGGTGCAACACATACACTATATACAAGTCAACAATAATCTGTCCATAACAGCAACTAGGCATCTTACAAGCATCAAAACAACAATCTACAGCACCCCAACATAAGAACAAAAGGCATGAGCATGAAGTACAGGTAAAGCATGACAAAACATGAAGATTGAGCTATCTCCAGAAACAACTAGAACATGCTCAAAAGGACATGGGAAGATTGCAAATAATAACAGTTTTAGGCTTAGCAGGAAATAACATCAGGTTGCAATGTTTAGAGCTATCAAACAACATGTTACAGGAACTTAACATGGCAAACAAAGGCATGGCATGATACTACTAAATGCATAGATCAAAATACCCTTACTGACCATGGGCCAAAAAGGCATAGAAAATATGATGGCACCCATGTAAACATGACAAGTTATATTACAGATTCAAACATGGCAGGGACAACAATAAGTAGGCATGTTGGTGAGCTTGAACCACTCACTACAGAGCAATACATGGCATGGCAAGGCAACCAACAGTAATAAGACATGTTTTTGAAGCTAAGCATGGCAAGATCAAGTTCATAGGGTGCATGGATCACTAGCAAACAATCATGGAAACATGGAACTTAATGTTAACAGGCTGACAGCAACATCATTTAGCAACTTTGGAGCAAGATAACAACAAGCTACAGCAGGCTATAATTGCAACCAAGGGCATGAATGGATAGAGCAAGACATGTATAACAAAACATCCTTAGTGAACATCTCCAGAATTATGCACGAAATGACTTGTAGCATCAGGTTTACATAGCAACAAAATATAACAGAATCTGTCTAGCAAAACAGCAACAGCAAGTGCCCTACTTAACAAGCTTGATGCACTCAGTACAAGACTCACAAAAATACATGGATGGCACCACTAGAAAGATGGCATGGCATAGATCAAAACACATGTAGACATCAACCTCATAGGATGCACACATCAATCATGCCAAAAATGACAAATGAGCATGTTATAACAGTTTCAGCAGATTAACATCACATAGCACTCTTCCAAAAACATTTAGGGCATCAAGATGAACTCAAATGAAAATGATGCAATGGAATGAAATGAAGTACTCGTCGAGGTGAACAATTTGACATATTACACGCACGAAACGGAGCTACGGATGCAGAGATACGATGCGATGAACATGGCATAATAATGTGCCAAAATTACAGGACTTAGTGAAATTATCACCTCCGGATCTGGGGGTTGACCCGGGCGCGGATTTCGAGGACGGCCGGGGTTCTTGCCGGAGAAGTGGCCGGAGCGGAGGGAGATGGCGGAGACGGCCGGATCCGGGCCGGATCCGGGAGGAGGACGGAGCGGGGAGGCCGGGGCGCAGGCGGGGCGCGACCGGAGGCGGCGCGGCGCCAGCGGGAGGCGGGGCGCACGGCACCGGTGGCGGAAGACGGCGGGCACGCCAGCGAGGCCACGGGAGGACGGCGGCACCAGCGGGTGACGGGGAGGGGCTTCGGTAGGAGGCGAGGCGGTGGCTGCGGGACGCCGGAGTCGGGGACGTGCGGCGCGGACGGAGGTGGCTGACGCCGGCGATGGCGGCGACGACGGTGGAGCTCACGGGCGACGGCGGGCTTCTGCGGCGGCGGCGCGCGGCGCGGTCGGGCCCGGCGCAGCCTGGGGCGGGCCGACCGTGGGCCGGGCGGGCCGCGGCGGCTGGCAGAGGAGAGAGAGGGAGGCGCGGCTGAGGTGGCGCGGTGGGATTGGGCGAGGCGGCGGCGGAGCTAAGGTGGCGGCCTCCGATTGGTCGGAGTGAGGTGGCGGGGAGGGCGGACATGTCCGGCGCAGAGAGGGATTTCGTCCGACGGCGCGAGGAGGAGGGGAGCTTGGGTTTGGACTGCAAGAATTTCGGGGGAGGCACACATATATATAGGTAGAGGGAGCTAGGAGAGTCCAAATGAGAAGCGGTTTTCGCCCACATGATCGTGATCGAACGACCGAGAGCATAGAGGGGAGTTTGCTAGGTTTTTGGCCACTTTGGAAGGGGTGTTGGGCTGCACACAAAAGAGGCTTTTACGTTTTCCCGGTTAACCGTTGGAGTATCAAACGACCTCCAAATGGCACGGAACTTGACAGGCGGTCTACCGGTGGTATACCAAGGCCGCTTGGCAAACCTCGGTCCATTACGAGAACATTTAACACCCGCACATGAAAAGAGGCAAAAGGGGGCGCCGGGGGGACATAGGAGTGCTGGATTGCAAAACGGACAACGGAGAAAAAGCTCGGATGCATGAGACGAACACGTATGCAAAATGAAATGCACGTGATGACATGATATGAAATGCATATGATGACATGGCAAAATACAACACGCAAGCACATGACATGGCAACAACGGCGAATAACTGGCAGACACCTGGCGCATCGAATCCGGGGCGTTACAGGCCTATACGCACTAACCAACTACGCGGGAACAGTTATGGGCACTCGACGTCGTGGTATCAGTCGAAGCCTTCTAGACGTCAGCGACTGAGCGGCGTGCGCCGGATTGGACTGGAACGCCTGCTCTTGTATTAGGGAGTCTAGGTCTGCTTCCGGCCGCCCACGCAACATGCAGGTGTGCAATAGGCGATGGGCCCAGACCCCTGCACCATAGGAGTTAGACCGGTGTGCTGACCTCTCTGTTAGGCCTAGGTGGGGCTGCGACGTGTTGATCTTCCGAGGCCGGGCATGGCCAAGGAAAGTGTGTCCGGCCAAATGGGATCGAGCGTGTTGGGTTATGTGGTGCACCCCTACAGGGAAGTTTATCTATTCGAATAGCTATGTCCCTCGGTAAAAGGACGACCCGGAGTTGTACCTTGACCTTATGACAACTAGAACCAGATACGTAATAAAACACACCCAGACAAGTTCCACAGACAACCCGGTGATCGCTTTTCCACAGGGCAACGAGGGGAGGATCGCCGGGTAGGATTATGATATGTGATGCCTCTTGGAGGACTTCAATCTACTCTCTTCTACATGCTGCAAGACGGAGGCTGCCAGAAGCGTAGTCTTCGACAAGATTAGCTATCCCCCTCTTATTCTGGCATTCTGCAGTTCAATCCACCGATATGGCCCTTTACACATATACCCATGCATATGTAGTGTAGCTCCTTGCTTGCGAGTACTTTGGATGAGTACTCATGGTTGCTTTTCTCCCTCTGTTCCCCCTTTCCCTTCTACCTAGTTGTCGCAACCAGATGCCGGAGCCCAGGATCCAGACACCACCGTCGACGACGACTCCTACTACTCTGGAGGTGCCTACTACTACGTGCAGCCCGCTGACGACGACCAGGAGTAGTTTAGGAGGATCCCAGGTAGGAGGCCCGCGCCTCTTTCGATCTGTATCCCAGTTTGTGCTAGCCATCTTATAGCAACTTGTTTAACTTATGTCTGTACTTAGGTATTGTTGCTTTCGCTGACTCGTCTATGATCGAGCACTTGTATTCGAGCCCTCGAGGCCCCTGGCTTGTATTATGATGCTTGTATGACTTATTTATGTTTTAGAGTTGTGTTGTGATATCTTCCCGTGAGTCCCTGATCTTGATCGTACACGTTTGCGTGCATGATTGAATCGGGGGCATCACAATAGAACTCCAAGAACATCGAGGAGAACATGGTATTGAAGATCATAGAGAGAGAAGAAGCCATCTAGCTACTAGCTATGGACCCGTAGATCTGTGGTAAACTACTCACGCTTCATTGGAAGGGCAATAGAGTTGATGTAGAAGCCCTCTGTGCTCGAATCCCCCTCTGGCAGGGTGCCGGAAAAGGCCCCAAGATGGGATCTCATGGGTACAGGAGGTTGCGGCGGCGGAAAAGTATTTTGGTGGACGCTTCTGGTCGTTTGGGAATATTTCTGAATTTATAGGCCAAGAATTAGGTTTAGAGGAGCTCCGAGGAGCCCACAAGCCCTCAGGGCGCGCCCCCTAGGGCATGCCCCTGAGGCTTGTGGCCTCCTGGGGACTCCTCTGACTTCATCTCCAAGTCCTAAGGGTGTCTTCTGGTCCAAGAAAAATCATCGCGAAAGTTTTATCCGTTTGGACTCCGTTTGATATTCCTTTTCTGTAAAACTCAAAAACAAGGAAAAAAACAGAAATAGGCACTGGGCTCTAGGTTAATAAGTTAGTCCCCAAAATAATATAAAATAGCATATTAATGCATATAAAATATCCAAAACAGATAATATAATAGCATGGAACAATAAAAAATTATAGATATGTTGGAGACATATCATGGCCTCACACAGTTTTTGCACAAGGCCAAAATAGATGCTCAGCAGCGCCTCTGAGGGCCACAACTTGACATAGAGGTCCTTCATGGCCGGCTCCACCATCCGATGCAACTCCATTAGCTGCTTCAACTGGTTGTTGAGGAGGGAAGGGTGTTCGGGTGCCTGAAATTGCGCCCAAAACAACCTATGCTCGGTATTGCCCTCCTGGGGCGAGAAGTACGTCACCGCATCTGCTGCACTCCTCGGGAGATCTGTAAAGGCGCCTTGGGAACGCCATACTCGCGTGAGCAAAGCGAACCTGTTACCACCAAAGACACTTTGCAGTAAGTACGACTTACCATCCGTAATCAGCTTGACCTGGCGGAGTTCTTCTTCGTGGCCTCGCGCCTTCACCCGCTCCTCTTTGATTACTGACCTCAACAAGGTCAGCTAGGACACTTGATCTTTACTTTTTCGCTCAATGTCCTCACATTTTGTGACGACATCCTTGAGATCTTGCTGCACCTCGACCACTCTGGCCTCATGCTTCTGGCTGGTGGTCTTCACCATCGCCAGTTCGGTGACCGCTTGTTCGGCCATCGCCTTCTGCTTTGTAGCTTCCTACTGAGCCTTCTGCAACTCGGCCCTGAGGTTCTCGACCTCCGTAGCGACAGCTGCAGTAATGTTAGGTGTATCTCACTAAGGTTAACTGCGCACACTTCATTAACAAACAATGGTATAAAACAGTTCAGTTCAGACTTACCTAGCGCCTCGTCAAACCACTTGTTAATCCGATCGAGCCCGTCATCAGAGCTCTTGTACTTTCGATTGAGCTCGGCCCATTCCTCGGCCTGGGCAGCCACCGCCGAATACGATGCCTGCACATTACACTTAAACATATGAAGCCATGATATGTCTCCAACATATCTATACTTTTTTTTCTTGTTCCATGCTGTTATATTATCATTCTTGGATGTTTTACAATCATTTTATAGCAACTTTATATCATTTTGTGGGACTAACCTATTAATATAGTGCCCAGTGCTAGTTGCTATTTTTTGCTTGTTTTTTACTTCGCAAAATAACAGTAGCAACTGAAGTCCAAACGCAGCGAAACTTTTTGGAGAATTTTTATGGACCAGAAGAAACAACATGGGCCAAAGAAGTACCAGAGGGGTGCCCTGAGGGGGGCACAACCCACCTGGGCGCGCCTGGGGGCCCAGGCATGCCCTGGTGGGTTGTGCCCACCTCGGTGGCCTCCTGCATCGCCTCTTCACCCTATAAATACCCAAATATTCTAGAAACCCTAGGGGAGTCGACAAAACACAATTCCAGCCATCGCAAGTTCCAGAACATCCAATCTAGACACCATCACGGAGGAGTCCATCATCCTCATTGGTGCCTCTCCGATGATGCGTGAGTAGTTCATTGTAGACCTACCGGTCCGTAGGCAGTAGCTAGATGGCTTCCTCTCTCTCTATTTTGATTCTCAATGCAATGGTCTCTTGGAGATGTATTTGATGTAACTCTTTTTGCGATGTGTTTGTTGGGATCCGATGAACTTTGAGTTCATGATCAGATCTTTTATCCATGAATATTATTTGAGTCTTCTTTGATCTCTTATATGCATGATTATTTATAGCCTCGTATTTTTCATTTGAATCTTTGGTTTAGTTAGGCCAACTAGATCGATTTTTCTTGCCATGGGAAGAGGTGCTTTGTGATGGGTTCGATAGTGCGGTGTTCTTTCCCAGTGACAAAAGGGGCAGAAAGACACGCATGTATCGTTGCTATTAAGGATAACAAGATGGGGGCTATTCCTACATGAATAGATCTCGTCTACATCATGTCATCATTCTTATTGCATTACTCCATCTCTCCATGAACTTAATACACTAGATGCATGTTGGATAGCGGTCAATGTGTGGAGTAATAGTAGTAGATGCAGGCAGGAGTCGGTCTACTAATCTTGGACGTGATGCCTATATATTGATCATTGCCTGGATATCATCATAATTATTTGAGGTTCTATCAATTGCCCAATAGTAATTTGTTTACCCGCCATGTGCTGTTTCTTGAGAGAAGCCACTAGTGAAATCTGCAACCCCGGGTCTATTCTTTATTGCTTTGAGATCTGTTTTTATTTGCTTTTGTTTTCAGATCTATTATTCCAAAAACCCAAAAATACCTTGTTGCACTTTTTATTTGCATCTTTTATTTTGCGTTCTATCGAGATCTATTTATCCAATCTATCACAATTTTATCCCGTCAACTTGACAATCTCTGGTGCTGTTACCCCAAAAAGGGATTGACAACCCCTTATAAGCGTCGGGTTGCAAGTATTTGTTCTTTGTGTGCAGGTACCGTTTACATAGTGTTGCTTGGTTCTCCTACTGGATTGATACCTTGGTTTTTATAATTGAGGGAAATACCTACCGTAGCTGTGCTGCATCATCCCTTCCTCTTTGGGGAAATACCGACGTAGTTCAAGCGACATCAAGCCCCCGTACATCCGTCGGCGTTTTCTACCGACCATAGTCTCTGGGGCTTCGGTACGGCTATGATCTATACCCTCAAGCTATTTCGAACCCCGCATGAGTTTTTCAAACTCACCTAGGGCTCGGGGGCTACTGTACACACGACAACATGATCATATAGGTAAAAATTTAAGAGACAAAGGGCATTACATGGCTTACCATGAAGCCCGTCAAGAGGCCGCTAAAAGCTTCTTTCAGCCAGTTGTCCATGGACCGAATGCTTTGCAAAACCGTGCCCATCAAGGCATGGTGCTCCTCAGTGATGGAGGAGTTAGTCGGCGCCTCCTCCACCACATCCAGCCACCCAGTTGGAGCCCGCTCTGAAGCAAGCTGGGGTGGCGGAGTTACCCCGGCTCCTCCCGCGGTGGCGGCTGGAATATTCGGCTCATGGTGCCTTAGTGGCTCCAAAACCGTTTTTGGGGAGAGCTCAGATTGACCAGACTCCCCCTCTTTTTTCTCTAGAGGGGTCGTCCCCTCCTGGTTTTCGGCGGTCACCTCGACCATAATGCCATCACCCCCAACCCCCGTGTTCGGCCCGAGAGGGGTCTTCCGGGACAACACTCAACACATCCCCGGTCTCTTCGATGACCATAGGAGGCGTGGTGCGCGACGCAGTCCCGCTCTTCGCTAGCTCGGCTGGCAGAGAATCCCCCTCCGAGACTCGACCGATGGGAAGGTCGCGCGGCGGGCTGTGATATTAAAGGCATACATATGGTTAATAATGAACTTAGTTTGGACACACTGGAACGTCTACGGATATATACCTCTGGGCTGGGGGCTTGACCCTGGGGTTCCTTTCGGGAACCTCTTCGGAAGCCTTAGACTCCTCGACGGAGTCCGAGCTATCGCTGGACAGGGCCACCTTGGCCCTGCATTGCTTCTTCGGGGCAGGAGGAGGCTGATCCTCCTCGGCATCATCCGACGCCGCCCTCTTCCTTGTTCGGGAGGAGTCACTCTCCTTCCCGTCCTCTACCTGCTCACCGTCATGAGCGAAGGAGGCTTGGGTTTCCCCTAACTTAGTGTCCGGGGGTCCTCTAGGGCGGAGGCCTTCTCGGTCCTCCCGCTTCTCGCCTTCCTTCTTCTCCTTCTTCTCCGGCGCCTTGTACGGCGCCACGGCCAACATTTCTGTCAGCAAGGCCATCCTGGGGCCCTCGAGTAGCGGGGTCGGGCTATCGATCTGCATGACTTTCTTCAACCAGCTCGGTGCGGGGAAGAAGGAGGAAATAAGTACTTTGTCAAAAAGGAATACCCGAACATAATGGTAAAATTTGTCATACCTCCCGAGGGGGTGTCACGGCATCGAGGCTGATGTCCTCCTCCATGGCTGGCCAGTCTTTTGAGGCTTGAATAGCACCTTCCGCAACTTGTCGTGGTAGGTGCGGTAGAAGCGGAGCACAATGACAGGGTCTTCGGGCTTGTAGGACCACATGGGGACGGCCCGATGTTGGTGCCAGGAGTCACCGGCGAAGCATGATCTGAATTACGTTGGGTAACTCAACCTTCTTCTTCATCATCTTGGATATCAAGCTCTGAAGCGACTCTACCTCTATGGTTGACCCCCAGTCTAGGCCTTTCTTGGTCCACGAGACCAGCCTGGTGGGGGGGGGTCCGGATCGAAAGACAGGTATCTCCGCCCAAGTTGCACCTCGCAGTTCCATGATATAGAACCACTTCTTCTACCAGATCTTGACGGTCTCTATGAAAGTACCGTCCAGCCATTCAACCCGGGGGAGTTTGCTGACCATCGCGCCCCCGCAGTCCACTTGCTGGCCATCAACAATCTTGGGCTTGATGTTGAAGACCTTTAGTCACAAGCCGAAGTGTGGCCGGACCCGAAGAAGGGCCTCACAAATGACGATGAAGGCCGAGATATGCAGGAAGGAGTTTGGGGCGAGATCATTGAAATCCAACGCATAGAAAAACATCAACCCCCTAACAAAGGGATGGAGAGGAAAACCTAGTACCCTAATGAAGTGAGGGAGGAACACCACCCTCTCACCTGGCTTCGGCGTGGGGACGACCTGGCCTTCCTCTGGAACGCGGTGAGCAACGTTTGCCGGTAGGTAGCCCGTGCTTTTTAGTTCTAGGATGGCATCCTCGGTGACACTGGTGGCCTCCCACTTGCCCTTGGAGCCCGAGCCAGCCATGGATGATTGAAGAAATTACCGGAGGAGTCTTTGGATGGACGGACAGATCTGGGCGCTGGAGCTCAGGAGATTGGGAAGGCAATGGCAAGGGGGGGGGGGAGTGAGAGCGTGCGGTGAAAATGGTGATGGTTCCCCATTTATGAGCTGTCGTAATACCAAGAGTCCTTTTACTGCGCCGTAGACCTCGCCCCTTCCCGGTATAATTGCGTCGTTATGCGCGCGTGGGATAACCCACATCATTTATCATATCCCTTAAGAACAGGGCACGATCTCCATATTGATGGGACATGCCAATGGAGAAACTGCCTCGAACCGCGAATTGAGTTTTCATAGCTGGTCAGTGGTTGTGGCCGGCTGTGACCTTTCGCCAAAAGTTGTCACGTGAAGGCACTATTCACACTCGAGCGACTGTCCTTCGAGGCTAAGTAATATATACTATTCAGGAATCAGGGCATAATCCGGACAATGCATGGCTGGACATGGCCAAACATCCTTTGGAGGTTTGACTAAGGGTAACTGCAGACCTGGCGCAAGCACTATGAGAACAAGGAACTGGTCCACAAAGCCGACGATTCTCACACAAACCTCGGCTTCGAAGACTAGTTCGGGGGCTACTGAGGGTGTCCCACACGAAAGGGTCCTCGTGCTGCCGGTCTATCTCTCGTCGGCCGGACAGTTGAGCCACTCTCATTGGAAGGCCGAAGCTATGCATGACTCCGTGTTCAGGAAGAAAACCTCCGAAGCTTTGGTGTGTCCTCCAAGTCAAGATAATGAAGACGACATGTTTATCCCCTGGTGGTAACCAACCAGGTGTAACCTTAGGGACCCCTGGTGTCTATATAAACCAGAGGGTTTAGTCTGTAGAGGGAAGAACCATCATCCTACTCATCTAGGGTTTTGCTCACCTGATCTCGAGCTAGATCAACTCTGGAACCATCATATGCACACATCAATATAATCAAGGAGGACATAGGGTTTTACCTCTTTCAGAGGGCCCGAACCTTGGTAAACATCGTCTCTACGCCCCTTGTTACCCATCGATCCAAGATCTACAGCTCGGGACCCCCTATCCGAGATCCACCGATTTTGACACCGACAATGACCCCGGACGCACACCCGCGGTCCACCTGTCATGAACCATCCAATTAGGTCGCCCGAGTTTGAGTCGTTCAGGCAGATCGGACGGCTCGGAGAGCTCGAGATGCCGCAAGCCAGCCGGAATCGGACGGCGCGAGGCTCTCACAGCTTGCGAGCAGCCTAGGAAGGCGGGTACTCCAACATTCTTTGTAGAAGTAATGATTATAGCCTTCATTTATCATTATCTTTAGTGCAGGGGAAACTTGGACGGCAGGATTTCATACGTTCCAAGATGGACCGTCAGATTTTGCTCGGCACCTGGGAACCCCGGATGTATATACAAAGCCCAATCCAATCCAAAGCCACCCTCCGTCCTTTCTTATCCCAAACACAACACTCGTGTAGCTCTCCCCTGGTCTAAGCAGAGGCATTTCAACGAACATGTCGCTCGTCACAGCTTTTCTGGCGGGCTCAGCGGCGCCGGCGGTCGCGCCACGGTCCGCCCGCCCGTCGGTGGGCTTCTTTGGGGTCGGCGGAGGGTGCGCGCTGTCGGTGGAGTGCTCGTCGCGGCCGCAGAAGAAAGGGACCAAGCACCATATGAAGACGCGGCCCAAGAAGACGCAGCGGTGGGACATCAAGCGCCGCCCCATTCAGTACGAGCCGCTGCCGGCGCTTCCCGATGACTGGACGCTCGTCGCCGCCGGTGAGAAGGAAGATGCGGCGCCGCAGGACGAGGAGACCACGCCCGCTGCTGCCGTTGAGGTCGAGGTGGTCGCCGCCCCTGCCGCCCCTGCCGCCGCAGACTGACGCCGTGAAGTCCACTGTGTCCTCTCTGTATTTTATTTCCTTCAACTCTCCGCACGCATGGTTTTTGCTTGAGATTATTAACCAATGCTACACTTTGCAATTACAACCCTGAATTCTACTTCAGTGGCCACTGCACCTTTAGATTTTAGTGGTTGCTTTGCTCGATGATTTATGGTTCATGGTTCACGTTGTGTGCAATTCGATTTTACCCTGTGTTTCTCGGTTCGGCCATGGGTTGGTGATAGGTTCAAGCTGTCAAATCATTACAAAGGGGGCAACAGGAATGTGGCTACGATAAAATGCTGGTGGGTAAACTCTCTTGAAGTTTGATCATTTTTTATGACCCTGACTGGAGATACTGGGTATAAGAAGTACATTTGTGATCACATTGCTGTCAAAGCTAAAATACCTTCGCGCCTGTCTCGTGCCTAGTGATGATTTGCTTCCCAGCAGTTATGTCAGAGGAATTGATCAGCCCTTGAAGGAATTTTGCTTGACAACTTACAAGAGCTATGTACAGAAAAATTATGTTCATGATTTGGATGAGCATGGTGTGAAAGTGCCCAGAGGGATTGGGAGAATGAAGGCCCTGCACACACTTGGTGTTGTCAACACTGCACGGGGGAAGGCCATTCTGAAGGATCTGTGTGAGCTTAACTCAGTTGCGTAAGCTTGGAACAGAGTGACTGGCATCAACAAGAGAAACTGCAAGGAGCTGTGCTCTGATATCATCGATCATGTACGCTTGCTGTCCTTGTCGATGTGCTCTGAGGGTGAGCCTGGGTTAGAACTTAGAAGGATGTCTAGATAAATTGTCCCCATCTCCAGATGGCCTTCATATTCATAGCCTTAAGTTGTATGGCTATCTGGTCAAATTGCCTACATGGATTGAATAGCTACAGATGCTAGCCAAGTTAACTCTACGGAGTACCCAAGTGAAGCATGCTGACATACTTGTAGCACTGGGGAAGCTGACAAAACTTGCCATTCTACGTCTTCATAACGAGCCGTTTGAAAAGGGAGAACTCCACTTCCATTATCAACCCGAGGCCTTCGCAAGGCTGACATTTCTCCAGCTTGTGAACCTATCTGGCCTCAAACCTGTCAAGTTTGAAGAAAAGGCAACGCCTAAGCTTGAACTGCTTTAGGCACACGATTCTTTTGTAAGGGTTCCCTTGGGGATACAAAATCTCAAGGAAGTCTCAATAACGGCGATAAAGGTGGATTGAGTGAAAATTTTAAGGAAGCCTTGCGGGATCTGAGTGGCCAAGAACAGTAAAAAACCAAATCTCAAGATGGAGCATTTTGTTTGAAGCACCAGTCCAGACTGCTGCTTGGTCCTCTCTCGTCTCATACGATTCTTCTCCATATATTTCGCACTCTGCAAACTCTTGAGATTGGTTATCGCATCCGATTCATCGCCCATGATGACCATTCCTTTATTTTTAACAAAATACCGCAATTAACTTGTGGGCCTCCATCTCTTTGGGTTCTTTTTACTGTTTTTAGGGTATATTAGCAAATTTTTGCAACATATGTTGATGGATCATTTGGTTATTGTAGTTTCCCTAGAACTGATTTTTCTCAACAAAAGCTGTACATATGTTAGGAGTACCAGTTGCAAGGAGAGATAATTCTGGACCATTTATTATTCCCACCTGATGTCAGTCATACACTAATACACAGCATATGTATATTAATTATTGCATTTTCTTATGTTGGCTAAATGATTGCTAAACTAAATTAGATATTGTCTAGGCAGAAAATCTCGAAAGAAAGAAAAAAGAAATTTCAAAATTTTACGAAGAAGAGGAAGTCGAATCTCAAACTGGATAGGTTTCCCTTTACTTGTACAAGTAAAGATTTCCTCACTGAGAATTGTTATAACCGCCCATTGCCATATGAATATCAGCCTATGCACCTACTGCCTAGTTCTTGGAGGGGCTGCCATTTGATGGCAACTCCTTGTAGGAGACCTGATCGTCGTTGCCGCCAGCAAAGGAACTTCGCACCTGGTTCTGAATTCCAGACTCCTCATCCCCTACCCTACTCTGCTCGTCGCTGGCCCCAGTGACCTGCGCCGTGTCATCAGCCTCCTTGGAGCTCCTGCGTGCAACCAGAGATCTCAGTTGTGAGAAAATGGCATGTCAGATTGCAGCAGCTGCTTAACTGACAACAACAATCAGCAGCATTTACCTGTACGAGTAGACCAGAAGGCCCCCGGCCGTGCAGGCAAACGCAACGAAGTACATCCAGTCAACCTGGCAGTGCGTGAACAAACAGGTGGTAAGTAGAGTTTATCGAGCTTATTGTAAAAACCACATCATCCACAGGCTTTAGCCGGCAATTATTTAATCAGAAATTTGCGTCTGCAGAAAATGCAAAGGAAGAACCAGACCTTCTCATGGTAGGCGAAGATGCGGATCAGGACAGCCCACATGTCTGAGGTCAGGAGTGAGAGGTTTAGCATGGTTGCCCCACAAATCTGCGATAGGCAAGGGAGACATATATAGATGCAAGATTGTCAGGAACTCCGAAAAATAGCCGGGAGCCCAGGATCATCTGGTAAAGCTCAGCAAACCCTCTTAGTACCTTCAGCACCGTAGGTACAGTCGAGTAAAACAGGAACATTGCCAATGCGAATCCGATAAAAGGGAACACCTGAAACATTGCTGGAGTTGAACACAATATTTTTCTTCTTCTTTTTTGTATGATACGTGGATGGTCATAGGTTTTTAGCATGTCATATGTCTATCAGTCTATGGATATTTTGAGTAATTTCTAAGTGCACCAGTGCCCAAAACGATAATGAGAGAGATTTACCGCGCCGGCATTCCATTTGATCGAATGAAGTTCTTCTCGCTCAAGAATACTTCTGTAGTAATGTCAAGGAATATACAAGTGCTAAGAAAAAGAATGGTATGTAATGCAGTATGTGCTAAATCCCTCAGATACGATGGAAAAAAAGTACTGCAAATCATGCATATGATGAGTAAAAGGTAGGATCATTTTGATACAGTAGAAAATTATCGGAGAAGCTAGAAGATTTAAGTTCAAGGATACATTTGTATGCCACTGATAACTGCTCCAAAAATTCCCAACATAGCCATCAACTCAATTCGGTTGTTCTTCTTGACTAGATATTCCTGAAACATCAGGGAGGAAAATTGATTAAAAAAAATTAGGAAAGGAAATTGTTGAATCTCTTCATGCATTGAGAAAGGGATAAAGTATTTTTCAAATGCAAGTAGGGAAAACCAGAAACGTAAAATGAAGTGTTTATGGGTGGTAAGAGTTGCTAGTTTACCTCAGTAACATTACTGCAAGCATAAAGCATGGAGCCAACAATTACAAGTAAATCACCCTTCAAAGGTTTGGGTCCTTCTGCAAGAAATTGCAGAAATAGATGTTATGATTTTGAATTTTAATATAACAAGTTCAACAATTTTGTACTCCCTCCGTCCCATAATGTAAGATGTTTTTTGACACTAGTGTAGTGTCAAAAAGCGTCTTACATTATGGGACGGAGGGAGTAATTTCCTAATCAGGATTCGCGAAAACACTTGCACTGTGTTTGGATGTCTCCATTGGAGCCCAGGAAATGGATTTGGTAATCATCTGACATCAATACAGCTGTTTGGCTGGACACTGAATTCGTATTGGAAATGAAAAACCAATTCAGGCCTGTTTTGGCTACCACGTAAATGTCCCTCGCACGTTTCGGAGGGCTACCCCTTCGAATTGGACTGAAATGGCCAACCTCCCGCAAAACATACCCGTTCGAGCCCGCAACCAGAAAATAGAAGAAAGGAGGGGATGGCGACCTCGCGACGACCTAGCAGTCAGCAGGCGGGCGGCGGCAGCGACCTAGCGGGTAGGTGGCGGCGGCGGTAACCACCATGGAGTCCGGCGGCGGCTCAGGT
This sequence comes from Triticum aestivum, assembly GCF_018294505.1. Taxonomy (NCBI): domain Eukaryota; kingdom Viridiplantae; phylum Streptophyta; class Magnoliopsida; order Poales; family Poaceae; genus Triticum; species Triticum aestivum. Next base: position 240,629,223 of record NC_057813.1, read on the forward strand.
GCCCTCCTCCCCGGTCCTTCCCCTCTTCCCCAACTCCTCTTCTCTGCCCCACTGAGCCACACCCCGCCGTGGTGGTCGGCGGCGGTGCAGGACTGGCGCTCCCCGCTCCCTTGTGGCATGCCCTGCCGTCCTCCCCGGCCACCGTGCCCCGCCCTCCTCGGCCACGCCCCGCCGTCCTCCCTGCCCGCCGTCCTCCGCCCTCTTCTGCTCCATGGCCAAAGGAGCTGCTGCTCCTCTTCTGCTCCATGGCCGAAGGAGATGCATTGCTAGAATATTTATTATTTTACTGCTATATACTCATTTAATTATAGTCACATGTGACGGATTTCATTTTTGAGTCATGTAGCACAAGATATAATTTTCATGGTAATATAGCTTTGCAATTCCAAAGTTTGTCATCCAAACAGGATGTGGTATTGAAACCTCAGAGGCATTTCAAGGGGCAATTCAGTGAACAACCAAACAGGCGAATTCGTATTCATGCCATTTCAGTTTCCTCACTGATTTGGAATTCTAGACCAATTCAATACAGAGCTCACCAATGGAGACATCCAAACGCAGCGTTGCGGAAATAGATACATGGAACTGTAATATAGGTTGATGAGAAGTATATCCTTACTAGCTCGATCAGAGGCATGGACGTCTGAAAATACTACTAATATAAGGCCGGCCACACAAACCCCAACACCGAAGAACTTCCTGAATCCATATTTGGTCTTCAAAAAGATCCAAGTAAGAACAATTACACATGGAATTGACCAACAATCCAGCAGCATCACACTCGTTAAAGATGTGTACTGATAAGATTTGACAACTGCATAAACAAAGAAAAACCAATTATGTTTTGTTCCCCCAAAACATGGTGTCGCATAAAAGCCCCATTGACATTAAATTCAAAGGGGGCATATATAAGATTACATTTTCCGCTTGTGTTAACTACATACCAATATAGTTAGCCTCCACATCAATAATGCCGAGGATCAAGTAGTAGTACCATTTTGTCTGCACAAAAAGAAAGTAGAGAACTTCAAGTTATATTGTTAAGAGGATTCATATGATTGTGCCACTTGTGAACACTGTGACAACTTGTGCCAACAAAAACAGTGTACGCAAGAACAGAATCAGAATAAGCATAAACCTTGTCATACATATAGTGATAAAGGTTGCGATCATAGGTCCAGAGTCCAGACTATTGGGATAAGATATACCAAACTTGTATCCTACAATCATCAATCATGTAGCAGGAAAACAATGCAAACCAAACTACTACTGTACCAACTAGTCAAAAAGAACAAACTAGCTAGCTAGAGGTTGGCCATGTGCTGAAAGCTACAGGTAGCACAAGAGCAGGAATCCCCAAATTCCTTACAGTTCTAACAGTTTAATGGATTAGCTTTCTGATCATCTCACAGTTCATCCCGAGGCGTGCTAAGAACAGAAAAGGATGGAGGATCGTACCGTGAGTGGCTGTCTCCGGTAGAGGAGTATTCCACCGTAGACAAGAGCAAGAAGGATGTAGTTCAAGAGGGACTGCGACGTTGGTGCATTGATACCTGAAAACATGGCACTGTCAGATTGCATATCAGAATTGGCCCAACATTAAATATTACGTACTAACATGCTGAGATTTGGGCGCTTGCATTTTTGTTTTAGTTATTACTAGTTCACAAGAGTGCACTCTGCTTCTGAAGTCTGAACTGAGGTGACATCGTCCAAACAGACACAAAAGATCTCAATCGGCTTATAAAGAAACTAATATCTTTTGTCATGGCAGGCACGATTTGTTTATAGCCTATAAACTAAAAGGGAGAAGCACGCCGCATCAGATGTTGTGTAAACTGTAAAGGTTTGGGAAAAAGCCGTGGAACCCCAATATTTAATCGAGAGGCTCCAAAAATCTGCTTTCCTGTCGAGTGTCGACCCAAAAGCAACGGAACTGAAGAACACGAGGTAGGTGACCAATCAATCTAGATTCCCGAACACCGCCGGAGCACCACTCGAAAAGTCAGAAAGGAACAATCTCTCCGCAAATTTACCATAATTAGAGAAGAGAAAGCGGAGGGTGATGCCTCTTGTCATCCAGGAGGGAAACCAACAGTGACAGAGTATTAATCAAAGCACAATTGGCGATGACAAAGTATTAATCAACGCCCAATTGGTGATGACAGAGTATAGTACTGATCAAACACTCGTCGGCCGCAAGCCGTCGCCCGGCCAACGGCGACATGGGGGAGGAAAGAGGCGGCGAGTTGACGAACGCACCTCGGCGCGCGAGCTCGGAGGAGGAGAAGCCGGTGGAGGTGATGAGGAGCGAGACGAGCTGTCCCAGCGCGAGGGCCAGCAGCACCTCCCGCCGAAGCCACCTCGCGCGGCAGCCACCGCCGCCCCGCTCCTCCTCGGGCGGCGGCGCCATTCTTTACCCCTTTCGAGCTGGATCAACAGAAGAGGTCGATCGCGGGCTCGCGTGGCGTGGCGTGGGCGGCGGAGGAAACGAACAGAGCCGAGTTGAACAACAATCGTGCGGTGCGTCAGCGTGGGTGGGTTTGGAGCTGGTACTAGTAGCACTACTTATGGAAGGGAAGGGGGTTATCGGAGGGTTTGGTGATGGAGTTGGACGTCTCTGCCGGCTGGTGGGGTGAGGCCCGTCGGATCTTTCTTGCTGTTCCTGCTAGCTTAGCTGTCGATCCGGGTCGATGCGTTTGGAGCGGAAGGACGGTTAGTGCATCTCCAAAGCCGGTCTTCAAAACGGTCACTGTGCTCTGCGGCGGACCGTGATACGAAAACCGGCCATCCAACTCTTATCTTACCCTAAAACGTTTGTCTCTATATTTTTCCCTGAGTCCGTGAGCTTAAAATAATACCATATCTAATCTTTGGTGATTGAAAATATTCAAACCCGAGAGTATTCCTAATTTAAATATTATTATAATCCAACTAAGTTTTTAAATAAATAGTTTAAATTTGAATTCAACTCGCGCATATGTTTTGATTATCCTTTTTAACCGCCCACGGATGCTTAATCAAATCTTCTTTGGGCGTCTCGAACGCGTGTATAATAAACTTTAGTTACCATGTGTAATTAACTATAGTTGCCATGTCTAATTACTAAAGTTGCCATGTGTGATCTTTAGTTGTTATGTATCATTAAATATAGTTGCCATGTGTAACTAATTGGAGTTCTCACGTGTGGTCAAACCATAGTTGTCATGTATGGTCAACTATAATTGTGGTGTGTGATTAACTAGTTGCCACGTGTGGTCAAATCATAGTTGCCATGTATGGTCAACTATAATTGTCATGTGTGATTAACTAGTTGCCATCTATCTATCATAGTGCGAGCGTCGTGTGGGCGAAGAGCAGTTTCACCTACACGTTCCGGCGAACGTCGTGTGTCCGTTCGGCGAGGAGCGCCCACACGTGGCACTAAATGATAACGCCCACATGACGCTGGGTGCTTACGTGACTCTCACCCAGATGACAACTGCTACAATATTTGTGCAAATGAATGAAACGACATCGACTGCGTTTGGGTGATGTTGATAAGTGCCACACGTATGAGCGTTATCATTTAGGTTATCTAATGCCATTGTGGTACCATAGGAAATACATATCGCCTCCTTATGATTTTCTTTCATCCCTTTTTACGAAGGAGACGTTCACTTAAGTGTCGTCTATTGCTACTTGTAAGTTACATTGGGATTTCTCCGAAGGGGACAGGATGATGCAGTACAGTAGAGATAAGTATTTTTCTCAGTTAAGAACCAAGTTTATCAATCCAGTAGAAGAACCACGCAACACCTCGTTAGCAATACCTACACACCTCGTTAGCAGAACCCCTCGCCCGTTTCTTCTTTGTCTTGCTTCCGTCTGCCCCCTTCTTCTCCATCTTGCTTTCATGGCGCCGATTGATACGTTTCCGTCGTATCTGTAATTTTTTATTGTTCCTTGCCAATATTATTCAACTTTCATATACTTTTGGCAACTTTATATTATTTTTTGGACTAACATATTGATCCAGTGCCCAGTGCCAGTCCTTGTTTATTGCATGTTTTATGTTTCGCAGAAACCCAATGTCAAACGGAGTCCAAACGGGATAAAAATGGACGTAGAATTATTTTGGAATATTTGTGATTTTTGGGAGGAAGAATCAACGCGAGACGGTGCCCGAGGGGGCCACGAGGCAGGGGGGCACGCCTTGGACCCTTGTGGGCACCCCGTAAGGCGGTTGACGCTCTTCTTTTGCTGCAAGCAAGCTAATTTTATGAGAAAAATCTGGGCGAAAGATTCACCCCAATCGGAGTTACGGATCTCCGGATATAAAAGAAACGGTGAAAGGAAAGGATCTGAGAACGCAGAAACAGAGAGAGACAGTGAGACAGATCCAATCTCGGAGGGGCTCTGGCCCCTCCCACGCCATGAGAGCCAAGGACCAGAGGGGAAACCCTTCTCCCATCTAGGGAGGAGGTCAAGGAAGAAGAAGAAGAAGGGAGGGTTCTCTCCCCCTTGCTTCCGGTGACGTCGGAGCGCTGCCGGGGGCCATCATCATCACCGCGATCTTCACCAACACCTCCATCATATTCACCAACATCTCCATCACCTTCCCCCATCTATAGTCAGTGGTCCACTCTCCCGCAACCCGATGTACCCTCTACTTGAACATGGTGCTTTACGCTTCATATTATTTTCCAATGATGTGTTGCCATCCTATGATGTCTGAGTAGATTTTCGTTGTCCTACCGGTGATTGATGAATTGCTATGATTGGTTTGAGTTGCATGTTTTATTATTGGTGCTGTCCTATTGTGCCCTTCGTGTCGCGCAAGCGTTAGGGATCCCCGCTGTAGGGTTTGCAATATGTTCATGATTTGCTTATGGTGGGTGGCGTGAGTGACAGAAGCATAGACCCGAGTAAGTAGGTTGTTTGCGTATGGGATAAAGGGGACTTGATACTTTAATGCTATGATTGGGTTTTACCTTAATGATATTTAGTAGTTGCGGATGCTTGCTAGAGTTCCAATCATAAGTGCATATGATCCAAGAAGAGAAAGTATGTTAGCTTATGCCTCTCCCTCAAATAGAATTGCAATAGTGATTACCGGTCTAGTAAAGTAGTCAATTGCTTAGGGACACTTTCACAACTCCTACCACCACTTTTCCACACTCGCTATATTTACTTTATTGCTTATTTATCTAAACAACCCCTAACTTTTATTTACGTGCTCTTTATATTCTTACAAACCTATCCAACAACACCTACAAAGTACTTTTAGTTTCATACTTGTTCTAGGTAAAGCGAACACTAAGCGTGCGTAGAGTCGTATCAGTGGCAGATAGGACTTGAGAGAATATTTGTTCTACCTTTAGCTCCTCGTTGGGTTTGACACTCTTACTTATCGAAAGAGGCTACAATTGATCCCATATACTTGCGGGTTATCAAGACCTTTTTCTGGCGCCGTTGCCGGGGAGTCACATCGTGGGGTGAATATTCTTGTGTGTGCTTGTTTGCTTTATCACTAAGTAATTTTTATTTCTGTTCATAGTTGTTTTCTATCTTTATTATGGGTAGGAAACGCAAAATACCAAAAAAATTAGTTGTACCTACTGAACCAATGGTTGAAGAACCACTCAAAATCTATCACACTCCTGAAGCTTTTTACATGGATCATCTTCGATCCCTTTGTGCTCGTGCTGAAACCCCCACTAGCTTAGTTGAGGGCAAATCTTTAGATGAGCATGCTTGTTTTGTGCTACACCGTATATCTGAAAAAGGGAAACTTTTATTGGATCAAATTCATCATTTGCAATGCTATTCTTGGAATTTATGTGAAATATATGATGTTACTTGTTGTTCTGAAAACCCTAAGAAACACCTCCCCTACCAATGTGAGTTTAATGATGGAATCGTATCTTCGTATGCTAAGGGTGTTTATAATTACTATGATGTTCAACAAATTGAAGAATTTGTTGCTTTTAAGGGTTCATATGAAATTGCTTCTTTGATTGAAAAGTATGATGCCACTCTTTACAAATCTAAATTTTTTGCCATACTTGAATATTGTTATGATATATGATAATTATGCTTCTAATGCCTATGTTAAACTATATATTGAGGAATTCTCCGCTGTCCAAGAAGAGACTAATATTTTGCAGGAAGCTATGGAAGAAGAAATTGATGAAACTGTGAGCTCATTGGATGAAAAAGATGATGAGGAGAGCGAAGAACAAAAGGAGGAAGAGCGGATTAGCTACCCGTGCCCACCTTCTAATGAGAGTAACTCTTTAACTTATACATTGTTTAATTCCCCTTCGTGCTTACCGAAGGATGATTGCTATGATGATTGTTATGATCCCATTGATTCTCTTGAAATATCCCTTTTTGATGATGCTTGCTATGCTTGTGGCCAAGATGCCAATATGAATTATGCTTATGAAGATGAACTTGCTATAGTTCCTAATGTTAAACATTAAATTGTTGCTATTGCACCCACGCGTGATAGTCCTATTATCTTTTTGAATTCTCCCAACTACACTATATCGGAGAAGTTTGTGCTTATTAAGGATTCTATTGATGGGTTGCCTTTTACCGTTGCACATGATGATTTTGATGAATATAATATGCATGTTCTTGCTGCTCCTACTTGCAATTATTATGAGAGAGAAACTATATCTCCACCTCTCTATGTTTCCAATATGACAAAATTGCAAGAAACTGCTTATACTGTGCATTGGCCTTTACTTTGTGTGCATGAATTGTTCTTTTATGACATGCAGATGCATAGGAAGAGAGTTAGACTTCGTTGTTGCATGATATATGTTACTTTGTGCTCACTACTAAATTACAAATCATTGTTAATTAAAATTGGCTTTGATATACCTTCGGATCCGGGTGGATCCATTAGTTGAGCACTTTTATGCCTAGCTTAATGGCTTTAAAGAAATCGCTGCCAGGGAGACAACCCGGAAGTTTTAGAGAGTCATTTATTTATGTTGAGTGCTTTTTATGAAGTTTAAAAACAAAAAAAAGAGAGGGGAACCCAAAACTTTTCAAAAAGGAAAGTGAAAGTGAGAGAGACAAGCATTGTTGAAGTGGGAGAGCTCCTTGAACTTTGTTCATGCTCACGGAAACTTTGTGAATCTTAATTACAGAAACTTTTCATCAAAAATAATTATCCCCTTGTACAATTCCATTGTATTATAAAAATAATGTGCCAAGGTTTGCCTTTAGGATGTTTACAATGCTTGTTGGTTTGTACGGTGCAGGACAGAAACTTTGGCTGTAGTGCGCGATTTTACATTTTTTACTGGAACGTCAAATGGTTCTGATTCTTTTTGCACTGTCTTTATGTACAAATTTTTTATTTTTACTAATTTTGGTAGAATTTTTGGGGTACCAGAAGTATGGTGAATGTTCAGATTTCTACAGACTCTTCTGTTTTTGACAGATTCTGTTTTTGATGCATAGTTTGCTTGTTTTGATGAAACTATCAAGTTATATCAGTGGATTAAGCCATGGAAAAGCTATATTACAGTAGACACAATGCAAAAACAAAATATGAATTGGTTTTCTACAGTACTTAGAGTAGTGATTTGCTTTATTATACTAACGAATCTTACCGAGTTTTCTGTTGAAGTTTTGTGTGGATGAAGTGTTTGATCGAGGAGGTCTCGATATGAGGAAAAGGAAGAGAGGCAAGAGCTCAAGATTGGAGATGCCCAAGGCACCCCAAGTAAATATTCAAGGAGACTCAAGCGTCTAAGCTTGGGGATGCCCCGGAAGTCATCCCCTCTTTCTTCAACAAGTATCGGTATGTTTTCGTATTCGTTTCGTTCATGCGATATGTGCAAGTCTTGGAGCATCTTTTGCATTTAGTTTTCACTTTTCTTTTATGCACCATGCTGGTATGAGATAGTCCTTGGTTGATTTATAGAATGCTCATCGCACCTCACTTATATCTTTTGAGTATGGCTTTACAGAATGCTTCATGTGCTTCACTTATATCATTTGAAGTTTGGATTGCCTGTTTCTCTTCACATAGAAAACCGCCATTTGTAGAATGCTCTTTTGCTTCACTTATAATTGTTAGAGCGCGGGCATATCTTTTGTAGAAAGAATTAAACTCTCTTGCTTCACTTATATCTATTTAGAGAGATGACAGGAATTGGTCAATCACATGGTTAGTCATAAAATCCTACATAAACTTGTAGATCGCTGAATATGATATGTTTGATTCCTTGCAATAGTTCTGCGATATAAAGATGGTGATATTAGAGTCATGCTAGTGGGTGGTTGTGGATTGTAGAGACACTTGTGTTGAGGTTTGCAAGTCCCGTAGCATGCACGTATGGTAACCGTTGTGTGACAAATTTGAAGCATGGGGTGTTTCTTTGATTGTCTTCCTTATGAGTGGCGGTCGGGGACGAGCGATGGTCTTTTCCTACCAATCTATCCCCCTAGGGGCATGCGTAGTAGTACTTTGCTTCGAGGGCTAATAAAATTTTGCAATAAGTATGTGAGTTCTTTATGACTAATGTGAGTCCATGGATTATACACACTTTTACCTTTCCATCATTGCTAGCCTCTTCGGTGCCGTGCATTGCCCTTTCTCACCTTGAGAGTTGGTGCAAGCTTCGCCGGTGCATCCAAACCCCGTGATACGATACGCTCTATCACACATAAGCCTCCTTATATCTTCCTCAAAACAGCCACCATACCTACCTATCATGGCATTTCCATAGCCATTCCGAGATATATTGCCATGCAACTACCATCATCATCATATGCATGACTTGAGCATTTATTATCATATTGCTTTGCATGATCGTAAGATAGCTAGCATGATGTTTTCATGGCTTGTCTGTTTTTTGATATCTCTGCTATGCTAGATCATTGCACATCCCAGTACACCGCCGGAAGCATTCATATAGAGTCATATCTTTGTTCTAGTATCGAGTTGTAATATTGAGTTGTAAGTAAATAAAAGTGTGATGATCATCATTATAGAGCATTGCCCCATGAAAAAAAAGAAAAAAAATTAAAGGGAGAGGCCAAATAAGCCTAAATAAAAAGGGGGCCAAAGAAGCCCACCCAAAAAAAGGAAAAGAAAAAAAAGGAAAAAAAGAAAAAGAAAAGGGGGCAATGTTACTATCCTTTTACCACACTTGTGCTTCAGAGTAGCACCATGTTCCTCATATAGAGAGTCTCCTATATCATCACTTTCATATACTAGTGGGAATTTTCATTATAGAACTTGGCTTGTATATTCCAATGATGGGCTTCCTCAAATTCCCTAGGTCTTCATGAGCAAGCAAGTTGGATGCACACCCACTTAGTATTCAGTTTGAGCTTTCATACACTTATAGCTCTAGTGCATCAGTTGCATGGCAATCCCTACTCCTCGCATTAACATCAATTGATGGGCATCTCCATAGCCCGTTGATTAGCCGCGTCGATGTGAGACTTTCTCCCTTTTTGTCTTCTCCACATAAATGCCGTCATCATATTCTATTCCACCTATAGTGCTATATCCATGGCTTGCGCTCATGTATTGCGTGAGGGTTGAAAAAGCTGAAGCGCGTTAAAAAGTATGAACCAATTGCTCGGCTTGTCATCGGGGTTGTGCATGATGGGAGCATTTTGTGTGACAAAAATGAAGCATGGCCAAACTATATGATTTTGTAGGGATAAGCTTGCTTTGGCCATGTTGTTTTGGAAAGACATGATTGCTTTATTAGTACGCTCGAAGTATTATTATTTTTTATGTCAAACGATCGACTATTTGAAAGATCGAGGATGTCGCCTAGAGGGGGGGGGTGAATAGGCGCTTTAAAATAATTACGGTTTAGGCTTGAACAAATGCGGAATAAACCTAGCGGTTAATTTGTCAAGCACAAAACCTAAAACAACTAGGCTCACCTATGTGCACCAACAACTTATGCTAAGCAAGATAAGCAACTATGTGATAGCAAGATATATGACAAAGAACAATATGGCTATCACAAAGTAAAGTGCATAAGTAAAGGGCTCGGGTAAGAGATAACCAAGGCACACAAAGACGACGATGTATCCCGAAGTTCACACCCTTGCGGATGCTAATCTCCGTTTGGAGCGGTGTGGAGGCACAATGCTCCCAAAGAAGCCACTAGGGCCACTGTAATCTCCTCACGCCCTTGCACAATGCAAGATGCCGTGATTCCACTAAGGGACCCTTGAGGGCGGTCACCGAACCCATACAAATGGCGACCCTTGGGGGCGGTCACCGAACCCGTACACTTTGGCAATCCTTGGGGGCGGTCACCGGTACCCGTCAAATTGCTCGGGGCGATCTCCACAACCTAATTGGAGACCCCGACGCTTGCCCGGAGCTTTACACCACAATGATTGAGCTCCAAACAACACCAACCGTCTAGGGCGCCAAGGCACCCAAGAGGAACAAGCTCTAGGGTGTCCAAACTACCATCATGAGACCGGTAAAATAGAAAATCTATCAAGGGAAAACCTTTGCCTTGCACATGATCCACTTGAGCTAGATGATGACGATCTTGACTCCCTCAAGTTGGACCTTCTTTCTTGATTGCGTTGGCTCGATGAAGACTAGATGATTGCTCCCCCATAGTCCACTATGGGTGAGCCACTCTTTGGCTCATCTTCACAAGTCCATTGCCACCACAATGGGCGGCAAGATTCAAGCACTTGATCTCTTCATGATGCATCACTTGAACTTGCACACCGCATCCGAACCCCACAAAGAACTCTCACAAAGACCATGGGTTAGTACACAGAGCGTAATTGACAATGCTTACCATACCATGGGATCACTTGATCCCTCTCGATCCATCTTCTACGCTTTGTGAGTTGATCAACTTGATTCACTCTTGACTTAGTCTTGATCAACCTTGAATCTTTCTAGCTCTCTTCATTTGGGTGATGTCTTGAAGGTAAACATGAATGATCACACAATCTTCTTCTTCAAAACATGCTTGCAATAAGCTCAACACTCACATGACCAATCTTTGGATAATTCCTTAATAGCACCTTGGTCAACTCATAAACTCCTTGAAACCAACACATGGACTTCAAGAAAAGCCTATGGACAAAATCTTCAAATATAACTCAAGGAAACCATTAGTCCATAAAGATTGTCATCAATTACCAAAAGCAAACACGGGGGCAACCAAAACCAAACATGGGGCACCACATGTTCTTTCAATCTCCCCCATTTTGGTAATTGATGACAATCACTTTCAAGAGAGTTTATACAAGGAGTTATGCATCACCATGCAATGCAACAACCAACGATGCATGAGAATGGGATGCAAATGCTTAGGAACCAAAACCAAAGCAAGGAGAAAACTCTGAAGACTTCTCCACAAAACTCTCTGAAACTCCTCCCCCATTGGCATCGATTGCCAAACTGGGTGAAAAGCTTAGAAGGCCAATATAAAGAGTGTTCCTCCATAAATTGTGTATCTCTCAGAAAGAGAGTGGAATGCAATACACATACCCAATGGTAAATACTTGGAGGAAGACAAACTATATTAAGGCCCAAAGATTGCAAAAGAATGATATGCCACAAAGACATAACAAAAAGAGAAACAAGAAATCGAGCAATCAAAAGATAACAATTGAAGCAAGCAATCAAAGGATATCAATTGAACCAACTAGACCAAAGATCCTATGAGCCACATGAATGAAGGATATTATGATATGAGCAAAGGAGTATTCTAAATAAGCTAGAGAAGCTCCCCATGATTTGTGCACACATAATAATTTTTGTATTTGGATACAAAGTGCAGAAAATAGGATCATAGCTCCCCCAAAATCAACAGAAACAAACAACAAGTGCAAGTGAGCATAAAGGAAACTAAGCCTAGCACTTGCAACAAACACATGGTTGAGCAACATGTAAAAGAGGCAACTTAAGAATAGGCTCAACCAAAATGATGTGTGTGAGTCATGGCAAAGCACATGAGAAGACTAATATACGGATGAGCATAAGCATCAACATAGTCTCGAATGAATGAGATACACGGTGCAAAGCCTTTCATTCTCACACACAACTAAGCAAATGGGTTCACAAGAACACTAAATATGCAAAATGAATAACCAACACTTGTGACAACCCAAGGTGAAGATAGAAAGCATAAGCATCATCAAGACAGGGGATACCAATTAAGATGGCAAAAGCCTCGTCAAGACAAGCATGAGGAAAATAATCTTCACCACACAAGAGTGCATAAAGATGCAACGAGATAAGACACACACTCAAGGCAAAAGCTTTCACAGAGCCACCAAAGAAATAACATAAGAAAGACAAGGTGGACATGAAAGAAAGGATATCATCTAGAGATGTAATTTCTCTCAAGTGTATAAGGGTCTAGGTAGACGAAATCATGACGATATATATCTACAAAGAAGGATGTACACCCGAAATAGTTACAACACGAAGGAACAAGGTATCCAAAAGGAAGTCATACATATACCAATAAGATATGTGCTTGGAGGCATAGCCCAAGGCTAGATATGGTCTTATTGTATATAAATGAATTCCTACCACACAACCATCAAAGACATCACGACTAGCAACAAGAGATCATTGTTGGGATGCTTTGAGAAAGGAAACAAGTATCACAAGAAAGAAAGAATAACATGCCATGATACAATCTACACATGATTGATGCAATAATGTGTGCATGTAGTAGATGCTGATACTTGTTACCGAGATAGCATTGGAAGGATGTAGTAGATACCAATTGAAGGTAGAAAGTAGTTCATTGATCATCCTAGCTTGACTCCATTAAGCACATGGTGACAACACCTTCCTTTTGAATGAGCCGAGTATCCAATGCATCTCCAATTGTTCCTAGAATAACAACACAAACAAAATGGTACCCAAACTCATTGGGACCAAAGAGTTAGAGAACCAACAATACATAGGACAAACTCCACATAGATGTGTGCATATAGATATGAAAATGAATCTCATGCACATCTCATCCAATTTGATACTTGGTGGAGTTTCCCCTATATATTGGGTCAAAGAAAGAAAACATGCCAAAGGAATTACATGAAGTTAAAATGCATGCTCAAGACTTTCAAGAACCGATACCAAAATAAAAGGAAAAACCAAGTGAAAAGGATACCAAATGGAGAAATCATCACTTGTAAGATATCATTAAAAGATACATCAAGGAATGAGATATCCATTGGAACGCACAAAAAAAGATGTCAAACTCCCAAAGGAGAGGATGGTTCCAAACAAACCAAGATCTCTACAAAGTTTCATGTTGGCACAAAGTACCAAAAGAAACGACTTACCATCCACCAACACACACTTAATATGGATCACAAGATGGGTGTTTTATAGAAAATAGGATAGCTCCCCCAAGACTAGTGCATTATAGAGAATTTGCATTTGAATACAAAATGCACAAGGTGGGATCACCACTTTCACTATATCTAGAAAACACTAATCAAGATCAAGAAAATAACAAGATCCACAAGTGGTATGGAAAACAATGGGAGTTGACACAATCCTAGGCACGAGATAAGGCAAATAAAAGCAAAGGCCAACATAAAGATGATCAATAATTTCTACCACACATAAGTGAGTACCAATTGTCATAAGACAAAAAGTATTTGGAAATAATTCCCGTTGGTAGATAGCAAGGATATCCAACATCATCTTCACACCAAACACAAGCAAATTGCAACTTGTAGAGCTAACATGCCACCTAGGAACAAGATAATGTACAATATCAACACTAGGTGACAAAATCTCAAATGTACACATTTTCTAGGCTAGTAATATACATAGCATATTACTCCCCCATAATGTGATACCAATGAAGAAAACTTAACAAGAGGCAATAAGAGGATCCAACAAGAGATAATTAATGGACCATTTAGAATTTGAATTTCTCATGAGAAGACATACCACATAGCAACTAGATAATCTTGAAATATAAATACTAGATTGTATTACTCATGTACACACATTTATAGGATTGTGAGGTGCACAAAGCACATCACTCCCCCATAATGGGATATTCCATTAATCTCTCACAAGAACCAACTAAGAAATAAACAAGATGCAAAAGGCTCAATGCATGACACACACATACATGATGTGCAAACCCACACACCTTGATTGCTCAAGATAATCAAGTTGGAAGCACAACATATACAAACACATGCAAGGAACAAAACCAGAACATGCAAGTGGGCAAGTAACTTTCAATGTAAACAATTTGAGTACAAGTTACCGCAAGGAGGCACATTGGATATAAGATATAAGCTTGATGATTCAATTGACTTGGCTTGAGGCAATAAGAGTGATGAAGTCCCCTTAATTCTTCATAATGTAGCCAAGTGTCCAATGCCCTCCAACAACACCTATTGATCAAGTTTGAGCTAGTTGGTCCCCAACCAAGTTGGGTCCTAAGAGGTTAGTCACAATAGGCTTGGCTACCCAAATGGTTCTTTGCTTCAAACCACTTTGAGTACCAACAAACTTGGCAAACAAATTGCCAACCTTATCCTTCCCAAGATAATAGACATCATCAATGATAATTGGGTTGGATGAGGTACCATTTGTGCATGAAGAAGCGGCGTGACCTTTTTCACGACATAGGTAGCAAGTCTACTCTTTACTTTCTTCTCACTTGATTTCTCAACTTGAGATTGAGAATGAGAGTGAACTTGTGGCCGCTTCCCTTGTTGCTTGTCACTAATGGCCTTCTTCTTCAAAGGGCAAGACCTAACATGATGCCCTTAAATTTTGCACTTGAAGCAAATGATCTTGGCCGAATTCTTGACTTGTTTTTGGCCCTTCTTCTTGTTGCTCTTGGACTTCTTCTTCTTATTGGAATTGAATCCAAGTCCACCTTTGTCATTGGGGGATTTTTGCACACTCAAGATATTGTTGAGTGTGGCCTTCCCTTCATGACACTTTACCAAGTCTTTCTTCAAAGAAGTGACTTGGGCCTTGAGCTCTTTGATTTCCTCGACATGGTTAGTCTCAACACAAGTACTAGAGAAAGTATAAGCTTCATCATTTGAGCAACAAGGCAAGGAAAGCAATTCATCAGAAGATGTACCATCATTGTGAGTAGATGAGTTACAAGGACTAGCACATGGCAATTTAGCACTTTGACTAGATGTAGTGCTAGTATCCACATGAGGCTCACTAGATGTTACCTTAGCAAACATGGCCTCATGAGCTATCTTTAGCACATTATGGGATACTAGAAGATCATCATGAGAGTTTGAGAGCTTTTCATGGCTTTCTTCCAATTTCCCATAATTGCTACATAGCAACTCAAGTTGAGCCCGTAGCTCAACATTCTCCTTCAAAATGGATGCTTCACAAGTAATAGAATTATTAGCACAAGCATCATCATTAACAACAAGAGGAGAATGCAACTTGGCAAGATCTTTTAAATAAGAAGCTTCAAGTTGAGCATGAGACTCGGTGAGTTTGATGAGCTCACCCTTCATGACCCTTGAGCCATTTTCGAGGTGCTCAAAATCCTCAAGGAGTCTAGCATGAGCAACTTCAAGATTAGCATTTTTAGTTTCAAAAACATTGGACACCTCAAGAGTTCTATCATTAGATTCCATCACTCTAGATAATTCTAGAGCAAAAGTCTCCTCAAGAGATTCCTTGGTGGTTTGTTGAAGTTCAAGAGATTGAGAGAGGTCCGCAATCTCATTAGCGTAATCACGCTCATGACCTTCCATTTTATCAATGGTGACCTCATGCTCCTCAAGACGAGATTCCAACTCATCAATATATTTCTTGCTCTCAATAGCAATCGACATGATTTCCATGAAGTTGGAACGAGCAATTTTATTCTTAAGAAGAGCTTTAAAAATCATTTCCCCTTTAATTTTTAAGGAGGCAACATCATCATTCTCTTCATCATAATCGACATCATCATCACTCTTGCCATCATCAATATCATCACAAGATATATTGGGATTCAAAGTGGGAGATACCTTTGAAGCCTTGGCCATAAGGCAAAAATCAATATATGATGATGTAGGATCCCTTGAAGCAGCATTCAAGACCACATCTTGTTCCATGGAGTGTTGGGTTTCCTCTACATTGTTAGCACAACAACTCGAGGAAATACATGCATTTTTATCATGGCAACAAGATATAGCAAGCATATCATCATGAGATTTAGTCAAGCAATTTCTACATGATATGCAAGGACTATCAACACAAGCATGTGAAACATTTGGAGTGCTCGAAGTGTTAAAGTCCAAAGATGAAGCATTGAAATAAGAAAAGTGATGAAGGATTATCAACAGTAAGTCCACTATCATCATTGCAATGAACACCACTACTCACCATGTCATTACCTTGTGGCAAACCACATGTTGGTGAAGTATAAGAAGTGGAGAAGGCAACACGGCCGGAGGAGGAGGGAGAACAATCATCCCCACAAATCTTGGACACACCATATTTATCTTGAAGCTTTGTCCATAACTCATGAGCATCCCGGAACGGCATGAGTTGAAATATAACTACATTGCTCAAAGTATCGAAAAGCACATTAGAGGCTTGAGCATTGAGATAAGAGTTTTTCTCATCCTCTAAAGATAATCTTTGGGGATCCTTTGGAGGAGAAAAACCCATATCTACAATTCGCTCTAAATTTGGGTCCATGACCCTAAAGAGGTTAAGCATGCGAATTACCCAAACATCAAAAATTGCGCCATCAAAACTAAGAGTGTCAGAGAATCCTAATCCCCTAGTCGACATCTTTATTCTCTAGGCGGTTAAGCCTAGCAAAGAGAGACGAGGCTTTGATACCAATTGAAAGATCAAGGATGTCGCCTAGAGGGGGGGGGGTGAATAGGCGCTTTAAAATAATTACGGTTTAGGCTTGAACAAATGCAGAATAAACCTAGCGGTTAATTTTCAAGCACAAAACCTAAAACAACTAGGCTCACCTATGTGCACCAACAACTTATGCTAAGCAAGATAAGCAACTATGTGATAGCAAGATATATGACAAAGAACAACATGGCTATCACAAAGTAAAGTGCATAAGTAAAGGGCTCGGGTAAGAGATAACCAAGGCACGCGGAGACGGCGATGTATCCTGAAGTTCACACCCTTGCGGATGCTAATCTCCATTTGGAGCGGTGTGGAGGCACAATGCTCCCCAAGAAGCCACTAGGGCCACCGTAATCTCCTCACGCCCTCGCACAATGCAAGATGCCGTGATTCCACTAAGTGACCCTTGAGGGCGGTCACCGAACCCGTACAAATGGCGACCCTTGGGGGCGGTCACCGAACCCGTAAACTTTGGCAACCCTTGGGGGCGGTCACCGGTACCCGTCAAATTGCTCGGGGCGATCTCCACAACCTAATTGGAGACCCCGACACTTGCCCGGAGCTTTACACCACAATGATTGAGCTCCGAACAACACCAACCGTCTAGGGCGCCAAGGCACCCAAGAGGAACAAGCTCAAGGGTACCAAGCACCCAAGAGTAATAAGCTTCTCAACTTGTAACTTCCACGTATCACGTGAAGAACTCAAACCGATGCACCAAATGCAATGGCAAGGGCACACGGAGTGCCCAGGTCCTTCTCTCTCAAATCCCACCGAAGCAACTAATGCTAGGGAGGAAGATGAGAGGAAGAACAAGAAGGAGAACACCAAGAACTCCAAGATCTAGATCCAAGGGGTTCCCCTCACATAGAGGAGAAAGTGATTGGTGGAAATGTGGATCTAGATCTCCTCTCTCTTTTCGCTCAAAAACTAGCAAGAATCCGTGGAGGGATTGAGAGTTAGCAAGCTCGAAGAAGGTCAACAATGGGGAAAGAACACGAGCTCAAAGGATAAGGTTCATTGAGGAAGAAGACCCCCTTTTATAGGTGGGAAAAAAATCCAACTGTTATGCTCGCAACCCGCACAGAGCGGTACTACCACTCCAAGGAGCGGTATTACCGCTAGGGCGGTAGTACCCCTTTGAAACACAACAGCGAGGAGGAAAGAAGGACATAAGAACCGTCGGAGCGGTAGTACCGGTTGACCTCACGGTACTACCGCTAGGGGTAGCGGTACTACCACTAGGGGTAGTGGTACTACTGCTAAGGGTAGCAGTACTACTGCTTGCGAGCGGTACTAAAAAATTACATCCGGGCCTACCACCACAGGACTTGGGACGAGTTTTTGGTCCGGAGCGGTACTACCGCTGTAGGAGCCACGGTAGTACCGCTCTGGAGCGGTAGTAAAAAATTACATCCGCTCCAATTCGCGGTAGTACCGCTGCAGCCTTTTTAGAACACCAAAACTGCCACAACTTTTGCAAACGGACTCCGAATACGATGAAACCAAGTTTGTTGGAAAGCTAGCGACAAGGGCTAAAACAATATTTAAAGAAATATCAATAAGAAGCTAATTAGAAAAGGCCCATAAGAAAATGGTGAGAACCCTTCCTCGGATAAGACCGGTAAAACCTCCAACACCGAAAACATCATAGAAGACGCATGCGAACTCCGTTTTCGATGAACTCAAGCTTGTCATCAAGATGACCATAAGCTCTAAGACTCACAAAGAGAACCAAACAAGAACCAAAAAACAATATGCAAGGATCCAATGGTTTGATCTCTCTACTAAAGATACGATCAAGCTACCAACTTGAGAGCCCCCCTTGATAGTACGACAAACAATCCTATAACCCGGTCTCCCAACTACCACCATGAGTCCGGTAAAATAGAAAACCTATCAAGGGAAAACCTTTGCCTTGCACATGATCCACTTGAGCTAGATGATGACGATCTTGACTCCCTCAAGTTGGACCATCTTTCTTGATTGCGTTGGCTCAATGAAGACTAGATGATTGCTCCCCCATAGTCCACTATGGGTGAGCCACTCTTCGGCTCATCTTCACAAGTCCATTGTCACCACAATGGGCGGCAATCTTCAAGCACTTGGTCTCTTCATGATGCACCACTTGAACTTGCACACCGCATCCTAACCCCACAAAGAACTCTCACGAAGACCATGGGTTAGTACACAGAGCGTAATTGACAATGCTTACCATACCATGGGATCACTTGATACCTCTCGGTACATCTTCTACGCTTTGTGAGTTGATCAACTTGATTCACTCTCGACTTAGTCTTGACCAACCTTGAATCTTTCGAACTCTCTTCATTTGGGTGATGTCTTGAAGGTAAACATGAATGATCACACAATCTTCTTCTTCTTCAAAACATGCTCGCAATAAGCTCAACACTCACATGACCAATCTTTGGATAATTCCTTAATAGCACCTTGGTCAACTCATAAACTCCTTGAAACCAACACATGGACTTCAAGAAAAGCCTATGGACAAAACCTTCAAATATAACTCAAGGCAACCATTAGTCCATAGAGATTGTCATCAATTACCAAAACCAAACATGGGGGCAACCGAAACCAAACATGGGGGCACCGCATGTTCTTTCACTATTGCTTTTAATTACTCGTGTCTTAATATTCATGCCATGATTAGATATATGATCAAGATTATGCTAGGTAGCATTCCACATCAAGAATTATCTTTTTATCATTTACCTACTCGAGGACGAGTAGGAATTAAGCTTGGGGATGCTGATACGTCTCCATCGTATCTATAATTTTTGATTGTTCCATGCCAATATTATTCAACTTTCATATACTTTTGGCAACTTTTTATACTATTTTTGGGGCCAACATATTGATCCATTGCCCAGTGCTAGTTCCTGTTTGTTGCATGTTTTATGTTTCCCAGAAACCCAATATAAAACGGAGTCCAAACGGGATAAAAATGGATGGAGAATTATTTTGGAATATTTTTGATTTTTGGGAGGAAGAATCAACGCGAGACGGTGCCCGAGGGGGCCACGAGGCAGGGGGCGCGCCCCAGGAGGGCAGGCGCGCCCTGGACCCTCATGGGCACCCTGTAAGGTGGGTGAAGCTCTTCTTTTGCGCAAGAAATCTAATTTTATGAGAAAAATCTGGGCGAAAGATTCACCCCAATTGGAGTTACGGATCTCCGGATATAAAAGAAACGATGAAAGGGAAGGATCTGAGAACGCAGAAACAGAGAGAAACAGAGAGACAGATCCAATGACGGAGGGGCTCTGGCCCCTCCCACGCCATGGGAGCCAAGGACCAGAGGGGAAACCCTTCTCCCATCTAGGGAGGAGGTCAAGGAAGAAGAAGAAGAAGGGGGGCTCTCTCCCCCTTGCTTCCGGTGGCGCCGGAGTGCTACCGGGGGCCATCATCATCACCATGATCTTCACCAACACCTCCATCATCTTCACCAACATCTCCATCACCTTCCCCCATCTATATTCAGTGGTCCACTCTCCCGCAACCCGCTGTACCCTCTACTTGAACATGGTGCTTTACGCTTCATATTATTTTTCAATGATGTGTTGCCATCCTATGATGTATGAGTAGATTTTCGTTGTCCTACCGGTGATTGGTGAATTGCTTGAATTGCATGTTTTATTATTGGTGCTGTCCTATTGTGCCCTCAGTGTCGCGCAAGCGTGAGGGATCCCCGCTGTAGGGTTTGCAATATGTTCATGATTTGCTTATGGTGGGTGGCGTGAGTGACAGAAGCACAGACCCGAGTAAGTAGGTTGTTTGTGTATGGGATAAAGGGGACTTGATACTTTAATGCTATGGTCGGGTTTTACCTTAATGATCTTTAGTAGTTGCGGGTGCTTGCTAGAGTTCCAATCATAAGTGCATATGATCCAAGAGAAACTATGTTAGCTTATGCCGCTCCATCAAATAGAATTGCAATAGTGATTACCGGTCTAGTAAAGTAGTCAATTGCTTAGGGACACTTTCACAACTCCTACCACCACTTTTCCACACTCGCTATATTTACTTTATTGCTTCTTTATCTAAAAAGCCCTTAGCTTTTATTTACGTGCTCTTTATATTCTTGCAAACCTATCCAACAACACCTACAAAGTACTTCTAGTTTCATACTTGTTTTAGGTAAAGCGAACACTAAGCATGCGTAGAGTCGTATCAGTGGCAGATAGGACTTGAGAGAATATTTGTTCTACCTTTAGCTCGTCGTTGGGTTCGACACTCTTACTTATCGAAAGAGGCTACAATTGATCCTGTATACTTGCGGGTTATCACCGATCATGAGGTATTCTGCGGCCGAGAAGGGAAAGGCTCCTAGGGAGGGGCCCGATCCTCTCCCGCTGAAGAAGTGGCTCCACCTCCCTCGCGACACCGGCATGGGGTGAGAAGTGACCAGGCCTTGGCAGTTGAGGCCTCCGCCTGGCTTCCCTCTCCCCGTATACACCCGTGCTTAGGACGAAGGTGTGCGCCGTCGAGTGGCACCCGACGACGATGGCAAGGCCGCCATTGCCCTGCCGATCGCACCACGGACCCACGCCGAGGGTAGCTCACGCGAGTTCATGGTGTGGGCGGTGATGCCTCCCGACTCCTGGATCTGACTCCCGCGGTTCTTCGCCAGCGAGCTGCCTCCGAGGGGGCCAGTTGAGCTATGGCTGCAGCACGCTGGGTGCTGCAGCTTGGCCATCGAAGCTGAAGTCGAGGTGGTGCCCCCTGGAGATGTCTTCATGACGTGAGGATGGGGCGAGGGCGCACGGTCTTTCCGCACATAGGGATCCCTAGCGATCCACTTCGAGTATGACGGCGCGGCCACTCTGTTCTTCAAGGTCTTCAACAAGGAGGGCGAGCAGCTGGAATGCTGCCCCGGAGGAGACAACTCAAGGGATGCCGCAGCGGGTGCCGGGCTTGCTGATGTCCTCCTTGGAGCTTCGTCCGGCAGCAGTGGCGACTCCTGGGAATCCAGTGACTCTCCAGAGCCTAGTGATTCTCCGGAGTCGAGCGACGACAGCTATGTGCCGCCAAGCTCCCGCCGAGGCCAGAGTGCGGCTGCGGCTGCTGCCCGACGTCGCCAGCGATGCCATAGGGCTTAGTAGCTGCTTTCCCTGCGCGGAATGAAGATCAGCCCCCGTGGGGTTTGTAAAGATCGGAATGTACTCAATATCAGTGTTGCTTCTTTTGATTTTGTGATGAACTCGCGTATTACAGTTTGGCACGGTTCCTCCCTTTTCTTTTTCCTTGGCAGTGCGGCGCTCTACGCCGACAGGTCCCAGTCCCCAGGTAGGCTTCAGCCGTTGCTAGTATGCTAGGTCACAATGTCGTGGTCAAGTCTAGGAGGTGAGCGGCCCGAGGTCCGGTAAGAGCTCATGAGACGCGATGCTCACGAGGTTCCCCTTGGCGTGTAAGCAGCTGCCCAGAGAATCGAAAAGGGGAGTGGAACCGCCAAAATGGAACTGCAAGGCGGGGTGTGCAGGGAGCGAAGCTGGTGCCGCAGCGGATCGTGACTTATCTTTGGTGCCTTGGTCCGTCAGGGAGATGGTGCTTGCTCCCGCGCCTGTGGTATTGTTGGGCATAGCTACATCGGCCACCTTCCTGCCTCGCTCGCCTAGGTGCTCTACGTCCTCAGGACCCGGCCCTCGAGCGAGCTCAGTCGCCGCTGGTATGCTAGGTTGTGATGCCATGGTCAAGGCTAGGGGGTGAGGGCTGGAGAGCTAGTAGGAACTCCCAAGACGCGATGCTCGGGAGGTCCCCCTTTAACGTGCAAGCGACTCGCAAGGCCAGATGGTGGTCGTCCAAGCCGACCCGTGGCCCCTCGCCAGATGAACCTGCAGGTTAGATGACAGGAAAGACCGGGAACCCCTGTGGAGCGGGCCAGCGGCCCAGGCCATAGGACAGAGGCACCAAGGACCTGGTGAGCTGGTGTGCGCGAGGCGGGTCACGAACCAGAGCTCGATCCTCGGGTTTATCAGCGGTGCAGGGATGGACCCGAGCACAAGCGCCGTGCTGACGTGAGTTGTCATGCAACGATGCAAGAGTGGTACAAGCCAGCGAACACATGGGGGGCCGCGAGGCGGCGGTCGTAAGGTGACGATCATAGGTAAACTCATAGAAATGGTTAGATAGTCCTGGTGAATGCAAAACGATACATGCCGTAGGGCCAGACCCACACAACCTGGGGATTGTGCAGCCCGAGGGGCGCCCCCAGACTGAACGAACTAGAGAGATGTCCCCTGGTACCATTGCTGAAGAGGTGTTGAAGTAGCCAAAAAACACGCGCTGCTGGAGTCGTTCCTCACGGGCCGCTCTGGTGCCGAGCCTCGGGAGGCTCAGAGGGCCCGGGAGGCTCCTCCATCTCTGCCAGGATCGCCTGATGCCTGACCTTGCGAGCTGCCAGGGCGTCCCTCATGCAGCGCTGGAACACCACAACCGCGCCCGGCAGGACCAATGGCATGTGGACGTAGCTGTGAGGTGGACCCTTGCACCGGCCGACATGAGACAACCAGATGAGTTGCCGAGGCGCGGCCCTGTTGAGCCCGGGGATGTCGATGCAGACGCGGAACTCCTTACCCTTGCTGGGGCAGTGAGCTGCACCTTGCAGCAAGCAACGATCGCCTTGCAGAACCCTTTCTTCTTGAATCTCCTCAATCGCCTTGCTGATGAACTCCTGTCCACCTGGTGCCTCTCACCTGATGCCTTCTCCTGGGAAGCGTGCTCTAAAGAGCGCCTCCACATGGTGCCCGAGCGCCTCCCTTGTGACCCTGGCTAGGTCTGAGGCCCTCCCGAGGAGGGCCCCCGAGCCCAGCCTGAGAGGGGCGCCGGGCGCGCCTTCCTATGCGATGGGTGAAGGTGCCGCGTCTGCGGACGCGAGCTCAGTGCAGTGTCCTCGAGCGATGCTCCTTCACGAGACTCTTGTCCCAGCTGTAGCTTCTTCGTCTTGGGGGCGACCTCAGGAGGGAGGGTGCTGCCCTCGTCTTCAGGGTTCTCGACCGCTGCAGCCTGGAAGGCATGCTCGAGGGAGCACACCGCATCCTTCTCTTGGCATGCGACCGTGATGACGCCACAGCTTCCTGGCATCTTGAGGACATTGTAGCCGTGGTGCGTAGATGCCATGAACTTGGCAAGTGCTAGGTACCCTAGGATGGCTTTGTAGGGCAAGCGGATATCGGCGATGTTGAAATCGATGAGCTCGGTGCGGTAGTTGTTGCGCTCAACGAAGGTGACAGGGAGGCGAACCTGCCCTATCAGGTGTGTAGAACCGTCGGCCACTCCTGAAAATGGCTTGGTTGGGTGAAGATGGTAGTATGGCACTTGGAGCCTGTCGAACGTCTGCATGGATAGCACATTAAGCCTAGCTCCGCCATCGATGAGAGTCTTGGTGACGACCACGTTGCTGATGATGGGGGAGCAGAGCATAGCGAGCGCGCCAGCAGTGGCCGCACACTTGAGCTGGTCTGAGGAGCTGAAGGTGATGGCACACTTGGACCACCTAAGAGGGTGAGTTTCTTTGGGCTTGGGGAGCACTGCATTCACCTCGCGCATGAACTGCTTGAAGACGCGGTGGGAAGCCGGGGCCTGTGAGCCGCCCAAGATGCAGGCGATGGCTTAAGGCTCCTAGAAGCCCCTAGCCCCCTTGTCCCGGTGGTGATCTTCATTCCTTCTTGGCAGTGGAGGCAGAGGAGGCAGAGCCGCATTGCCTTGAGGGCGCTCCTCACGAGGCTACTCCCTCCAGGCACCCTCGCGAGGCTGGCCCTGCCAGCGGTCCTCCCGAGGCTGGTCATGCCACTCCTGATAGTGGTTGCGTCCGTCCCATCATCCTCCACCTCTGTCGCCTCCACGGCCGTAGCCTCGATCGTTGTGCTCGGGGCATCGACCGAGGCGCCCATCGCGGAGGGCCCTAAGCTCTTGACAGTCGCTGGTGTTGTGGCTGTGAACGTTGTGGAAGACACAGAACGGCCAGTTGCTCTTAGATGACTCGGGGTGGTCACAACCGCGCTTCGTCTCTGGTTCAGCCACAAGCACGGACGACCCCTTGCACTTCACATCCTTGGTCTTGGCCTTCTTGTCTTCTAGATCAGCATCGGGGAGCTCGAGGAGGGAGAGGCGTCCCTCCTCAGCCCTTGCGCACTTGTTCGCCATGTTGAACATCTCCAGAGCTGTGTAGAGATCCTCATGGATGGAGAGCTCCTCCTTCATCTTGACATCATGGACGCCATTAGCGAATGCTAAAATGATGGCCTCATCTGCCATCTTGGGGATCTTGAGGCGAACGTTGTTAAAGCGCTGGATATACTTCTGCAGGGTCTCTCCAAGTGGCTTCTTGATGCGACGCAGGTCACCCACGGCCGGCAGACAGTCGTGAGTGCCCTGGAAGTTGGCGATGAAGCGCCTGCGCATCTCCTCCCAGGAAGAAACCGACCCCTCGAGTAGGTTCAGGAGCCAAGAACGCGCGCCATCCTTGAGGGCCATCGAGAACCAGTTTGCCATGATCTTCTCATCACCGCTGGCTACCTCAATGCTCATCTCGTAGAGCTGCAGGAACTCGGTGGGGTCAGCGGTGCCATCATAGCGCAGAGGCAGGTCAGGCTTGAACTTGCTTGGCTAGACGACGTTGCAGAGCTCCGGGGTGAACATGCGGCATCCTGTCATGGCCACCGGAGGTCGTCAAGGGGGTGGAAACTGGTCGCACCATGGTGCCGCACGCCTTGGTTCGACAATGGCGCCCTGGGCCGGAGGTGGTGGAGGAGCCCCGTGCACCACATCGCCCGCTGCAGGAGGGTACTAAGGCAGTGAGCAAGCTGGGTCGGTGGAGACCCCGTGTGCCACGCTGACGAGCTCAGCAATCCGCTCGAGCCACTCCTCGTAGAGGTCACCAACTGGGCGGTAGCGAAGGAGCTCTCGCTCCATGAGTAGAGAGGCCTACGCGTCCGCCTGGCCGCGACGCGCGTGGGAGGATGAAGCTGTTGGGGTAAGTGATGGAGTAGCGGTGCGCCCGTCATGGCACACCGACGGGTGCAGGGATGAAGTTTGATGCTCGTGGCCGGCAAGGCCCGTGGCGGCGTTGGCCATCAGAGACGGAGCGCGACGGGCACAACCATCGCCCGTCAGAGCCGTCTGAGCGACGCGGGCGGCGACTGCGGCCCGACGCTCGGCGCGAGCTCGGCGCGCGTCGGGCATGGAGGTGTCAGAGTGGCAGGTGACCGGTCAATGGAAGAGAAGATCCAACGCACCCCTACCTTGCGTGCCAAATGTCAGATTACGGGTTCCACAAACCCTTGAGAGGTTCGAACTCTGGGGTGCGTGCGGAGATCTCAGCCTACCCAGCCTGCCTACTCGCGATCCTCCTAAGCCTAGCGCAACAAGCTCAAAGAGACAAAGAGACACGGCAGTTTATCCTGGTTCGGGCCACCTTGTGGTGTAATACCCTACTCCAGCGTTTTGGTGGATTGCCTCGGAGGGCTAAGGATGAACTAGTACAGTGGACGAACTGGCCTCAGGAGGTGAGGTGTTCTTGAGCTTGAGGGAGCTAGTGTGGTGTGAGCTGGCTCGACTTATCTTGCCTCTGTGGTGGTGGCTAGTCCTATTTATAGTGGCCTTGGTCCTCTTCCCAAATGTTGACGGGAAGGGATCCCACAACGGACGTATTTGAAAGGGGCCAAGTAGTACATCTTATCCTGACAAAAGTAGTCTTCGCCTGCGAAAAGCCTCTGGTCGTGACGCTGCGGTGGGCTCATCGATGACCTTTGTCCTGCCGTCCTGGCGGTCTTGGTCTGGTTGCACCAGAATGGAAACCTTTGGCTGATTCCTCGGGACTCCGCGCCCATGGCTTGCCTCCTTTGCACCAAAGAGGAAACCTGCGCTCTGCGCCCGCCTGGCGCCCGCCTGGCCTTGGTCATCATGGCTCAGGTCAGCTGAGCCCCGTGAGGTAAACCTTGCATAGAACTCTCCACCCCTCGGGAGCCAGCCTGAGGAGGGCGATCCCCTCGAGGGTCTTGGCGTCGTCCGCCTCGCGAGGCTTGGCCCCTCGCGAGGGTCTTGAGTTGTTGATGCTGAAGCTAGGCCGTACCCGGATGTCGATGGAGCCACGTGGTGGGCCGCAGGTAGGCAGGGCTGGATACATCCATATCCAGGACGCCGACAGTTGATCCACCTATTCCCATGCTTCGCTAGTGCGACTTCCTCATGTCATGACTTACCAATTTATGATGAATATGATGATGAGAATGTTGAGTTGCCTAGTTGTGATGCTATGCTCCATAGGATATCATGTGAAAATTCTTTTGGTCACATCATGTTTGATAATCCTTTAAACTTGACATATATTATGAGTGAGATTTCTCATATTGCATCATTTCAATCTCAACACAGTAACTATGCATGCCCCATTAAAATAAATCCCATTTGCACTTATGGCATAGATGATGAGATGATGGTCATTGGCTTTTGTTTCTCTTGTGATGATATTGTCATGCTTCCTTTACATAATTTGCGCAATTCATCTACTATGCCATGCCATATTCACATTGTTCCAAATATGCTTTGTTTTGGATGTTGTCAATATTCTCCATGTGATGTTTCCATTAATGCTCATGAGGAAACCCCCATAGTTTCCTCATACATACTAGGAGATCTTGATGCATTTCATACTTTGCATGATTCCCATGATTGTGTGCACCATATGCATTCCATGAATAACAATGCTCTAGATATTTCTCATGGTGCATTACATCCTTTCGGCCTCCATTATGCTATACATAACAACAAACCCATCATGATGGTTGACATGTTTCTATATCATGCATCTCATTTATTTGAGCATTGGATATTTTATGCTAACCAACACAGCCACGTGCGCATCATAATGGATGATGTGTACATATACCACGCACACACAATTTTCCCTTTGTCTTTGTTTTGTGTAGGTACTCACGTATACTTGTCAACCTCTCAATCCCAAGAGTTGACAAAACGAGCTCTTGAGAGCAACAGCGATTTGGGATCAAGTGAATTGTCCTTACCATTGTTCTCTTCGCGCAATGACTACGCGCATCTCTTTTACTTGGCTCTCACATGGCTATGCGCTATATATCACTTGTCACCTTATGCTCATTTTACCGTGTTCACTTTGCATGTTATGCTTGCTCCTATGCCTTTGCCATGCAATTGTGACCCTTGCTTGCATCTACCCATGATTCACCATTATTCTACTCCTATGTGTATTTGCATGCTTGGTGGAGAATTGGAGATACTAGTAGCTATTGCCATGATTTCTTTGTGACCCATGCTATTGATGTTTGTTGTGTTGGGAGAGTCATAATGCCCCATTTCTATTTACATATGGCTTCTCGCCAATGCATTGATGCTATTTTGCTCATATCTTGCTTTCATGCTTGTGATATGTCATGTGCATTATTCATGCCCACTATTTGCACACATGACATGCTTGCCATGATTCCATCTAGTATGTTGCATCTTTGCACTACTAGCTTGCTTAACTTTATCACTACGATTGCTTGCTTGGTCGCATCACCCATGTTCCACTCGTACTCGCTTTCTTGGGTTGATGACATATATGTTCATGCCTCTCACTTGATTTGTCTTGACCATTGTCTCTTGTCTCCATTAGTTGCATCTCTCATATCTCCTTTTATTGAATGCCAACTTGCTATGCTTATTGATCTTGAAGACTTGGACACTTTACTTATGATGCATGCTTGTTTGATTGAGTCTCTTGTATTTGGTTGTTCTCGCATCATATGCCTCCATACTATGCAATACTCCCTTGTCCTTTCTTATGATGAGCATGATGCCATACACTTGTTTGGTATCTCACCACACGAATGATAGGTTTTGCACTTCCGCTAACCTCATTTGTTTTTTTGAGTGTTTGTCATGTTTTTTTGTTTTGAAGGAGTCCCAAGGTGGTCCGATCATGAGACATTTTGGTTATGAGAAGGTATACCTGATGTGCAACTCCATCATCCTTGAGAAACTTCTAAAGGTGACCTCCTTCTCTTTGATCCCTCCTCACATATGCATATTGGATGGGTCATTCTTTCATTTTTTGTCTCCTTCTTATTGTCTACATGATACATCTATTGGATGGAGGACATTGGAGATGGACCCTATGGGCCTTCAAGTTGAGGAGCACTCACACTTATTGGATGCACCTTTGAACCTCCACTCATGCCACGACATCGAGCATTGGTACACCAACACCTCCATATTTGTTGATTGTGCTCACACATGTCATGCTCGATGGACATTTCATACTCACCACAAGTTTGCACCCTATGCATGGATTGACACACATTATGCTTGTCTTGTTGCACCTATTTCCATGTCATCCATGATATCTGAGCTTGTGCATTTCCTTAGCAAATTTGTTGTGATCTTCCTTGATGGCATATTCATACATAATGATCACTTTGCCCATCATCGACTGCATGATCACATAGTCATATTGAGCACCAATTACCATATTCATGCTTTTGATACACCGTCACACTATGACATCATTTTGCACAATGGTATAATTTGTCGCTTTATGCACCATGCTAATTACCCCATGAATGCTTTACGTATCATTCTATATCATCTTGATAAGCATCTTGTGCCTTGCCACACATTATCTGTTCGCATGGACTCATGCTTAATTGATGGACATTTTGTGTGCGCTAACCATTGTATTTCCGAGTGTCGCTTGTGTTTGCTCATTTTGCATGTACCACATACTGGAGACACCTTGGAGTACTTGGATTGTGCCGTGCCTTCAACTCCGTCCAACCACAAGTCCATCCACGACAACCATTTCCATGGTGATGAGGGCCACGATCCTTGGTCGGATCTTTCCCGGGGGGGGGGGGAGATGATGCAGAGCATCCTACGATCATCCCCATGTTCATTTCAACCACTCCCCATGACCCAAGGATACATAAGATGAGACCTCGACTATACGCCATTGGATGCAAGGTGAACTCGCTCCTCTCCGAACCGTCACTTTCCACATGTGAGACATGGCTACTACCTCAAACATATGTTCTATGCATGACCAGGAACCAAGAGGGAGGCCATGGACAACATGGCAAGGACACCAAGTACAAGGACCAAACGGAGAAGCTGTCAGAAATATACAACAACCGGACGACCAGTCTGGACCGGACGTCCGACGCCTGGAAGCCACCGGACGATTGGTCGGGACCGGACGTCCGGCGCCTGAAGCCCTAGCCGTCCCAAGTCCCAGCCATCGCCAGCTACAGCAAGCGGACGTCCGGCCAGGACCGGACGACCGACCATCTCCGGATGTCTGGTGTCACTCATACAGAACAAAAATAGCGGAAATCTGAGCCCTACCGGACTTCCGGTCCCTCGCGAGCCACCGGACGACCAGTAAAGGTCGGACGTCCACTGCCTATGTGTGCATAGTTACGGGCCCGAGGCCCATGTACCCTTTTATTTCACCCCCATTTGCACCTAGACTATAAATAGACCTCCTCCTCCTAGTTAGGGTTAGCATTGGTTTAGGTCATTTGAGATAGAGATTTGCTGATGGGGGGATAGACCCTGGGTAGCATCATTAACACTTCAAGACGTTTTAAGACATCGGGGCTGGCCAAGCCCCTTAGCCTGACTCGTCACAAAGTCGGCCTTGGGGCCGACTGGTGCCAAAGGACCGCCTCCTAGAAGGCGACGGACCCCAAGGAAGCGACACGCTCCAGAAGGCGGCAAGTGCATGGGACGACTCCTATCAGGCGGCCCTTCGCCCTCTCAAAGTTTGCACCCACCTGCTATGACAAGACAGGGCATGGCTACAGTGCGACCTGCCACCCCTGAATCCAGGGCAGAACGTGGCCACAGTACGGATGTACCAAGCGAAAACCCCTCGCCTGGTGCGGTACTGTAGCCACGCGGCCCGTGACGTGGCCCACGTCAGATAGAGCCATGCTCCCACGATGGGCGGACGTTATGGATCACAGACGGTGGGCCCCACCTGTCCGCATATCGCGAGAAGGCGGCAAGGCCACAGCACGCAGCCGCAAGGGGAGGCCGACTCCCAGTAGGCGGCCATCCCTCCCCTTGGAGTCTGTGTGCCATTAACCTGAAGGGACGGGGCGTGGCTACAGTAATCGCCCGCCAAGTGGCGGTACTATAGCCATACGCCCCTCGACCAAGCTTCCGTCATCAGAGGCGAGACTACAATGCAGCACATTCCTCCTGGCCCGCAGGCGGCGGGCCCTACCTGTCTGCCGAGTTCACATAGTCGGTGGGACCCACCAGGCGGTGGGCCCCAATGGTCGGCGAAGAAGCCGGAGCCCAGAGACATTGACAGCCAGGTCCTACAACTTGTAAGATTACCATTGTACCCCTGGGGGTAGGCCTATATAAACCCCCCAGGCTCACCCATGCAAAGGGTTCAGCATCCTAGCCACCACACACCCACCTAACTAGGGAAGAGGTAGAGCTAGCCTTGCATTCTTCTTCCTCTAGCCGAAACAGCTCAAGGAGCACTCTTGTAGCTACTCTATCGATCATAGTCATCATGCAGAGACCCCGCAGAGCAGGACTAGGGGTGTTATCTCCATGGAGAGCCCCAAACCAGGGTAAGATCCGTCGTCGTTCGAGGTCTTGCCTACTCCCGCTTCTAGAGCCCGGCAACATACTCCTGTCCCCACACATGATAAGCCATCCCCTTGGCATATGTCGAGGAAATACCACGACATTTGGCGCCCACCGTGGGGCTAAGTGCACCGTTGGCCGGAGATACATTCTGGACGGGAACCCCCTTCCTTCCCAGCGAGCCTAGCCAGCCTTGCGCGCCGGATGGCGCTTGCGCCGACACGTTGCGCGGCATGGAGGCCGCCTGCATTGCGAGCTCCCTCGCCGACCTCCTTGGCGGGATCCGCCTCACCAACGAGACCGCACCGACGCGGGGTCGGCCAGCTCCGAGAGCTGCCTTGTCGACCTCCTCGGCAAGCTCCACATCGGCAACAAGCCCTCCTCCGACTTGGAGTCCATCGGCTCCACCAATCCTCCTGTCGAGATGCTCATCGACTCCGACGCGTCAGACGTTGATGCCTAACTTGACCATGTGGAGATCGTCGATGATCTGCTCCCTTCCGCGAACAGCATCACCAGCGCCAGCACTGTCACAGAGGTGCTGGTCATTAGTTAGGACGGAGCCTCCGCCGGAGCGGGCCGGGATCCGCTGTAGGCGGCACTACGAGCCTCCGCCCCGGTTGAGGAAGGCGTGGATGGCACGACATTGGAATCATACCGCGTCTCGCTCCTCGACAGCACCAACAAGTTGGCCGCCATGAGGCGCCTTACCGATGCCTACCAGCGCGAGATCGACCGCGTTGTGGGTGGCATGTCGGTTGCTGGCGAGCCTAGCCGACTGGGCACCGTCCGGCAACGCGGCGCAGCCATCACCGGCATGTTGGAAGCCGACCGCCTAGTCTACGTCACCCCCATGGAGAACCTGCGCGCCGCCCAGGTGGCGGCAGACGAACCAGACCACCTGGAGGGCGACGAGAAGCGCTGCATGATGGAGCGCCTCCAGCAACTCCTCGATGCGGCTGCCATGCAGTAGGAAGTTGGCCGCCGCCTGGTGGAGCCCAGCGTGCAAGACGAGAACCGTCTCCCTTGCCGCGAGCATGGCGCGACCTCTCAGTCCCCAACAGTCAGCACTCACAGTCGGAGGAACCCGGAGCCGGCTGTTAGCTGCAGTCGGCGCACCCACATCACAATCGAGCGCGACCAAGACGGCCGCCCAAGAGCAGTGGAACAGCGAGACGACCGCCCGCCTCCCACACGCAGGGAGAGGCGTGCCTCCCTGCCGCCTGTTGAGCACCCGACTCTCGGAGGCCGGCTTGGCCCCAGCGAAGGAGTCGAAGAGAATGACGCCTGCCACCGGATCGACCGACTCGCTCGATCCCTGGCGGTAGAATAAGAAGATGCAGTTGGCCCGCCTTGTTTCGGCCCCCGCATACGCGACGAGCCCTTTCCCAAAGGGTTCTCGCTCCCATGAGACACTCCCAAGTACAATGGCTCCGTGAAGCCAGAGGATTGGCTAGTTGACTACTCCACAGCCGTCAACATAGCAAACGGCAATAAGCGTGTTGTTGTGAACTATGTTCCGCTCATGCTCCAGTGCACGACCCAGACATGGCTGAACAGCCTCAAGCCATACAGCGTCAACAACTGGCTAGATTTCACCGAAGCCTTCATCCGCACCTTCACCAGCACCTACAAGCGGCCACCGAAGCCTCGCCAACTCTCCATGTGCGTCCAAGCCCCGACTGAGTGCACCCACGACTACTTAACGCGCTGGGGCAAGCTGCGCAACTCTTGCGAGGGGGTGCACGAGGTGCAGGGCATAGAGTACTTCACCGCTGGGTGCAGAGAAAGCATCTTACTCAAGCACAAGCTCCTCTGCGACGACCCGGCCACCCTAGACGAACTGCTGATCATAGCAGACAAGTACGCCACGGCCTACTCCTCCATGAAATCAGAACTCCGAGTGGACGCGTCCGGGAAGGTGATCCCTCTGGCTCCCCAAACGCCGGCTGGTGACACCAATCGGCGCTAGCCGAATGACAACAAGCGCAAGGCCCAGCAGCCGGCTTCCAACAGCCGGCAGGTAGCAGCAGTCGAAGATCAGCAGCCGGCTGGACAGCCCGCCCCCAAGCATCAGCGAAGTGGCAAGGGAGCATGGCTGCCCGCCTTCTCCTTCGAGCAGGCCGTCGACGCCCCGTGCAAGTTCCACGACGGTGCAAAGCCATCCAACCACACCACTCGGAAGTGCAACTGGCTCGCTCGGATCGCCAAGGGCGAGGCCCTCCCACCTCCCCCACCAGCTGGCCCTCCAGCTCTGGCCGCTCAGTAGCCGGCAGATTCGACCTGTCGGTGCCATGCAAGATGAGTTCCCTGACGAACACGTCGCCTACGTCGTCTTCACAAGTGAAGCCGGCAACAAGCACATCAAACGGCAGCAACACCGAGAGGTGAATGCTGTCAGCGCAGAGGTCTCCACCCACATGCACTGGTCTGAGAGGCCCATCAGCTGGAGCCAAGCTGACCACCCGACTGTGATGCCCTCTTAGGGTTCATACGCCTTGGTGCTAGAAGCAACCTTTGCAACGGAGCAGCGGACCTGCCGTTTCGGCCGAGTTCTGATAGATGGTGGTAGTAGCATCAACATCCTGTACCGCAAGACATGGAGCGGTTGGGCATCAAGGCCAAGCAGCTTCAGCCAAGCCGGACCGTCTTCCACGACATAGTTCTCGGCCTTTCCTGCTCTCCAACAGGCAAGATCAAGATTGATGTCCTGTTCGGCGATAGGGACCACTTTCGCTGTGAACCAATCTGGTTCGAGGTGGTCGACCTAGACAGCCCCTACCACGCGCTCTTGGGCCGCCCTGCAATGGCCAAGTTCATGATGGTCCCACACTACACATACCTGAAGGCCAAGATGCCAGGCACCAAGGGCATCATCACCATTGCCGGCGACTACTAGAAGTCGCTAGATTGCGCCACCGGCGGCAGTCGGCTGGCCAAGTCCCTCGTCATCGCTCAAGAGAAGCGTCTCCTTGACCGAATGGTAGCCATGGCCAGTGAGAAGCCGACCGTGCCGACTGATCCCAAGGAGGCGGAAGCAGGGGCCTCCTTCTAGCCAGCCAAAGAGACCAAGCGGATCCCCCTGGACCCGGTGCACCCAGAGAGGTTTGCTATCGTAGGTACCAACCTCGACAACAAATAGGAAGGCAAACTCGTTGATTTCCTCCATGAGAATCAAGACATCTTCGCATGTTCCCCCAAAGACATGTCGGGTGTCCCGATGGATTTCGCCGAGCACAAACTGCATCTGAGGCCCGATGCCAAGCCGGTTAAGCAACCCCTCCGCTGCCTATTAGAAGAGAAGAGAAGAATTGTTGGTGAAGAAATCGCTCGGCTTCTGGCAGCCGGATTTATCATGGAAGTGTTTCACTCGAACTGGCTCGCCAACCTAGTCCTCGTCTTGAAGAAGAACAACAAGTGGCACATGTGCATCGACTACACTACTCTCAACAAAGCCTACCCCAAAGATCCATTTGCTCCGCCTCGGATAGATCAAGTGATTGACTCCACAGCCGGATGCGAGCTGTTGTCTTTCCTTGATGCGTACTCTGACTATCACTAGATCAAGTTGGATCCGGCTGATCGCCTGAAGACCGCCTTCATCACACTATTCGGCGCTTTCTGCTACATCACCATGATGTTCGGCTTGAGAAATATCAGCGCCACCTTCCAGCATTGTATGCAGAAGTGCTTGTTGAAGCAACTCGGACGCAATTCCCACGTCTATGTGGACGACATTGTGGTGAAGATGGAGAAGTGTGGCACCCTGATGGAAGACCTGAAGGAAACCTGTGAGAACCTGTGCCGTTTCAACATCAAGCTCAACCCAGAGAAATGTGTCTTCGGTGTACCAGCCGGCCAGTTCCTTGGCTTCCTTGTCTCAGAACGCAGCATCGAGTGCAACTCTATCAAGATCAAGTCCACTGAGTGGATGGAGAAACCCACCAAGCTGCATGACGTCCAAAAGTTCACCGAGTGCCTGGCATCCCTCAGCCGCTTCATCAGTCGGCTGGGCGAGAAGGCACTCCCTCTATACCAGCTCATGAAGAAAACCACTTGCTACGAGTGGAACGACTAGGCAGACGTTGCCTTCCTCCACCTCAAGCGTATGATGTCAATGCCTCCTATCCTGGCGGCTCCGGCTGCTAAAGAGCACATGCTCCTTTACATTGCCGCCACCAACCGAGTCATCAGCATGGTGATCGTCGTCGAGCATCTAGAAGACGGCAAGGTCCAGTCGGTCCAGAGGCCGACGTACTACCTGAGCGAGGTCTTGTCCACCTCCAAGCAGAACTACCCCCATTACCAGAAGATGTGCTATGGTGTGTACTTTGCCGCCAAGAAGCTGAAGCAATATTTTCAAGAGCACTCCATCACGTTCG
Organism: Triticum aestivum; assembly: GCF_018294505.1. Classification (NCBI taxonomy): domain Eukaryota; kingdom Viridiplantae; phylum Streptophyta; class Magnoliopsida; order Poales; family Poaceae; genus Triticum; species Triticum aestivum. Next base: position 240,665,088 of record NC_057813.1, read on the forward strand.
TCTGCACACCCCCCTCGCCGAGATCATGGGCAATAGAGATGCTTCAGGCCGGGTGGCCAAGTGGGCCATTGAGCTAGCCCCCTACACCATCTTCTACCAGCCCCGCACCGCCATCAAGTCCCAAGCACTGGCCGACTTCCTCGTCGACTGGGCCGAGTCCCAGTACCTGCCACCAGCGCCGGATTCTACGCATTGGAGGATGCACTTTGATGACTCAAAGATGTGCACCGGCTTGGGAGTCGACATCGTCCTCACTTCTCCCAAAGGCGAAAAGCTGAAGTATACACTGCAGATCCACTTCGCCGCCTCCAACAACATAGTCAAATATGAGGCGGTCATCTTTGGGCTCCGACTGGCCAAAGAAATTGGCATTTGCCGCATCCTCTACTACAGCGACTCGGACTTGGTGATCTAGCAGTCCTCTAGCGACTGGGACGCCAAGGACGCCAACATGGCAAGCTACCGATTCCTCGTCCAGCAGATGAGCGGGCACTTCAATGGATGCGAGTTCATTCATTTACCATGAGCCGACAATGATGCAGTGGACACCCTTGCCCGCATTGGCTCCACCTGGCAAGACATACCAGCCGGCATCTCCCTTGAGTGCCTGCGCAAGCCATCTATCAAGCCTTCGCCGGAGTCCGACTCCATCTTCGTGCCGGCTGACCCCGGGGCAGTCGGATCCGGCCCGGGGACTTCAGCAGTCGGCTCAAGGAATTCAGCAGCCGGCCCGGGGACTTCAGGAGTTGGTGCGGGGACTTCCGCAGTCGGCCCAGGGGCTGCGGCACCAGCACCCGACCCAGAAGCCCCAGCAGGTGGCTCAGGGCTGCTGCAGTCGGCCCGGGGGCTTCATCAATGCCATCAGGAGTGGCCGGCCCCAGCCCGCCGCCCCCTAACCGGGCCTCCCTCGTACTAGTCGATGTATTCACAGTGGTGGCGACCCCATCTTGGGTGCAGCCCATCCGCGACTATCTAGTCAGCTGCGTGCTACCAGCCGACCAAGTGTTAGCCCGACAGATCCAGCGCCGAGCAGGTGCCTACACTATCGTCAACGGAGAGCTTGCCAGGTGGAGTGTGACTGGCGTCTATCAGCACTGCGTGGAACCGGAGAAGGGCATGGAAGTCCTCAGAGATATCCATCAAGGCGAATGTGGCCACCATGCCGCCTCCTGGTCTCTCGTAGACAAAGCTTTTCGCCATGGCTTCTTATGGCTGACTGCTTTGGACGATGCCAATGAGTTGGTCAAGAAGTGCAAGGGGTGCAAGAAGTTCAGCACCAAGCAACACCTGTCAGCCTCCACCCTCAAGACCATCCCCATCACCTGGCCATTCGCTGTGTGGGGTTTGGATATGGTGGGTCCTTTCAAGACAGCATGCGGCGGCATTACTCATCTGCTGGTCGCCGTGGGCAAATTCCCCAAGTGGATAGAAGCCAACCCGATCAAGAAGTTGAATGGTCCAACTGATGTTACATTCATCGCCGACATCACCATCCGATATGGCGTTCCCCACAGCATCATCACCGACAACGACACCAATTTCGCCAAAGGCGCATTGGCCCGTTTCTGCACAAATCAGGGCATCCGACTGGACTTAGCGTCCATTGCCCACCCGCAGTCAAACCGCCAAGTAGAATGAGCATACAACCTTACCTTGTCCGGCATCAAGCCCTGCCTGATCGAGCCACTGGAGAGATCGACCGACTGCTGGATCGACGAGCTGCAGGCCGTCCTTTGTAGCCTTTGGACCACGCCCAACAGATCAATCACCTTTACACCCTTCTTCCTCGTGTACGGTGCCGAGGCTATCATCCCCACGGATTTCGAGTTCGACTCGCCTAGGGTCACCATGTACACAGAGGCGAAAGCAAAAGAGGCGCGAGAAGACGATGTCGACCTGTTGGAAGAGGCCGGACTACTAGCATGCAGTCGGTCCACCATCTACCAGCAGAACCTGCATCGCTACCACAACAAGAAGGTCAAGCCACATTCTTTCTACGAAGGCGACCTTATGCTCTGCTTGATCCAGCGATCAGCCAGACAACACAAGCTCGCAACACCTTGGGAAGGCCCCTTCATCATCAGCAAGGCCCTGGGCAACGACTCATACTACCTCATCGATTCCCACAAGCCCAGGGCACGCAAGCGATGCATAGCTGGCCAAGAGACGAAGCGGCCATGGAATGCAAATATGCTCCGCCCATTTTTACAGTCGATTCGAGCGTATGTACCACGCCAACTTTTGTATTAAGTAAACGACCTCAGGTCCCCCGGGGTGCACTTGGGGGGCTACCTTTTTATCTATGAGTTAAGCTTATGCCATGATTTGAGTTTTTTCTATTCCTGCCGCGTCCGGGTCCAGGCCATCCGGCCCGGGGGCTCGCTGCCTTGTCTTAAATTTGCACCAGCCGGAGCCGACTAGTAGTGTGCCGACGCCAAAGCCCTCTCTTCGTTCCAAGTCACAGCTCACGGTGCGACTGTCTGACTGGCGAAGAGCTAAAGGCTGGAAACGCTATCCACATGAAATCCGACTATGGAAAATGTCAACTTAGGCCTAGCCGGCTCCTCTCCTCCCTCGTGCGGCTCCCCAGCAGCCGGTAGGCCGGCTTCTCGCTCGATTAGCTACGCTCTACGCGGCTGAAGTAACTTACCCGTTCTGAAAAACCGACCAAGTCCCTAACCCAGCCACAGACCACAGAGTGGCTATTCGGCTGGCAGGGAGGCGGCCAAGAGAACACGGTAGGGAAAAAAGCCAAAGAGAGAAAAGCAAATTCGAACAAGAACCCAGCAACACATGCAATAATGTGGGGATTCAAACTTTGTACATTGCAAAAGGCCCAAGGCCAACATTCATCAAGTTTAAACATACACCCCAAGTGGGTGGAACTGCGCATAATTAACATTGTTTTTCAAGCACAAAGACAAAAAAAACTCGAAAGAAGATAAACAGGCCGCCTAGGCAGACGGCCCCTCAGGCTGAACGGGCTAGTTGGCAGCAGGCATAGCTCCGGTTGGTGGGGCCTCCAGCTGCTGGGGCTCGGCTCGGCTATCGGCGGCGGATGAGGAAGTCTCCGACAGGTAGCTAGTCGGCACTGGGTCGGGCTAATTCCGGCTGGTGGCTCCGCCATCTGGAGCAACGTAGCTACCGTCCTCGCCCTCGACATCCTCGCCACCTTCGTCGCTAGAGGCGATCTCCTCCGCCGAGTCCTCCCCGTCTGACAGGTCCAGACCGAACCAGGAGGGGGAATGATGGCGCTGTCGTCTGCTCGCTCCAAGAAGAAGACACGACATTGGTGTACTCGACAAGGGCGGACGCCCGGATGGCGATGTTCTGGCTCTCCGCCGCCAACTCTCGCAGCGCCTCCTGGCAGAAAGTCGTCAGCTGCGACATGCGCACGCCAGGGTACCAGTCCCTGACGAACTCCAGCGCCTTGGCGCACGCGCAACAGAGATCTTCAAGGCATCAAGCCGCTAGACCGCCACCTCTAGCCAGTCGGCCGTCCAACTGGGAGTCCGTGGAATCGGACTACCCGGCCATAAGGCCTCCAAGACATGAGACCCGGCGCGCTGAAGTCGGCGGAGGATGCGGTGCGTCGGCTCAAGGTGCATCCTGACTACCGTGAGCTTCTCGCCCATAGTCCGAGGCCGGTTTAGTGGAATGTCCTTGCCCTCACGCGAGCTCGCCTCGCGCTTAGCCTTGATCGCCATGCAGACAACGACGGAGTGGCCTGGGAGGACCTCTGCGCAAAAGAAGGCAACGGTGTTAGAAGACGGCCCCCGACAATAGTCAGCGGAGAGAAGTCGGAACAGAAGGAAAAAGAGCTCACCTAAGCATGTCCTCGATCACACAGTAGCCGTCATCAAGGAGCTTCTCCCTCTCAAGCCATCCCGCGCTCGGTCTCGAACTCGGCCTTGAGCACCGCCATGTCCGCCTCCAACTTCTTGATCTGCTCCATGTGCCGCAGGGCCTACTCTGCCAACTCCTTCTCCAGCCTGACGCGCTCAGAAGCCGCCTGGTCATGCTCGTGCCTCAGGACCTGGAGTTGGCCCTCAAGGTCGGTCACGCGCTGGACCAGCTAGGCGTTGGCCGCTGCAAAGAGAAAAAATGAGCAGGCGGCTGCTACGTCTTGAGCTTGCGTTGGTTTTCCTCGAAGAGGAGAGGGTGATGCAGCAAAGTGTAGCGTAAGTATTTCCCTCAGTTTTGAGAACCAATGTATCAATCCAGTAGGAGGCTCCTCAAAAGTCCCACGCACCTACACAAGCAAATGAGAACTCGCAACCAACGCAATAAAGGGGTTGTCAATCCCTTCACGGCCACTTGCGAAAGTGAGATCTAATAAAGATAGTATGATAAGATAAATATATTTTTGGTATTTTATAAGATAGATGCAAAAATAAAGATGCAAATAAAGTAGATGGAAAGCAAATATGATAAGAGATAGACCCGGGGGCCATAGGTTTCACTAGAGGCTTCTCTCAAGATAGCATAAGTATTACGGTGGGTGAACAAATTACTGTCAAGCAATTGATAGAAAAGCGCATAGTTATGAGATTATCTAGGCATGATCATGTATATAGGCATCACGTCCATAACAAGTAGACCGACTCCTGCCTGCATCTACTACTATTACTCCACACATCGACCGCTATCCAGCATGCATCTAGAGTATTAAGTTCATAAGAACAGAGCAACACATTAAGCAAGATGACATGATGTAGAGGGATAAACACATGCAATATGATATAAACCCCATCTTGTTATCCTCGATGGCAACAATACAATACGTGTCTTGCAACCCTTTCTGTCACTTGGTAAGAACACCGCAAGATTGAACCCAAAGCTAAGCACTTCTCCCATGGCAAGAAAGACCAATCTAGTAGGCAAACCAAATTGATAATTCGAAGAGACTTGCAAAGATAAATCAATCATACATAAAAGAATTCAGAGAAGATTCAAATATTATTCATAGATAAACTTGATCATAAACCCACAATTCATCGGATCTCGACAAACACACCGCAAAAAGAGATTACATCGAATAGATCTCCTCAAGAGAGGGGAAGAACATTGTATTGAGATTCAAAAAGAGAGAAGAAGCCATCTAGCTAATAACTATGGACCCATAGGTCTGTGGTAAACTACTCACAACTCATCGGAGGGGCAAGGATGTTGATGTAGAGGCCCTCCATGGTTGCTTCCCCCTCCGGCAGAGTGCCGGCAAGGGCTCCAAGATGGAATCTCGCGGATACAGAAGGTTACGGCGGTGGAAATTGTGTTTTGTGGTGCTCCTGGATGTTTTCGGGGTCCGTAGGTATATATAGGAGGAAGAACTACGTCGGTGGACACCCGAGGGGCCCACGAGACAGGGGGCGTGCCCTCCTATCTCGTGGGTCCCTTGGAGCTTTCTTGACTTGCACTCCAAGCTCTCCGGATCAGATTTGTTCCAAAAATAACGCTCCCGAAGGTTTCATTCTGTTTGGACTCCGTTTGATATTCCTTTTCTTCGAAATACTGAAATAGGCAAAAAAACAGCAATATGGGCTGGGCCTCCGGTTAGTAGGTTAGTCCCAAAAATGATATAAATGTGTAAAATAAAGCCCATAAACATCCAAAAGGGGTAATATAATAGCAGGGAACAATCAAAAATTATAGATACGTTGGAGACGTATCAAGCATCCCCAAGCTTAATTCCTGCTCGTCCTCGAGTAGGTAAATGATAAAAAAGAAATTTTTGATGTGGAATGCTACCTAGCAAATTCATAATGTAATTTTTTTATTGTGGCATGAATGTTCAGATCCTAATGAATACAAAATAAAAGTTCATATTGACATAAGAAATAGTAATACTTCAAGCATACTAATCAAAGTAATCATGTCTTCTCAAAATAACATGGCTAAAGAAAGTTATCCCTACAAAATCATATAGTCTGGCTATGCTCTATCTTCATCACACAAAGTATTTAATCATGCACAACCCCGATGACAAGCCAAGCAATTGTTTCATACTTTAATAATCGCAAACTTTTTCAACTTTCACGCAATACATGAGCGTGAGCCATGGACATAGCACTATATGTGGAATAGAATGGTGGTTGTGGAGAAGACAAAAAGGAGAAGATAGTCTCACATCAACTAGGCGTATCAACAGACTATGGAGATGCCCATTAATAGATATCAATGTGAGTGAGTAGGGATTGCCATGCAACGATGCACTAGAGCTATAAATATATGAAAGCTCAATAAAAGAAACTAAGTAGGGTGCATCCAACTTGCTCGCTCACGAAGACCTAGGGCACTTTTGAGGAAGCCCATCATTGGAATATACAAGCCAAGTTCTATAATGAAAAATTCCCACTAGTATATGAAAGTGACAACATATGAGACTTTCTATCATGAAGATCATGGTGCTATTTTGAAGCACAAGTGTGGAAAAAGAGATAGTAGCATTGTCCCTTCTCTCTTTTTCTCTCATTTTATTTTTTCTTTGGCCTTTTTTTTCTTTTTGGCCTTTCTTTTTTCCCCTTTTTTTCTTTCTTTCTCTCTTTTTTTCTTTTTGTAAAGTCCGAAGTCTCATCCCGACTTGTGGGGGAATCATAGTCTTCATCATCCTTTCCTCACTAGGACAATGCTCTAATAATGAAGATCATCACACTTTTATGGATTTACAACTCAAAGCTAGAACAAGATATGACTCTATATGAATGCCTCCGGCGGTGTACCGGGATATGCAATGAATCAAGAGCGACATGTATGAAAATTATGAAGGTGGCCTTGCCACAAATACAATGTCAACTACATGATCATGCAAAAAGCAATATGACAAAAGTAATGTGTGTCATATGAAAGGAATGGTGGAAAGTTGCATGGCAATATATCTCGGAATGGCTATGGAAATGCCATAATAGGTAGGTATGGTGGCTGTTTTGAGGAAGGTAATGGTGGGTGTATGGTACCGGCGAAAGTTGCGCGGTACAAGAGAGGCTAGCAATGGTGGAAGGGTGAAAGAGTGCATATAATCCATGGACTCAACATTAATCAAAAGAACTCATATACTTGTTGCAAAAAGTTAGAAGTCATCAAAAACCAAAGTACTACGCGCATGCTCCTAGGGGGATAGATTGGTAGGAAAAGACCATCGCTCGTCCCCGACCGCCACTCATAAGGAAGACAATCAATAAATAAAATTGTGCTCCAACTTCATCACAAAGCGGTTCACCATACGTGCATGCTACGGGAATCACAAGCTTCAACACAAGCATTCTTTGAATTCATAATCACCCAACTAGCATGACTTTAATATCACTACCTCCATATCTCAAAACAATTATCAAGCATCAAATTGATCATAGCATCCAATTCACTTTCTATGATAGTTTTTATTATACCCAACTTGGATGCTCATCATTCTAGGACCAACTTTATGATCATAGCAAATACCATGCTGTTCTAAAAGACTCTCAAAATGATATAAGTGAAGCATGAGAGACTAGCAATTTCTTCAAAATTAAGACACCACCGTGCTCTAAAAGATATAAGTGAAGCACTAGAGCAAAAACTATCAAGCTCAAAAGATATAAGTGAAGCACATAGAGTATTCTAGCAAATTCTAATCAAATAGGCTTCTCCCAAAAGGTGTGTACAGCAAGGATGATTGTGGTAAACTAAAAAGCAAAGACTAATATAATACACGACGCTCCAAGCAAAACACATATCATGTGGCGAATAAAAATATAGCTCCAAGTAAAGTTACCAATGAACGAAGACGAAAGAGGGGATGCCTTCCCGGGGCATCCCCAAGCTTAGGCTTTTGGCTATTCTTGAATATCTTGGGGTGCCATGGGCATCCCCAAGCTTAGGCTCTTGCCACCCTTTATTCCATAGTCCATAAAAGCTTTACCCAAAACTTGAAAACTTCACAACACAAAACTCAACAGGAAATCTTATAAGCTCCGTTAGTGAAAGAAAACAAAACCACCACATAAGGTACTGCAATGAACTCATTATTTATTTATATTGGTGTTAAACCTACTGTATTCCAACTTCTTTATGGTTTATAAACTAATTTACTAGCCATAGATGCATTGAAATAAGCAAACAACACACGAAAAACAGAATCTGTCAAAAACAGAACAGTCTGTAGCAATCTGTAACTAACGCAAACTTCTGGAACTCTAAAAATCCTACCAAAATAGGAAGTCCTGGAAAATTTGTCTATTGAACAGCAGCAAAAAGAATCAACGCAAAAGCACGTTCCTGTGATTTAACAAAATTATATTCGTGTGTGCAAAGTTTCTGTTTTTCAGCAGAATCAAATCAACTATCATCGTAGGTTATCCTATAGGTTCTACTTGGCACAAACACTAATTAAAAGATAAAAACACATCTATCCAGAAGGTAGATGCAAGATTTATTACTAAACAGGAGCAAAAACAAAAAACATAAAGAAAAATTGGGTTGCCTCCCAACTAGCGCTATCGTTTAACGCCCCTAGCTAGGCATAAAAACAAAGATAGATCTAACGAGTGCCATCTTTGGCACTAAGTTCATAAGTAGCACGCATGATAGATTCATAAGGTAATTTGACTTTCTTTCTTGGAAAGTGCTCCATGCCTTTCTTTAATGGAAATTGGAATCTAATGTTCCCTTCCTTCATATCAATAATCGCACCAATCGTTCTAAGGAAAGGTCTACCAAGAATAATAGGGCAAGAAAGATTGCAATCTATATCAAGAACGATAAAATCTATGGGCATCAAATTTCTATTTGCAATGATAAGAACATCATTGATCCTTCCCATAGGCTTTTTAATGGTGGAATCCGCAAGGTGCAAATTTAAAGAGCAATCATCAAGATCATGGAAACCTAGAATATCACATAAAGTTTTCGGAATCGTGGAAACACTAGCACCCAAATCACACAAAGCAAAACACTCAAAATCTTTAATTCTAATCTTTATAGTAGGTTCCCACTCATCATTAAGTCTTCTAGGTATAGAAACTTCCAAATTAAATTTTTCATCATAAGATTGCATCAAGGCATCAACAATATGTTTGGTAAAAGCTTTATTTTGACTATAAGCATGAGGAGAATTAACAACGGATTGCAACAAGGAAATACAACCTTTTAAAGAGCAATTATCATAATCAAATTCCTTGAAATCCGAGATAGTAAGTTCAATATTATTAGAAGTAGAGGATTCTCCAATCTCACTTTTACCAATTTTAGCATCAAGATCTAAAGACTCCGAATTTTTGGGACGCCTTCTAGGCAAAGTTGATTCATCATCACTCCCATAATCATCAAAATTCATATTGCAAAACATAGATCTAATCGGAGACGCATCAATAACTTTAAGATCCTCATCATTATTTTCATGTAATTTTTCTGGTTTAGCGGCCATCTTATTGACTAAGGTGGCTTGCTTGTCAGAAATTTTGGCTATAGCATTTTCAAGCCGGGTAATTTGAGCGTTAACTCCATAGAATTCTTTGTTCATATCATCAAGCTCTTTATTCATAAAACCCAAAAAACTCTTTTGTTCCTTAAGCTCATTTCTAAAGAAATTATTATGCTCAAATTGCAAATTCATAAAGCTTCTAATATTTGATTCAATCTCATCCATCCTTCTGAGAAGGTGGTCAGGACCCTTGGGCGCAGCCATGAGGTCAAACAAGCAAACAAGCACACAAAAGAAGGCAAGCGAAAAGAGAGGAGGAGATTGGTAAAGAGAGGGCGAATAAAACGGCAAGGGTGAAGTGGGGGAGAGGAAAACGAGAGGCAAATGCCAAATAATTTAAATGCGAGGGAGATGGGTTTGTGATGGGTACTTGGTATGTCTTGACTTGAGCGAGACCTCCCCGGCAACGGCGCCAGAAATCCTTCTTGCTACGTCTTGAGCTTGTGTTGGTTTTCCTCGAAGAGGAGAGGGTGATGGAGCAAAGTGTAGCGTAAGTATTTCCCTCAGTTTTGAGAACCAAGGTATCAATCCAGTAGGAGGCTCCTCAAAAGTCCCACGCACCTACACAAACAAACTGAGAACTCGCAACCAACGCAATAAAGGGGTTGTCAATCCCTTCACGGCTACTTGCGAAAGTGAGATCTAATAAAGCTAGCATGATATAAATATATTTTTGGTATTTTATAAGATAGATGCAAAAAAGTAAAGATGCAAATAAAGTAGATGGAAAGCAAATATGATAAGAGATAGACCCGGGGGCCATAGGTTTCACTAGAGGCTTCTCTCAAGATAGCATAAGTATTACGGTGGGTGAACAAATTACTGTCGAGCAATTGATAGAAAAGCGCATAGTTATGAGATTATCTAGGCATGATCATGTATATAGGCATCACGTCCATAACAAGTAGACCGACTCCTGCCTGCATCTACTACTATTACTCCACACATCGACCGCTATCCAGCATGCATCTAGAGTATTAAGTTCATAAGAACAGAGCAACGCATTAAGCAAGATGACATGATGTAGAGGGATAAAAACATGCAATATGATATAAAACCCATCTTGTTATCCTCGATGGAAACAATACAATATGTGTCTTGCAACCCTTTCTGTCACTGGGTAAGAACACCGCAAGATTGAACCCAAAGCTAAGCACTTCTCCCATGGCAAGAAAGACCAATCTAGTAGGCCAAACCAAACTAATAATTCGAAGAGACTTGCAAAGATAACTTAATCATACATAAAAAAATTCAGAGAAGATTCAAATATTATTCATAGATAAACTTGATCATAAACCCACAATTCATCGAATCTCGACAAACATACCACAAAAAGAGATTACATCGAATAGATCTCCTCAAGAGAGGGGGAGAACATTGTATTGAGATCCAAAAAGAGAGAAGAAGCCATCTAGCTAATAACTATGGACCCGTAGGTCTGTGGTAAACTACTCACAACTCATCGGAGGGGCAAGGATGTTGATGTAGAGGCCCTCCATGGTTGCTTCCCCCTCCGGCAGAGTGCCGACAAGGGCTCCAAGATGGGATCTCGCAGATACAGAAGGTTACGGCGGTGGACATTGTGTTTCATGGTGCTCCTGGATGTTTTCGGGGTCCGTAGGTATATATAGGAGGAAGAAGTACGTCGGTGGATGCCCGAGGGGCCCACGAGACAGGGGGCGCGCCCTACAGGGGGCGCCCTCCTATCTCGTGGGGCCCTTGGAGCTTTCTTGACTTGCACTCTAGGCTCTCCGGATCAGATTTGTTCCAAAAATAACGCTCCTGAAGGTTTCATTCCGTTTGGACTCCGTTTGATATTCCTTTTCTTCGAAATACTGAAATAGGCAAAAAAACAGCAATATGGGCTGGGCCTCCGGTTAGTAGGTTAGTCCCAAAAATGATATAAATGTGTAAAATAAAGCCCATAAACATCCAAAAGGGGTAATATAATAGCATGGAACAATAAAAAATTATAGATACGTTGGAGACGTATCAGCGGCGTAAACAATCTACTTCAACAGAAACTAAAACAAGCTGCCGGAGAAGAACCGGCCCGACTGCTACACCCAGTGGGTGCACTGGCGCGCCCCTACTGAAGGATGGTATACTTACTTCGGCTCTGAGCCAGCTCGGAAGTACAGATGGCGAGCGTCTGCTTCTGCCCGTTGTACGGGGCCACCTGCATGTTGTGGAGGTCCTGCAGCAGTTACAAGCATTTCAACAAAAGAACAAAGCGCCTTGGAGTTCCAACCTGCGTGTTCAGCAGCCGGCCCGGAACTCAGGGGCTACACCCAGTGGGTGTGCTGGCGCGCCCCCATGGAAAACCACAAGAAGAAGAGGCAAAAAGGAGAAGTACATACCCGGACGGCCGTCCGCGTCGCCAGCATGTCGTCCCTCGCCTTCAGGATGGAGGCGTTCTGGGCGAGGAACCGGTCCTCCATCTTCCGCACCGCCAAGTTCAAGGCGGAGCTGTCTTCCTCCACCCGGACCGAGGAGACGGCACTAGTAGCCACAACGCCAGCCCTCCGCTAGCTCTAGGACGCGGTGTCCACCTGCTGCCTGGGCTCTGATGCTGCCCGCACTACACGCCGGCGCGCAGGAGCGTGCACCGTCAAGGCCCGACCTGCCGTCTGACCAGTGCCGGCAGGTGGAACCTCTGGCTGGGTCGGTTCGCTGCCTCCTCGCCCACCGGCAGCCGGCTCGCACTGGTTCCCCTCCACCTCAGGAATGAAAGTGTCAGGGACCTGCGGCGCTGGCACCGACTGATCAGCTCCGGCCGCTCCAGGCAGCGTCTGGTTCTGCGCCGCCTCCACCTCTGGCCAGCCGAGGGGGATGGTCTCCGGGACCTCGCCTCCAGCCGGATCCGGCTGGGCCTTCCTCACCGCCTTTGTCTCCGCCTCCGCCTGGGCCTTCCGCGCCGCCTCCGCCTCTGCCATAGCCTCGGCCTCCGCTTGTGCCGCCGCCTCCGCCTACGTGTCAGCCCGTGCCTTCTCCTTAGCCTCCTGCGCCTCACGCGCCTCCTGCGTGTTCTTCTCCCTCACCTCCCGAAGGGCGGCAGCTGGATCCGAATGCCGAGTGTCCGCCGAGCAGTCCACCGGGTCCATCACCGAGGCAGATGAAGCCCGTGAGGTGGTGCAGGCCGCCCTGTTCAACAGGAAAGCAAAGATCAAGGAACACCCCAAGAAAGAAGTAAAACATAAAGTCAAAAAAGGAGGGCATGCTTACCCTGATGTGAGCGGCAAGGGCTTGGGCCCCTTCCGGCTGGCAGCTGGCGGATTTAGGGTTCCGGCAGACCCTTGAGGTTCGAACTCTGGGGTGCGCACGAAGATCTTTCCCCTACCAACTCACGTCTCGAAGCCTTGCAAGGAATCTAGGCTAGAAAGAAGAACACACAAGGGACACGAGGTTTATACTGGTTCAGGCCACCACTGTGGTGTAATACCCTAATCCAGTGTGTGGTGTGGTGGATTGCCTCAGGGGCTGATGATGAACAATACAAAGGGAGAACAGCCTCGCGAGGGGCTGTTCTTGAGCTGATGCGATGAACTACTCGGGTGAGTTCGGTCGCCTCTCTCTTTCTCTCTCTAGTCTATGCGAAATCTGGATCAGATGCCTCTCTACTGTGGTGGCTAGTCCTATTTATAGAGGGAGGCCCCGGGCCTCTTCCCAAATAATGAGCGGGAAGGGCACCAACAATTGGTCATTTTGAAGGGGAACATCTAGTACACTTATCCTGACTAAAGTTGGTCTTCGACTGCCAAAGACTCTGACGGTGACGCCGCCCTGGGCACCATGGTGACCTCCATCCTGCCGCTCTGCTGGTCTTGGTCTTGTTGCACCGATGCGGTAACCTTTGCATGATGCCTTGGCTTGTGCTTGCCCCCTTTGCACCGAAGGGGAAACAAGGACACTGCACAGGTCGGCGCCCGCCTGGCGCCCGCCTGGTCTCGATCGTCATGGCTTGCATCACGGGCTCCTCGCGAGGTGCCCTGCCTTGATCTCTCCGCCTCCTCGCGATCCTGCTTGATGAGGCTGCTCCTGAGGAAGCTTTCTGTCGTCCGCCCTGTGAGGCTTGGCCCCTCGCGAGGGTCTTGAGCTTGAGCTGATGAAGCTGGGCTGCACTGGGCTTTCGCTTGAGCCACGCCACAGGCCACAGGCAGGCAAGTCTAGGGACCCGCATTCCCAAAATGCCGACAGTAGCCCCTGGGCCCAAGGCGCGCCCGGACTTGGCTTAGCAAGGAAGCAAAGGGGCAAGTGCGAAGCGCCGCGGACCCCAATAGCCTGCGGCCTTGGACGCCGCGTGGCGATTGATTGGGCGTGGCCGTCCCCGCTTCCTCACGATGCCTCGGCGACCGCACGACTTGACAAGTCCCTGCATGCAAAAATGGGTCATGATTACCTGCGATCGTGGAGGCTGGCGGTTGGCCTCCTCCGGCTATAAGTACGGAATGGCGCGAGCCCTTCCAGTCCATTCCTTCCCGCTACTTCCTTTCTTCTTCTTCCTCTCTCCCCCTTGGCTCGTCCTTATGCCAATGGCGCCGATCCACGGTTTTCTGCTGAAGAGAAGGGGAAGGGCCCCCGAGAGGGTCCCGACCCGCTTCCTCCGAAGAAGCGGCCAGTCCCTTGCCACCGAGATGAGGGTGCTCGGCAGGAGGCGTCGAGGCCCTGGTACGAGCGGCTGCCGCCTAGGTTTCCGCTACCCTTGTATGCCCGAATCGAGGGCCCTGGAGAAGAAGGCGTCGAGCGACACCGATAGTGCCACCGCCGACGCCGGCGAGTTACGGCGGTGCGTGCCGTTCCTCCTAGAGTCCATGCCGAGGGCTCCTCTCGCGAGCTTGTGCTTCACGCCGCCATGCCTCCTCGATCTTTGATTCGCCTTCCTCCCTCCTTGGCCTTCGAGATTCCGCCTAGGGGGCCTCGGGAGCTCTGGCTGCAGCACGCCGACTGCAACACCCCCGCGACCGAGGCAGAGGTCGAGGTTGTCGCCCTGGGCAAGGTCTTCCTGACCCGTGGCTGGGGCGAGATTGCCCGGGTCTGCCGGACAGGGGGCGCCCTCGTAATCCATCTCAAATACGATGGCGCCTCCTTGATGTTCTTCAAGGTCTTCGACGCGGAAGGACGCCGGCTGGAATGCTGCCCCAAGGGAGGTGGCCGGGGCATTGGAGTGGCGAGGACCAGGCCTGTCAACCGCTCCCCCAGCAGCTCCTAAGGTAGCAGCGGAGGAGCCGGAGGGTCCAGCAACTCTGCCGAGCTTCACGCGACTCCGGAGACAAGCGGCGATAGCTACGAGCCTCCGAGCTCGCGTCGCGCCCGGAGCAGGGCGGCTACATCAGGCCGTCGGTGCTGTTGATCTGGATGGGGTTGGCGCCGGCGCCTGATGATCCACTGTTGATGATGGCGTCTCCTACGGAGGCGCGCGTAGTTATCGCTCCTTAGCACCTTTTGTTCCCTGCGAGGAACCGAAATGACACCCCATGGGTGTATGTAAGGCGCCTACCATGTTTTTGTGAATTTTACATCCTGATCATGAAATGATGCGAGAGGCGCGTTCTGCCACGGCTCAGCTCCCCCTTTCTTTCCTCATGAGGGCTTGGTGCTCTACGCCGATAGGTCCCGGTCCCCAGGCAAGCTTCAGCCGTCGCTGGTATGCCAGGTCACGATGCCATGGTCAAGGCCAGGAGGTGAGCAGCCCAAGGTCCAGTAAGAGCCCCTGAGTCGCGATGCTCAGGAGGTCCCCTTTAGCGCTCAAGCAGCCTCCACTAGGCAAGAAAGGCAGGCATCATTGCCGTGACAGAGCTTCAGTAGGCGAGGGTTTAGCGCTGAGTCGATTCAGTCTTGCGTGACTTATCTTGTAGGTTTCGTGTAGTTTTCGGCGAGGTGCCGGGCCTGTGTGGCGGCAGCTGGGGTGTTGCTGGGTTAGGTCCTCGTGAGCTTCTTCCCTCTTCCCCGCACTTTCCTTCATGCTCTACATCCTCAGGTCCCGGCCCTCGAGCGAGCTCAGCTGCCGCTGGTATGACAGGCCACGATGCCGTGGGTCAAGGCCAAGGGGTGAGGGCCGGAGAGTCAGTAAGAGCCCATGAGTCGCGATGCTCAGGTGCCCCCCTTTTAACGCACGAGCGGATCGTGCCGGAGAGAGGGGGAGGAAGCTCGCGACGTCCCCAGCGTTACTCCTGGAGCGGGTCCTGCATACCAATCACGAGGGGAAACCAAGGTCTACCATTACAGTTGCCAGCCAACCATTGGTTGCTCCGAGGGAGTGATTGGGGCACTGAGGGCCTGGTGAGGTGGCGCCCTGCGGGGCTGCCGTAGCCAGAGCTCGGCCACTCAGATTTGTCGGCGTCGCAGGGACGGACCCATATGCACGCGCCGTGCCAGAGCGAGCGGCTCCAAAGGTAGGTGTCAATCGAGCAGGCGATTAAGTCAAGCAGGTTAAGCACGAAGGAGCAAATCCATTTAGATAGATGTGGAAAAAGCAAATGCCACCGGGTCAGGCCCGAGCAGCTTGGGGATAATGCGGCCCCAGGGGCGCCCCCAACAATGTAAGCAGAGAACATAAGCAAAATGGATACATGCCGCAGGGACGGACCCACGCGACCTGGGAATGATGCAGCCCTGTGGGCGCTCCCAGATGAAAATGGAACTTTGAAAGATGTCACCTGATACCGTTGAAGATGAAGGGATGCTGAAGCAGCGGACGATGCGCGGTGAGGGAGCCGACCCTCACGAGCTCCCAGGACCCGGAGCCTCGGGAGGCTCCAGGGGCACAGGTGGATCTTCGAGGACCATCTCCATCTCCACCAGGACCACGCAATGCCTGACCTCCTGAGCTTCTAGAATGCTCCTCAGCAGGCGCTGATGAGCGGCGCCCATGTTCGGCAGGCCGAAAGGCATGCGAACGTAGCTATGAGGTGGACCCTCGCAATGCCCCACGCGTGAAGGCTAGAGGCGCTCCTGAGACGCGGCTCGGTTGAGCCCTGGCACATCGATGCAGACGCGCAGCCCACCATCCTCGCCTGGATGGGGGGCTACGACGGGTAAGCGGCGGCTGCCGCGCATGACTCTTGACTCCTGTAGCTCCTGAGTGTTTCTCGCGATGAACTCCCGAGGGTTTGGCCCTCCTTGCCTCATATCTTCCTGAGGGAAACGTGCTTTGAAGCGCGTCTCCATGTGGTGCCCGAGCGCCTCCCTCATGACCTTGGCAAGGTCGGTGGCCATCCAGGAGAGAGCCCCCGAGCCCTGCCCGAGGAGGGCGCCGGGCGCGCCTTCCTATGCGACAGTGGGTGGCACCCCCCGAACGGGCACGGATCCTGACACAACACCTCCGGAGGTGCCTGCCTCCTAATGGTTTGGGCCAGGCGAAGCCTTCTTCTTCTCAGGAACCGCCTCGAGAAGTCTCCCGTTCCTATGATCTGGGTCTTCGATTGCCGCGGCTTGGAAGGCACGCTCAACAGAGCACACTACATCCCTTTCCTCACAGGGGACCGTGATGACCTCACCGCTTCCTGGGATCTTGAGGACATTGTAGCCATGGTGAGTTACTCCCATGAACTTGGCCAGGGCTGGGTACCTGAGGATGGCATTGTATGGCAAGCGAATGTGGGCGACGTCGAAGTCAATGAGCTCAGTGAGGTAGTTGTTGCGCTACCCAAAGGTGACAGGGAGGCGAACCTGCCCTATCGGAATGGTGGAACCATCAGTGAGTCCTGAGAAAGGCTTGGTCGGCTAAAGCTGATCATATGGCACTTGGAGATTGTTGAATGTCTCGACGGACAGAACGTTGAGTCCTGCTCCGCCAACGATGAGGGTCCTGGTGACTTGCACATTACTGATGACTGGGGAACAAAGCATTGGGAGGACTCCGGCCGTTGCTGCGCACTTGAGCTGATCTGCTGAGCTGAACGTGATAGCGCACGCAGACCACCTAAGAGGGCGCATGGCCTCAAGCTTGGGGAGGACTGCATTCACCTCGCGAGCAAACTGCTTGAAGATGCGCTGTGAGGCTGGGGCCTGGGTGCCGCCCAGGATGCAAGCGATTGCGCGCGGCTCCTGGAAGCCCCCCAGCCCCCTCGTCCTGATGCTGGTCTTCATTCCTTCTTGGCGGTGGTGGCAGAGGAGGGAGGCTTGCGTTGCCTTGCGGGCGATCCTCATGAAGCTGATCCCTCCAACCTCCCTTGTGAGGCTGGTCCTGCCAACGGTCCTCGCGAGGTCAGTCACGCCACCCCTGGCGAGGGCCACGGTCTTCCCATCGTCCTCCACCTCTTCCTCCTCCTCGGCCATAGCCTAGATCATTGCGCTCAGGGCGTCGACCGATACGCCCATCTCGCACAGCCCTGAGCTCTTGGCATTCGTTGGTGTTGTGGGTGTGGAGGTCGTGGTACACGTAGTACCGGCTACCCTTGGATGACTCAGGCTGATCCCTGCCTCGCTTGGTGTCTGGCTCGCTGCGAGCACAGCAGCTCCCTTGTGCTTCACGTCCTTGACCTTGGGCTTCTTCTCTTCCGGATCAGTAGCCGGAAGCTCGAGGAGGGAGAGGCGCCCTTCCTCAGCCCTGGCACACTTGGTTGCCAAGTTGAACAGCTCCAGAGATGTGCACAGGTCTTCATGGATCGCTAGCTCCTCTTTCATATTGATGTCTCGCATGCCATGGGAGAAGGCTGAGATGATGGCTTCCTCGGTCACCCTGGCGATCTTGAGGCGAGCGTTGTTGAAGCACCGGATGTACTTCTGCAGGGTCTCTCCTGGCTGTTGCTTGATGCGGCGCAGGTCACTCATGGCCGGGGGCCGGTCGCGAGTGCCTTGGAAGTTGGCGATGAAGCGATTGCACATCTCATCCTAGGAGGAGATCGTGCCAGGAGCGAGATGCGGGCACCGTCCTTGAGCGCCATGGGAAACCAGTTCGCCATGACCTTTTCGTCCCCGTTGGCGGCTTTGATGCCCAACTCGTAGAGCTATAGGAACTCCGCGGGGTCTGTAGTGCCATCGTAGCAAGGAGGCAGGTCAGGCTTGAACTTGCCTGGCCAGGCGACACTGCGCAGCTCGGGGGTGAAGGCGCGACAGCCTGCTGTGGCCACCGGAGCCCTTTACTAGTGTTGGGCTTGCTCCTGGAAATTCCCACGCGCCGCCGCTTGGAGCAGCGCGGGGTCTGGACGTGGTGGCGCTGGGATGCGGTCATGGTCCACTGGTGCCGGGAGCACGTGGGCACCTTCTTGGGGGCGAGGGATTTCTTGGCAGCTTCTTTCTTGTCGTGCAGGCGCCGGATGCGGTGGGTCTCGTCCTGGGGCCGCGCGCCTTGGAGCCAAGGAGCCTTTTTGGGGAGGAGGTGGCGGAGGCACCTCTTGATCCACGCCTCCTGCACAGGATGGAGGGCGAGGCAGCGAGAGGGATGGCATAGGAGAGCCCCATGCGGTGCTGACGAGCTCGGTGATGCAGGCGAGCCAGTCCTCGTAGAGATCATTGACGGGACGATAGTGCAGGAGCTCACGCGCCAGGAGCAGCGTGGCGTGCGCGTCCGTGGGGGCGCGACGGGCGTGGGATGATGAACCGGCTAGAGTCAGTGACAGGGTGGCGGTGCGGCCCTCCCGCTGCACCGAAGGATGCAGGGACGAGGCCTGCTGCTCGTTCCCCGCCGGGCCAGTGGCGGCGTTGGCGGCAGGCGACGTGGAACGACGGGGGCATCCGCCGACGGGCGCCGTCTAGGTGATGCGGGTGGCGAGAGCAGCCCGACGCTCGGCCCGAGCCCGACGAGCGCTAGCCATGGATACGACGGAGGATCACACGCGAACAACGGAAGAAAGATTCCGGCGCACCCCTACCTGGTGCGCCAGATGTCGGATTTAGGGTTCCGGCAAACCCTTGAGTTTCGAACTCTGGGGTGCGCACGAAGATCTTTCCCCTACCAACTCACGTCTCGAAGCCTCGCAAGGAATCTAGGCTAGAAAGAACAACACACAAGGGACACGAGGTTTATACTGGTTCAGGCCACCATTCTGGTGTAATACCCTACTCCAGTGTGTGGTGTGGTGGATTGCCTCAGGGGCTAATGATGAACAATACAAAGGGAGAACAGCCTCGCGAGGGGCTGTTCTTGAGCTGGTGCGATGAACTGCTCAGGTGAGTTCGGTCGCCTCTCTCTCTCTCTCTAGTCTATGCGAAATCTGGATCAGATGCCTCTCTACTGTGGTGGCTAGTCCTATTTATAGAGGGAGGCCCCAGGCCTCTTCCCAAATAATGAGCGGGAAGGGCACCAACAATTGGTCATTTTGAAGGGGAACATCTAGTACACTTATCCTGACTAAAGTTGGTCTTTGACTGCCAAAGACTCTGACGGTGACGCCGCCCTGGGCTCCATGGTGACCTCCATCCTGCCGCTCTGCTGGTCTTGGTCTTGTTGCACTGATGCGGTAACCTTTTCCTGATGCCTTGGCCTGTGCTTGCCCCCTTTGCACCGAAGGGAAAACAAGGACACTGCACAGGCCGGCGCCCGCCTGGCGCCCGCCTGGTCTAGATCGTCATGGCTTGCGTCACGGGCTCCTCGCGAGGTGCCCTGCCTTGATCTCTCCGCCTCCTTGCGAGCCTGCCTGATGAGGCTGCTCCTGAGGAAGCTTCCCGTCGTCCGCCCCGCGAGGCTTGGCCCATCGCGAGGGTCTTGAGCTTGAGCTGATGAAGCTGGGCTGCACTGGGCCTTCGCTTGAGCCATGCCGCAGGCTGTAGGCAGGCAAGTCTGGGGACCCCCGTTCCTAGAACACCGACAACGGCCACCTTCTGGGCCTCCTGCCGCTTTGTGGCCTCCGCCTGCCTGGTGGCATCTGGCCTCCTGGTCTTCTTGGCTAGGTGGCTGCCATACCTGCCCCCCTGGCGGCGCTTGTGCCGACAGGTGCGGCCACCAGCTGCGGAGTTGAAGTGCCGGCTCCTCTTCCTGCGCCCTCCTCGGGCGGGCACTACTTGTCGTCATCCTCTTCGTCATCCGGCCAAGACCGAACGTCGCCGACTCCTCCTCCTCCGCCTCCTCCAGAGCCGCCTGCTCCGGGACCGCCTGATCTTCCTCTGCCTCCTGCGGAGCGGCCCGCCTCGGCACCGCCATCTCCTTCGCCGCCTCCTCCAGCGACCTCCTCATCACTGCCTTCCTCCATGGCGGCCGCCCCTAGCCCGGGGTCCTCAGTGTTGTTGTCCTCGCGGTCCGACATCCACTCGTGACCAGGAGGCGACGCGCCTTGGCCCGGGAAGCGCTGCCACAAGAGCCGACTGGTCAAGTCAGAAGAATAAGAAATGCAAAGAGCAGAGCAGTCGGATCTGGTACGTACCACAGGAGGAGGGTTAGCCTGGCTATAAGGCCTCCTTTCTGATGCGCCACTCCGCATTGTTGAGTTTGTAGTTGGTTATGTCGTTGACGTGGAGGGCCACCTCCGCCCTCGGCATCTCCTTCGTCGACATCCGGCGTGGATCTCGGTGGCCGCTCATCTCGCAGGTGAGGTGCGGTCAGAGCTGGAGCGGTGACACCCGGCGCATGATGAAGCAGGCCATCGGGTCGACTGGCTAGAGGCCCTCTCGACTGGTCATCTCCTCCAGCCGGTCGAGGATGCTGACGATGTTTTGAGGCAATGGTTTCTTGGGCAGCCGCTGTTGCCAGTTGCCACATGATCCAGCAGGCGGCCCTGGCATGTAAGGCGACAAGTTGATGTAGTCTACGTTCCGGAGAATTCCAGACATAGAAAAGTGACCTCTGCCAGAGTTTGGCCGACTCGTGTAGAGGAATCAGAGGGAAGCGCGTGCCGCTTCCTGAGCGCCTAACGGCCATGCACGCTATGCACGGGGCCGGCTCGTCCTTCCCGCCGTACCAAGCTTGAGGTAGAAGAATCTACCCCATAGCTCGATGGTCGGCTGCATGCCGAGGTACCCCTCGCAGAAGGAGACATAGGCAGAGAGGCACACTACCGTGTTGGGGGTGAGGTGGTGCGACTGCAGGCGGAAGTAATGAAGAAACTCCCGGAAGAAGCCGGTGGCCAGGAGCGCGAAGCCACGGAGGAAGTGGGTGCGGAAAACCACGTACTCATCCGGCTTCGGCTGCAGCGAGACCTCCGGCCCGGGGATGCATACCTCCACGTTGTCGGAGCAAGGTATCCTCCGCGTCGCGCAGAGGAAGTCGGCGTGATCTTGGTGAATGGTGGAACACATCTATCCGCTCTTCGCCATGATGCAGGACGGCGAGGGAGTGCTCGTCGGACAAGAGAGGGTGAAGGACGCCACGGCAACGGGGATGAGGATGACGGTGACGCGCGGCAGCGAAGCCGCAGTAGTGGCCGCGACGGAGCGATCGCTTCGACGGGGCGATGACCGCGGCAAGGTGACGACCTCGAGAGAGGTTCGGGTGACGTGAGACATGACGATCGAGGCCAGGCAGGCGCCAGCGGGTATAGTGTACCAGTTTCCTCTTTGGTGCAAAGGAGGCAAGCAGCAGGCGCGGAGTCCCGAGGAAGCAGCCAAAGGTTTCCATTCCCGTGTAACAAGACCAGGACCGCCAGGACGGCCGGACAGAGGTCATCACTGAGCCCAACGCGATGTCACGACAAGAGGCTTTTGCAGGCGAAGACCACTTTAGTCAGGATAAGATGTACTAGTTGTCTCCCTTCAAATTTTGGTGTTGTGGGATCCCTTCCCGCCTTCGTTCGGGAAGAGGAACAAAGCCATTATAAATAGGACCTAGCCACCACCACGGGCAAAGGAGGACGACGGATCAAGTCGACTGCATCCACTCCACCCTCACCAGATCACTTGAGCTCAAGAACACACATCCTGAGGTTGTTCTACATTGTACTAGTTCATCCTCAGCCCCTCGAGGCAAATCCACCAGAAAGCAGGAGTGGGGTTTTACACCGCAAGGTGGGCCAAACCTGGGTAAACTACTATGTCCCCTTTCCTTTGAGCTCGACGTGCTAGACTATGAGATTGGTGTGTAGGCGGACTGGGGAGGTTGAGATCTCCGCACGCACCCCAAAGTTTGAACCTCTCAAGGGTTTGCGGAACCCGAAATCCGACATTTGGCGTGCCAGGTAGGGCTGTGTCGGAGCTTCTCTTCCGCCAATCGATCCATCACCACTCAGTGGTCCCATGGCCGATGCTTCGAGGGCTTGCATTGAGCACTGGGTTGTTCAGCCCACCCAAGCAGCGACAACCGACCAGGAAGATCTCCACTCCGTGTTGCTCGCAGCCCGCGTGCCCCTGGTGCCATCGGTCGCGGGCGGCGCAGGCCGCCGCCGCACTCCCTCGTGCCACGCCGCCGTGTGATCTTCGAGCTATGCCACGACAACAATGCCACACACTCGCCGGGAGTAGGCGAACATGCGAGTCGTGCTCATCGTGGCCCGGGAGCTGCTGCGGTGCAGATTGGCGGAAGGCAGCCATGATGCCCTGCTGGAATGGGTCGCCGAGCTGTTGGACGCTGCGTGCAGGCGCGCGGCACCATTCTACACCCTGCCTACATCACAAGTTGTGGCGGGGGCGCACGCTCGCCCCCGCCACACCCGCGCGCCCCCCTCGGAGCTCCTGGGGAGCCTATCGGCGTCGCCCGTCCTACTTGGACCGTGCTGCCTCAGGGCGAGGCGGACCCGGGCGGCCTCCCCTGGGGCCGTGCCAGGGCGCCAGCACCCGGCCGTCAGGACCTGGTGCTAGGCCCGGAGGACAGCAGTGCGGGCACCCGGGCAGCGACCCGGGCGCGGCCAGCCTGGAGGCCTACGCACCAACCGCGATGGATCTACAATACACGCGAAGGGAAGGCCCCAACTGGTTCCCCTCACCAGAATGGGTGCTGGAAGCGCATGAAGCGAGGCTCTCCGTGAGCCGCCCCAAAGCTTCACCAACACCTTCAACGACAATACTCACTGGGTACAGCCAATGCCTTAGGAGCACGATTAAACTAACTATGAACCATAGGTGAACCCAGCCACAGCTGCTGCTAGGGCCCCCATGGTGTTGGCCCCGCCGCAGGCGGGCAGAGAGCCCTAGGAGCAGCGCATGGGGAGCCCGGGGCCAGGGCCTCCCCCGTGCCGCATGGAGCAAGGCGTAGTGCGGAGGTAGGTCCTCCGTCGGGGAAGGCACCGATGAGCCATTCCCCTCGGCAGAGGGCCTACGGTGGCCGAGGGCGCCGCTAACGTCCTCCTTGCCCGTTGGTCTCGTCCTGGTTTCCGGATGCTCCAATGGTGGTCCAGGGTGGTGCAGGGCGGGGTCCTCGTCGGGCGACATGAAGCAAGGCCCTGTGCCTGTGAAGGTCTCTACTCGTGAGACTCTCACGTAATAATGAGTGGGGTTGTACATGCCCCAGAGTCTCTTGAGTGCCGCCCTAGGGTCTCACGGGGGCTCCCACCCACGTCCAAGTGGAAGCACCATGCTCTGCGCTGGCCATCAACACTGTCTGATGACCCACAAGTGTAGGGGATCTATCGTAGTCCTTTCGATAAGTAAGAGTGTCGAACCCAACGAGGAGCAGAAGGAAATGACAAGCGGTTTTCAGTAAGGTATTCTCTGTAAGCACTGAAATTATCGGTAACAGATAGTTTTGTGATAAGATAATTCATAATGGGTAACAAGTAATAAAAGTAAATAAGGTGCAGCAAGGTGGCCCAATCCTTTTTGTAGCAAAGAACAAGCCTGGACAAATTCTTATATGAAGGAAAACGCTCCCGAGGACACATAGGGATTATCGTCAAGCTAGTTTTCATCAAGCTCATATGATTCGCGTTCGTTACATTGATAATTTGATATGTGGGTGGACCGGTGCTTGGGTACTGCCCTTTCTTGGACAAGCATCCCACTTATGATTAACCCCTATTGCAAGCATCCGCAACTACAAAAGAAGTATTAAGGTAAACCTAACCATAGCATGAAACATACGGATCCAAGTCAGCCCCTTACTACTTGAGTGTCATGTCACTCTAGCAACCCATCATCTACTTACTACTTCCCAATGCCTTCCTCTAGGCCCAAACAATGGTGAAGTGTCATGTAGTCGACGTTCACATAACACCACTAGAGGAGAGACAACATACATCTCATCAAAATATCAAACGAATACCAAATTCACATGACTACTTATAGCAAGAATTCTCCCATGTCCTCGGGAACAAACGTAACTACTCACAAATCATATTCATGTTCATAATCAGAGGGGTATTAATATGCATATAGGATCTGAACATATGATCTTCCACCGAATAAACCAACTAGCATCAACTACAAGGAGTAATCAACACTATTAGCAACACACAGGTACCAATCTGAGGTTTTGAGACAAAGATTGAATACAAGAGATGAACTAGGGTTTGAGAGGAGATGGTGCTGGTGAAGATGTTGATGGAGATTTACCCCCTCCCGATGAGAGGATGGATGGTGATGATTTCCCCCTCCTGGAGGGATGTTTCCCCGGCAGAACAGCTCCGTCGAAGCCCTAGATTGGTTCCGCCTTGTGGCGGCGGTGTTTCGTCCCGAAAGCTTGCTTATGATTTTTTCCAGGGTAAAAGACTTCATATAGTAGAAGATGGTCACCGGAAGCCTGCCAGGGGGCCCACGAGGCAGGGGGCGCGCCCAGGGGTAGGACACGCCCCCACCCTCGTGGCCAGGGTGTGGGCCCCCTCTGGTACTTTCTTCGCCCATTATTTTTTATTAATTCCAAAAATAACTTTCGTGGAGTTTCAGGACTTTTGGAGTTGTGCACAATAGGTCTCTAATATTTGCTCCTTTTCTAGCCCAGAATCCAGCTGCCGACATTCTCCCTCTTCATGTAAACCTTGTAAAATAAGAGAGAATAGTCATAAGTATTGTGACATAACGTGTAATAAAAGATCATAATGCAATAAATATCGATATAAAAGCATGATGGAAAATTGACATATCAACTCCCCCAAGCTTAGACCTCGCTTGTCCTCAAGCGGAAGCCGAAATCGAAAAATATGTCCACATGTTTAGAGATAGAGGTGTCGATAAAATAAAATACGGACATGAGGGCATCATGATAATTCTTATAACAGCAACATATATATATATATATATGATTTCTTATGCTAAAGTAACAATCTATTCATAATGTCAAGTATGAATCAAAAACTTCATTGAAAACTAACAAACTACAATCCCTGTCATTGAAGCAATTGCAATTTATCATAACATCGGAAAGAGTCAATATAAGAGCTTTTCAGCAAGTCCACATACTCAACTATCATCTAGTCTTTCACAATTGCTAACACTCACACAATACTTATGGGTATGAAGTTTTACTCAGACACAGAGAAACATAGGGGCTTATAGTGTTGCCTCCCAACCTTTTACCTCAAGGGTAATGTTAACAATAATAGTTCATGCTAACTTACATCCAATTGGATATATATATCAGGATCTTTCCAACACAAGGTGCTTGCCAAAGGATAAAATGTAAAAGGAAAGGTGAAGATCACCATGACTCTTGCATAATGTATAAGACAAAAGTAAAAGATAGGCCCTTCGTAGAGGGAAGCAGAGGTTGTCATGTGCTTTTATGGTTGGATGCATGAAATCTTAATGCAAAAGAACGTCACTTTATATTGCCACTTGTGATATGGACCTTTATTATGCAGTCTATTGCTTTTATTGCTTCCATATCACAAGATCGTATAAAGCTTATTTTCTCCACACTAATAAGTCATACATATTTAGAGAGCAATTTTTATTGCATACAACATGACAACTTACTTGAAGGATCTTACTCAATCCATAGGCAGGTATGGTGGACTCTCATGGCAAAACTGGGTTTGAGGATATTCAGAAGCACAAGTAGGATCTCTACTTGGTGCAAAGAATTTGGCTAGCATGAGAGGGAAAGGCAAGCTCAACATGTTGGATGATCCATGACAATATACTTTATTTCAGATATAAGAAAACATAACCCATTTCGTTGTCTTCCTTGTCCAACATCAGCTCTTTAGCATGTCATATTTTAATGAGTGCTCACAATCATAAAAGATGTCCAAGATAGTATATTTATATGTAAGAACCTCTCTTTCTTTATTACTTCCTATTAATTGCAACGATGACCAAAACTATGTTTGTCAACCGTCAACAACTTTTATCCATCACACTCTTTATATGTGAAGTCATTACTGTCCATAAGATCCATATGATCTCTTTATTTATTTTTATTCTTTCTTTTATTCCCTCAAGATCATAGCAAGATAGCAAAGCCCTTGAATCAACACTATTCTTTATTGTATATAGCTCACGGACTCGATTACATAGAAGGATCAAAAGGCAAAACTCAAAACTAAATCATACTAAAGCTTTATTCTAATAGATCAAGATATTACCAAAAGGAACGAACTAAGAAAAATGGTAAAGATAGGAGTGTGATGGTGATACGATACCGGGGCACCTCCCCCAAGCTTGGCAGTTGCCAAGGAGAGTGCCCGTACCCATGTATATGTTTCCTTCTTCAGAGGTGGTGATGATGGAGTTGTTGATGATGTAGGCTTCTTCCTTAATTTGCGCTTGAGAATGGAATTTTGCTCCCTTAGATCATCGATCTCCTGCTCAAGGCTTAATATCCTTTTGCATAGTTCCTGTTTGTTCTCCTGCAAGATACGAAAAGGGATAAACTCGATCTTAGGTTTCTTTGCTCTATCAGGGAGACCTGACTTTTTAAACTCCACATGCATGTCCCCGGGTTGAGGTAATGGGACTTCATCTTCATCTGAGCTTGCCTCCTCCTTTCCCTTAGGCTCACAGTCTTCTTCTTCCTCAGTGGTCCAACCATAATGCTCCAAGTCCCCGTAGACCCTAGGGTCTGCAAGGTAATCAACCACATAGCTTTCTCCCTCCGAATCCTGGGACGACATATTGCTCTAATCTGCGGCAGAAATAGCTCAGGACAAAAAATGAGGATATTTGCGTGATACAGTGGTCAAAACCTTCGGGAGATTATATAATGAATTTTTACTGACCAAAAGAAGTATCATGCAAGAAAACAGAGTCCGAAGAGCACACGAGGTGCCCACGAGGTAGGGGGCCGCGCGGCGCGCCCTCCACCCTCGTGGATGGCTCGTGTCCTTCCCGGGCTACTTCTTATTTTCCTATTTTCTTAAATATTCCAAAACGGAGAAAAAAATACTATTAGAACTATTTTGGAGTCGGTTTACTTACCATACCACATACCTATTCCTTTTTGGAGTATAAAACGTTCTGGAAAGTGTCCATTATGTATTCCTCCGGGGTTACGGTTTCAATAACATTGGTTTCAACATTTATAGGATTACCTAAGATATAATGTTTGATCCTTTGACCGTTCACCACCTTCGGACTTGTGCCTTCGAAGTTGTTGATTTTTATGGCACCGGAACGATAGACCTCCTCGATAACGTAAGGGCCTTACCATTTAGAGAGAAGTTTTCCTGCAAAAAATCTTAAACGAGAGTTGTATAGCAACACATAATCACCTAAATTAAACTCACGCTTTTGTATCCTTTTGTCATGCCATCTTTTAACTTTTTCTTTAAACAGTTTGGCATCCTCATAGGCTTGAGTACTCCATTCATCAAGTGAGCTAATGTCAAATAACCTCTTCTCACCGGCAAGTTTGAAATCATAATTGAGCTCTTTAATGGCCCAATATGCCTTATGTTCTAGTTCGAGAGGTAAGTGACATGCTTTTCCATAGACCATTTTATATGGAGACATACCCATAGGATTTTTATATGTAGTTCTATAAGCCCATAATGCATCATCAAGCTTCTTGGACCAATTCTTTCTAGATCTATTAACACTCTTTTGCAAAATTAATTTAAACTCTCTATTACTCAATTCTACTTGACCACTAGACCGTGGGTGATATGGAGATGCAATTCTGTGATTAACATCATACTTAGCAAGCATTTTACGAAAAGCACCATGAATAAAATGTGAACCACCATCAGTCATTAGGTATCTTGGGACTCCAAACCTCGGAAAAATAACTTCGTTAAGCATCTTAATAGAGGTGTTATGATCAACACTACTAGTTGGAATAGCTTCTACCCACTTAGTAACGTAATCAACAACAACTAAAATATGTGTGTACCCATTAGAGGAAGGAAATGGTCCCATATAATCAAAGCCCCAAACATCAAATGGTTCAATAACAAGTGAATAATTCATAGGCATTTCTTGACGTCTACTAATATTACCAATTCTTTGACATTCATCACAAGACAAGACACACTTCTGGGCATCCTTGAAGATAGTAGGCCAATAAAAACCGGATTGCAATACCTTATGCGCAGTTCTATCTCCAGCGTGATCTCCTCCATAAGCCTCGGAGTGACACTTGTGTAGAATCTGTTCCTGTTCATGCTCAGGTACACAACGTCTAATAACACCATCTACTCCTTCTTTATAAAGGTGTGGGTCATCCCAGAAGTAATGTCTTAAATCATAGAAAAACTTTTTGTTTTGCTGGTATGTGAAACTAGGTGGTATAAATTTAGCAACAATGTAATTAGCATAATCAGCATACCATGGAGCAGTACGAGAAGCATTTATGACAGCTAATTGTTCATCAAGGAAGCTATCATCAATAGGTAGTGGGTCATCAAGAACATTCTCTAACCTACACAAGTTGTCTGCAACGGGGTTCTCAACTCCCTTTCTATCAATAATATGCAAATCAAATTCTTGTAGTAGGAGAACCCATCTAATAAGTCTAGGTTTAGCATCTTTATTTTCCATAAGATATTTAATAGCAGCATGATCAGTGTGAATAGTTACTTTAGAATCAACAATATAAGGTCTAAACTTATCACAAGAAAATACAACAGCTAAAAATTCTTTTTCAGTAGTAGCATAATTTCTCTGGGCACTGTCTAGAGTTTTACTAGCATATTGGATAACATTTAGTTTCTTATCAACTCTTTGTCCTAGAACAACACCTACAACATAATCACTAGCATCACACATAATTTCAAAGGGTAAATTCCAATCAAGTGGCTGAACAATAGGTGCAGAAATCAAAGCTTTCTTAAGTGTTTCAAATGCTTCTACACAATCATCATCAAAGACAAAAGGAATATCTTTTTGTAAGAGACTAGTCATAGGCCTAGAAATTTTAGAGAAGTCTTTAATAAACCTCCTATAAAAACCGGCATGACCAAGGAAACTTCTTATACCTTTAATGTCCTTGGGACAGGGCATCTTTTCAATAGCATCAACTTTAGCTTTATCAACTTTAATACCTCTTTCATAAATTTTATGCCCCAAGACAATACCTTCATTAACCATAAAGTGCCACTTCTCCCCATTCAAGACAAGACCAGTATCTTCACATCTCTGCAAAACTCGATCAAGGTTGCTCAATAAATCATCAAAAGAAGATTCATAAACAGAGAAACCATCCATGAAAATCTCAACAATCTTTTTACAAAAGTCAGAGAATATAGCCATCATGCATCTTTGAAAGGTAGAAGGTGCATTACATCAACCAATAGGCATACGTCTATAAGCAAAAGTACCGAAAGGGCAAGTAAAAGTGGTCTTTTCTTGATCGTCTGCTGACACAGGTATTTGAGAGAAACCAGAGTAACCATCTAGAAAGCAAAAATGTGTATGTTTGGATAATCTTTCAAGCATTTGATCAATAAAACACAAAGGGTAATGATACTTTTAGTAGCTTTATTTAATTTGCGGAAATCAATTACCATCCTATAACCGGTAACAATTCTTTGCGGGATCAATTCATCTTTATCATTAGGAATGACAGTAATACCTCCTTTCTTAGGGACACAATGGACAGGACTTACCCACTGACTATCAGCAACGGGATAAATAATACCTGCCTCCA
Source organism: Triticum aestivum (assembly GCF_018294505.1). NCBI lineage: Eukaryota > Viridiplantae > Streptophyta > Magnoliopsida > Poales > Poaceae > Triticum > Triticum aestivum. The sequence continues at coordinate 240,695,369 of NC_057813.1, forward strand.
GGAGCTTTAGTATTTCTTTTCTTACCACTTCTTTCATCTTAGGATTTAACCGTCATTAGTGATCAATAACTGGTTTGGCATCTTTCTCCAGTTTTATTTTGTGTTGACGTAGAGTGGGACTAATGCCCTTAAGATCATTAAGAGTATATCCAATAGCAGCACGATGCTTCTTCAGAGTTTTTAGTAATTTCTCCTCTTCCTTCTCTGAAAGATTAGCACTAATAATAACAGGATATACCTTCTTTTCATCAAGATAAGCATATTTAAGAGTATCAGGTAATGGTTTAAGCTCAAACACGGGATCACCCTTGGGTGGTGGAGGATCCCCTAGGATTTCAACAGGCAAGTTGTGTTTCAAAATAGGTCCCTGTTTAAAGAATACTTCATCTATTTCCCTTCTTTCATTCATAAACATATAATTTTCATGGTCTAGCAAATATTGTTCTAAAGGATCATTAGGAGGCACGGCGATAGAAGCAAGACCAATAATTTCATCCTTACTAGGCAATTCTTTATCATGGGGTTGTCTGTGAAATTTAGCAAAATTAAACTCATGAGACATATCCCCCAAACCAATAGTAACAACATCCTTTTTGCAGTCTATCTTAGCATTAACAGTATTCAAGAAGGGTCTACCAAATATAATGGGACAAAAGTCATCTTGTGGGGAGCCAAGAACAAGAAAATCAGCAGGATATTTAACTTTCCCAACTGGTGAAATAGTATCCCTATTGGCAAGCTTAATTGTAACATCAATTTCTTCTATCTCAGCAGGTGCAATATCATGCATAATTTCTTTGTATAGGGAATGAGGTACTCCCTCCGGCCCTTTTTACTCTGCATATTAGGTTTGTCTGAAATCAATCTCATCCAACTTTGACCAAGTTTATATAAAAAATTATTGACATTTACATAACAACACCAACATCATTAGATTCATCTTGGAATATATTTTCATATTATATTTATTAGATATTATAGATGCTAATAATTTCTAATATAAATTTGGTCAAACTTAGCTAAGTTTGACTTTCGGCAAATCCAATGTGCAGAGTAAAAAGGACCGGAGGGAGTATTTCACTTGCATTAGCACCCATATCACATAAGCCATGATAAAAATGATCTCCTATTTTAACAGAAATAACAGGCATGCCAACAACAGGTCCATGTTTATTTTTAGTATCAGGTGTAGCAATTCTAGCAGCTTCATCACACAAGTAAATAACATGCCCATTAATATTATCAGCCAATAGATCTTTAACCATAGCAATACTAGGTTCAACTTTAATTTGCTCAGATGGTATAGGTGTTCTAGTATTACTCTTACGAACCACAGTTGAAGCTTTAGCATGATCCTTTATCCTAACAGGGAAAGGTGGTTTCTCAATATAGGCAGTAGGAACAATCGGATCATTATAAGTGATAGTCTTTTCTTCAACTTTAATAGGTGCAACTACTTTTGCTTCAGTGGGAGGATTATATTTAAACCACTTCTCCTTAGGGAGGTCAACATGAGTAGCAAATTATTCACAGAAAGAAGCTACTATCTCAGAGTAAAGTCCATACTTAGTGCAAAATCCACGAAAAGCATCGGTATCCATAAAAGATTTAACACAATCAAACTTAGGTGCTATACCTGACTCCTTACCTTCATCGAGATCCCAATCTTCAGAGTTGCGTTAATTTCTTTCCAATAAATCCCGTCTGAATTCAATAGTATTCATCATAAAAGAACCAGTACAAGAAGTATCGAGCATGGAGTGATTGTTGAGAGAAAGCCGAGAATAAATTTTTTGAATAATCATTTCTTTTGAGAGCTCATGATTGGGGCATGAATATAACATTGACTTAATCCTCCCCCAAGATTGAGCGATGCTTTCTCCTTCGTGAGGCCAAAAATTATATATATAATTACGATCACGATGAACAAGATGCATAGGATAAAACTTCTGATGAAATTCCAATTTCAATCGGTTGTAGTTCCATGATTCCATATCATCACATAGCCTAAACCATGTCAATGCCTCTCCCTTCGAAGATAAAGGGAAGACCTTCTCCTTGATAACATCCTCGGGCATACCTGCAAGCTTAAATAATCCACAAACTTCATCCACATAGATTAAGTGCAAATCGGGATGCAATGTTCCATCTCCTGTAAAAGGATTAGCTAGCAGTTTCTCTATCATACCCGAAGGAATTTCAAAGTAAACATTTTCAGTGGGTTTAGTAGGTTGAGAAGCAACTCTTTTCTCTACTGGTCGGGGTGAAGATACCCCAAACAAGCCCCTCAAAGGATTATGTTCCATAGTAGCAAGTGACAGTAAATTTCAGCACACTATATAAAATTTTCCTTACCAAAGGCGCTTCACTCCTCGGCAACGGTGCCAGAAAAGTGTCTTGATAACCCACAAGTGTAGGGGATCTATCGTAGTCCTTTCGATAAGTAAGAGTGTCGAACCCAACGAGGAGCAGAAGGAAATGACAAGCGGTTTTCAGTAAGGTATTCTTTGCAAGCACTGAAATTATCGGTAACAGATAGTTTTGTGATAAGATAATTCGTAACGGGTAACAAGTAACAAAAGTAAATAAGGTGCATCAAGGTGGCCCAATCCTTTTTGCAGCAAAGGACAAGCCTGGACAAATTCTTATACGAAGGAAAACGCTCCCGAGGACACATGGGTATTATCGTCAAGCTAGTTTTCATCACGCTCATATGATTCGCGTTCGTTACTTCGATAATTTGATATGTGGGTGGACCAGTGCTTGGGTACTGCCCTTTCTTGGACAAGAATCCCACTTATGATTGACCCTTATTGCAAGCATCCGCAACTACAAAAGAAGTATTAAGGTAAACCTAACCATAGCATGAAACATATGGATCCAAATCAGCCCCTTACGAAGCAACGCATAAACTAGGGTTTAAGCTTTTGTCACTCTAGCAACCCATCATATACTTATTACTTCCCAATGCCTTCCTCTAGGCCCACACAATGGTGAAGTGTCATGTAGTCGACGTTCACATAACACCACTAGAGGAGAGACAACATACATCTCATCAAAATATCGACCAAATACCAAATTCACATGACTACTTATAGCAAGACTTCTCCCATGTCCTCAGGAACAAACGTAACTACTCACAAATCATATTCATGTTCATAATCAGAGGTGTATTAATATGCATATAGGATCTGAGCATATGATCTTCCACCGAATAAACCAACTAGCATCAACTACAAGGAGTAATCAACACTACTAGCAACTCACAGGTACCAATCTGAGGTTTTGAGACAAAGATTGAAGACAAGAGATGAACTAGGGTTTGAGAGGAGATGGTGCTGGTGAAGATGTTGAAGGAGATTGACCCCCTCCCAGCAGAACAGCTCTGCCGGAGCCCTAGATTGGTTCCTCCAAGGTTCCGCCTCATGGCAGCGGTGTTTCATCCTGAAAGCTTGCTTATGATTTTTTTAGGGTAAAAGACTTCATATAGCAGAAGATGGTCAGTGGAAGCCTGCCAGGGGGCCCACGAGGCAGGGGGCATGCCCAGGGGGGTAGGGCGCGCCCCCACCCTCGTGGCCAGGGTGTGGGCCCCCTCTGGTACTTTCTTCGCCCATTACTTTTTATTAATTGCAAAAATAACTTTCGTGGAATTTCGGGACTTTTGGAGTTGTGCAGAATAGGTCTCTAATATTTGCTCCTTTTCCAGCCCAGAATCCAGCTGCCGGCATTCTCCCTCTTCATGTAAACCTTGTAAAATAAGAGAGAATAGGCATAAGTGTTGTGACATAACGTGTAATAACAACCCATAATGCAATAAATATCGATATAAAATCATGATGCAAAATGGACGTATCATTGTCCCCCAATGACTATGCCCACACCCAGTGGAAGCACTTAGCTCTGCGCTGGTGAGAAAACCGGAAGACTAGCTAGGCGCCGGACGCGGCTATTTGCTTTTGCCCCTTTTCTGTAGCCTAATTTGCCGTCTCTTGGAATGAATTTGAAGTTTCATGTGCTTACCAAAAAGAAAAATGGGGGGGGGGACTTTTCTTGACTCGCACTGTTTTCTTGCTTTTTGGCTTCGTGTTTAAAAGCGGGGCTCACGCTTGCTGCCCCCCTCCCCCCCCCCCCCCCCCCCCCGGGCGAGCACCCCGTGAGCGGGGGCTGGGTGTGGTATGCGCGTGTTGAGCATGTTTGGGCCAGCCCCGAAGATACTAAGGCCCCTCCAGGGGGTCAGGAATACGACCACCACGCGCGTACCTTGCCGTAATCTGGCAATCGGCTCCTCGCGAGGCACTCTAGGGAAGGTCAGCAGGCTCCTCAGGAGGCTTAAAACCTCGCGACCCCGCAGTAGGCTCACCTCAGGAGAAGAGCGCCACTGCGACATCATGACCCACTCAAGACCCGTAGAACCAAAGATAAGTCGCAATAATTACCTCGCCTGGGAGCCCGCAGGCTCGCTGGGCACACTTTGGACCCCACTTCAAAAGCATTTCATCGTTTCATACATCGTAAGGGCCCCCCTTCAAAAAATGCTCTCACGCCCCACAAAGATATGTCTGGAGTTTTTTTTCATACAGGTCAAAGTAAAGAAGAAACACAGGCCTAGCTAGATGCGCCATCTTCATCATCTCTGTCTGCGATGCCCGCGCTATCACGATCATCCTCATCTTCGCTACCTGCACCGTGTTCTTCAGCCGTAATCACGACTGCATCATCCTTAGGAGCAAACTCTGCTACCAGGGCATCCACATGATCGTCCACCAAGCCGGCTAGGTTGTCCTGGATGACCACGGGCATGGGGGCTATCATGGTGTCGAAGTCGAAGTGAGGATCAAGGTTGAGGAGGTGGCTGAATACGCATGAGAATGCGCGCCGAAGAATACCCTGGCTCCTCTCTTCGACAAGCTCGTGAGTCCTTGCGGCCCGATCCTCCACGCGGGTCACTATATCGGTGAAGAAGCAGAGGTGGCTGGCGTAGTCATCCTCATGCAGGTGAGGAGCGCTCTCATCGCAAATGGCGCCCACGGCTCGGTTGGCTCTGACTCTGAGGGCCTGGAGCATCAAGGCAGGTTCACGCTGCATCATCTGGCGGCGGTTCGCTTCGCTTGCAGTCTTCTCTATGGGGAACGTGACGTCCTCGATCTGCTACTGAAGGGAAGACAGGTCGGTGCGAGCAGAGGCCAAGGCGGACTCGGAGGAGGCACGAGCTTCCTTGGCGGCCCTCTCCCGCTGCTTCGCTGATTCTAGCTTCGTCTTTACGGTCGTGGTCCCACCCTCAATCTCGGCCTCCAGGAGCTCCAACTTCAGGCGATATTTTTCAGCAAGAAGCCGCGTGAACCCCCGCCACCTTCTGATTGACCTCCTGCTGGACCCTGGCCTCCCAGGTGGCAACGACGTCCTCAGCAGTGGCTGCCTGACGCTCCCTCACTTCCGGCCCTTCAAGCTCCATTCTGCGCTCCACAACGTCCAGCGCCAGTTCCACCTCGCGCTTCTGTATTTCTGCCTCATCGGGAGATGCTTTGCCTGGTGACGCAGCCAAGGCAACCCTACGCGCTTCAATCTGCTACTCAAGGGCAGCGTTTGAAGCCTGGAGTTCCCGCTCGTGCTCCTCGGCCACCTCACGACGACGGTCGGTGGCCCCGGCCTCCTCCTGGGCATGGGCGCAAGCTGCACAAGAAATTGTAAGGGATCTCGCGGCGCTTGCGCTCGCTTGCTCATGCTGAAGGCGCCCAAGGTTGATGGCGACCTTCAGCTGGTGCCCCTCGCGCGCCAGGCGGAGATCCTCCGTATCCAAGCGGGCGTCGACGTCAGCAAGTTCTCCTCCAAGTCGAAGCAGCATACACATCACCTGACCAAAAAGCTTGTGGCGGATAGTGCTGCGCCTGTGCGCGAACTCCAGCATGCGGCTGGGCACTCCCTCCACACCGAGGGCTGTCGGAGGGGCGTGGAGCGTCTCGCGTGCCTCCGGCGGGGCCCGGGAGATGCGGTCCTACTGCTTGAAGATTAAGCCAGCGTCGAGGGCACCCAACCATCAGTAGTGGCTAACGGAGGGGCCCTTGGCGCGCCTCCTGCACCCCAGGCCAGGCCGCGAAGGAAGGATGTTGGAAGCTCAAGGCCGCGGTCCCCCAGCAGCACGCCAGCCGCTTGGATTGTCCCCATGCCTCGCGCAGGAGTCAAGCATGGGGGGCTTGGAGTCAGGAGCGGGCCAAGGGCCCCCGGAAGATGCCTCTCTTGAGGTCTCGCCACTGCGGACGAAGGGATCCTACGGAGCCTTGGTCAGGGAAAGACGCAACACGCAAGAAGTCACTAGAATAAGGTACTTACTCGTCCACGGCTATGTACTTCCTCTGCTTCAGCGGCCGGTAGGCGTCACCATTGTAGCTCGGAGGCCCTTTCCTCTTGTGGAGTTCTTCAATATTCAAGCGAAGCTAGCCGGGCTTCGGGGAGTGATCCTCAGCAGGTGGAGCACTCTGTGGGGCCCCTTGGGTAGAAGCCTCAGGAGAGCCAGGCGGCACCTGCCCGCCAGCCACTGCCTCGGGACCGCTCGCCCGAGTCTCGGTAGCGGTCGCCTCAAGGGCATTGGGTTGCGCTAGCCCCCCAGTGACTCCTTCAGGGGCCGTCGCTAGGACCTCAGGAGCATCTGCCTCTTGGGAAACCGACGGCACCTGCCCCCCGGTGGTCATCCCGGTGGCACCCTATGGTGTGCGCCCCCTGCTTCCACACTCGGGGCACGCGCCACGGGGTCGATGAGCAAGGGAGCCACGAGGACACGATTCTCGCGAGGCCCTTTAGGGCCTGCCGGGCGCAGCCCCCACTCGTCAAAGAGGGGCATCTACCTCACGAATTCCACCTTGTTCGAGCACTGGTACAGGAGGCAGCCCTCCCCCGGAAGTGCAGCTGGCTCTGGGTCGCCTGTCAGAAGCCCGAGCACCATGCCCAACGTCTTGGAAGGAAGTGTAGGCACCTGGAACCTCATTGGGTCCTTGGTGCCGGTGAACGCCAACATTGGCGGGAATGGTGCTGGAGCGGGGCGATGCACCACCGGATGAATTCCTGCACCACCATCGGCGCCGTCACCCCGAGCTTCTTCAGCCTAGTCAGCCAAGTCCAGACACGGGCAAGTCGATAGTCGACAAGCTTCACATGCCCCCAGCCGGAGCTGGGCACCGCTGGCGCCCGAGGGAGCAGGACCAGGGGGTTGCGCATGTCAGCGTCCATGAACAACCATTGTTTCCAAAACCCCTCCGCATCTGGCGAGAGCTCGAAGTCAATCCTCGAGCCAGCCGTCATTACTACAGCCTGGAAGGCCACACACCCTGAGCGCTAGCGGGCGTCAACTAGACGAAGCAAGAAATGATGGCGAAACCATGGCTTCACAAAGGAAGGCAAAGACGGCGAGGAGGATGATGGATTGGGGGTTGAAGTGCAGCGCATGGATCTGGTAGTGCGAGATTATGGTGTTGAAGAAAGCGGAGAAAGGAGGAATCAGGCCCGCGAAGAGGGCGTGAAGATGGATAGGGATCTCGGTGACATCCATGTCAACCGCGTCCCGAGAGGCAGGCCAGGAAATCGTCGCCTTCCACTCATTGGAATCAGTGGCAATAGGTGGCGTACCTTTGCCAACCCCACTCGACTGATCACCGTCGACTGCTCGAGAGCAGGTTCCAAGGCCGGCGGGGATTCAGCCGAAGCGCGGGACTTCCCCTTCTTCTTCCTCTGCCGCAGAGCCATGGCAGAAGCAAAAAGGAGGGAAACGCTGGTGCCGATTCTGCAAGAGGGGCTGTGAGTTCGGGGGAGAGAAGGAGCCAAGGCCAAGCGCGACAATTAATGGAGGCAGGCTGCACTGGCAACGGGCGGCCGCCAGGCCTGGCGGATTTTAAGGCGGCATGCGGAAGTAGAGATGCCCATGTCCCATCAATCGCCACGCGCCGCCCAAGGCCGCAGGCGGTTAGGGCCCATGGAGCTCCGCACCTGCCCTTTGGCTTCGCCTAGAAGCCAAGTCCGAGCGCGCCTTGGGCCCGGGGGCTACTGTCGGTGTTCTGGGAACGGGGGTACCCAGATTTGCCTACCCGCGGCCCGCCGCGTGGCTCCAACGACGGCCTGGTACGACCCATATTCGACATTGACAACTCAAGACCCTCGCGAGGGGCCAAGCCTCATGAGGCGGACGACACCAAGAACTCTAACGGGATTGGCCTCCTCAGGTTGGCTCCCAAGGAGCAAAGATTTCTATTCAAGGCTCACCTCGTGAGGTTCGGGTGACATGAGCCATGACGATCGAGGCCAGGCGGCCGGGCGTTAGCAGGCGCGGTGTACTAGTTTCCTCATTGGTGCAAAGGAGGCAAGTAGCAGGCGCGGAGTCCCGAGGAAGCAGCCAAAGGTTTCCATTCCTGTGCAACAAGACCAGGACCGTCAGGACGGACGGACAGAGGTCATCGCCGAGACCACCGCGACGTCACGACCAGAGGCTGTTGCAGGCGAAGACTAGTTTAGTTAGGATAAGATGTACTAGTTGTCTCCCTTCAAATTTGGCCGTTGTGGGATCCCTTCCCGCCTTCGTTCAGGAAGAGGACCAAGGCCACTATAAATAGGACCTAGCCACCACCATGGGCAAAGGAGGACGACAGATCAAATCGACCGCATCCACTCCACCCTTACCAGCTCACTTGAGCTCAAGAACACACCTCCTGAGGTTGTTCTCCGTTATACTAGTTCATCCTCAACCCCTCAAGGCAAATCCACCACAAAGCAGGAGTAGGGTTTTAAACCGCAAGGTGGCCCGAACCTAGGTAAACTGTTGTGTCCCTTTCCTTCGAGCTCGACATGCTAGGCTGTGAGATTAGTGAGTAGGCAGACTGGGGAGGTTGAGATCTCCGCACGCACCCTAGAGTTTGAACCTCTGAAGGGTTTGCGGAACCCGAAATCCGACATAAGCTTAAACCCATGGATGAGGATTTGGATCTCAAGCATGCACTCCTTGTTCACCTGGACATGGCTTTAGTGCCAAAACAGTTTGACACTTCTATTGTCAACTACAACATGTCACCTGGAAAATGGGACATTGAAAGACTATAGCAATGTGTGTGCAAGAAGAAGAAAGACTTAAAACCTCATATGGTGGTTCTCTGAACTATGTGAAGGATAATAAGAAAAAGAACTACAATCAAAGTGGCAAAGGTTGTCCTTCAAAGCCACATGGAAAAGCTCCCATGCACCATCAGCATCAACACAAGTCTTTTCTGTTGGACAAAGACACATGTCCCCATTGTAAGCAGACTGGGCACTACAAGAAAGATTGCCTTGTTTAGCTAAAGTCAATAATGGCAAAGAGAGGTAACAACATTGTTTCCTTTGTAAATGAATCCTTGTATACAGATTTTTTGAAATCTACTTGGTGGATTGACTCAAGTGCAACCGTTCATGTTGCAAATTCATTACAGGGATTCCGTTCAACGCAGACTATGCAAAGAAGCCAAAGATGCATTGAGGTTGCAATTGGAGTCCAAGCAGAAATTGAAGTTGTCGACGACATCTCCCTGGGGTTAGCTGATGGATTCAAGCTTCTACTTAGAGATGTTTTATATGTTCCTTCATGTCATAGAAACTTGATTAGTGTTTCATGTTTGGACAAAGATCGTTATGAATGTTATTTTGGACATGGCAAGTGTGCCATATGGTTTAATAATGCTTATGTGGGTGATGCTTTACTTCACAATGAGCTTTATTTATTATCACTGCGTGAAAAGGTGTATTTTGCGTGTAATGTGATTGAGCATGTTTCCGTGTTGGACAAAGAACAAAGAAAAGAGAGAACTCATGACTCGTCGAAATTATGGCACTGTCGCTTGGGCCATATTTTGAGTGGGAGAATAGAAAGACTAGTTAAAAATGAAATTCTTCCTCCATTAGAGTTCTCAGGCATAGAGCAATGCATAGATTGCATTAAAGGAAAGTATGTAAAACAAATCAAAAAGGGTGCAAACCATAGCACAAGAACACTAGAAATCGTTCACATTGACATTTGTGGACCATTTCTGGTGAAAAGTGTGGATGGCTATGACTTGCTCATAACATTCACAGACGATTACTCCTGATATGGTTATATTTATCCAATCAAAGAAAGATCTGAAGCATTGGATAAATTTAAGATATTCAAAGCTGAAGTTGAAAATCGGCATGATAAAAGAATAAAGATAGTAAGATATGACCGTGGAGGGGAGTACTACGGTCGGCACACTCCATATGGACAAGTCCCTGGACCTTTTGCAAAGTTCTTATAGGAGACTGGCATAGTGGCCTAGTATTCAATGCCGTGCGAGCCTCAACAAAATGGAGTAGCTGAAAGGCGTAAGCGTACACTTATGGATATGGTGCGCAGTATGATGAGTTATTCCACCTTGCCACTGGGATTATGGATCGAGGCGCTTAAAACCGCTATTCACATTCTCAATAGAGTACCAAGCAAGTCTGTTCCCAAAACACCATACAAGCTGTGGACAGGAAGAGTACTCTATGTACATCACTTGAGAGTCTGAGGCAAAAGTGTTTAATCCAAATATTGCAAAGTTAGACCCCAAAATAGTCCGTTGCCACTTCATTGGCTATCCTGATAGATCAAAAGGTTTTTGTTTCTACTGTCCAGAGAGATACACAAAGTTTGTAGAAACAAGACACGTAGTCTTCTTAGAGGACGAAATGATGAGGGGGGCATGGTAACTCAGAAAATTGATCTTGAGAAGAAGAGGGTACATGCAACTAATCCGATGTTTCAGGAGCCATTTTTCTCACTACCTGTTGTGCCTGGACCGACAATCCCTAAGGTTGCGGTGCAAGCACCTGTTGTAACTCCACCCATGACAACTATGGGAGAAGATCCAGAACCTGTCCGTCAGGAGCCGACTGAACCCATTGTTGAGCATGAAAGGGGGGAGCAGCAGCCAGTTTTAGAAGATGTGATGGCAGTTGAGGCACAGAATGAGCCTAGGAGTGAGGCCCTTAGAAGGTCTACAAGACCCAAAAGGTTAGCTATTTCTACTGATAATAAAGTTTATAACACATAAAAAGTTCATATGGAAGGTGATCCCACTTCATATGAAAAAGCCATGAGAAACCCCCACTCATCAAAGTGGCAGGAGGCAATGGAAGACGAGATGAAATCGATGAGTTCCAAAGATGTTTGGGACTTAGAGAATATTCCTAAAGGAGCCAAAACAATAGGCTGTAAATGGGTCTACAAAACTAAGTATGACTCTAAAGGGAATGTAGAAAATTATAAAGCACGACTTGTGGCAAAAGGATTTACACAAAGAGAAGGGATAGATTACAATGAGACATTTTCCCCAGTCTCATGTAAGGATTCCTTCAGAATCATAATGGCATTACTTGCACATTTTGATTTAGAGTTACATAAAATGGATGTAAAGACAACATTTCTGAACGGGGATTTAAAAGGAAACGTTTACATGGAACAACCCAAGGGTTTAATCATGGAAGACAAGGAAGATATGGGATGCCGCCTGAAAAAATCCATTTATGGATTAAGGCAAGCCTCTAGACAGTGGTATCTAAAGTTTAATCAAACAATTAAAAGTTTTGGATTTAAAGAAAATGTTGAGGACGACTGCATTTATGCAACGTTTAAAAATGGGAAATATATTTTCCTAATCTTGTATGTGGACGATATCTTGCTTGCTAGCAGTGATGTTAGTCTGCTGCAAGAAACAAAGAAGTTCCTGTCCTCAAATTTTGATATAGGAGATCTTGGTGAAGCATCATATGTTTTGGGCATACAAATTCACCGAGATAGGAAAAATGGAGTTTTAGGACTATCGCAGAAGGCATATTTAGAAAAGGTTCTTAAAAAGTATAATATGCATGCGAGTAAAGCCACACCTGCTCCTATAGTCAAGGGCGATAGTTTTGGGAAATTCCAATGTCCCAAGAACCAGTACGAGATCGATCAAATGAAAGCGGTACCATATGCTTCAACTATTGGAAGTTTACAGTATGCACATGTGTGCACTCACCCTGACTTAGCTTTTATCACCGGGGTACTCGGTAGATATCAAGAAAATCCATGCGCAGAGCACTGGAAGATGGTAAAGAAAGCATTGCGTTATGCGCAAGGCATAAAGGACCTCATGCTAACATATAGGAGATCTGATTCCCTAGAGATAAGAGGGTATTCAGACGCAGATTTTGTGGGAGACAAAGATGATACAAAATCCACATCTGGGTATGTGTTCACTCTCGTTGGAGGGGCTATTTCATGGATAAGCTTCAAACAGTCAATAAATGCATCGTCCACAATGTATGCAGAACTCATAGCATGTTATGAGGCCACGGGGCAGGCGATATGGTTAAAGAAATTTATACCTGACTTGAAAGTGTAGATTGTATTGACAAACCACTAAAGATGTACTATGACAACCAGCTCGCGGTATTCTATGCTCACAACAACAAGTCAAGTAATGCTACCAAAACAATAGAGATAAGGTACTATGTTGTGACAGATATAATTGAGGATCACACTATAAGTCTCGAGCATATAAGGACAAAGGATATGCTTGCGGATCCGCTTAAGAAAGGCTTACCACCCAATGTGTTCAAGGAACACTTAGCCGACATGGGTTTAAGGGAAAGCCTATGATTCCTGGATCATGAGAGGCCCAAAAGGAACAGAATTTGTTTCAAAACAGATAAGTATGTTGTAGCTGTCTGATTCTATCGACAATTGATGAGCTGTGACGATGAAACATGATCTATGTATTGATCTATGATGAGACGAGTAAAGTCAAAGGTATATGATTAAAAGTAAAAGTTGAGATCAAGGGGGAGAATGTTAGGTTGATCTCCTCCCGGTGGAGCCCAACGGCTCGACGGGCCCTTGACTCGCGCCCTGTCGGGGTCGCCCAACCAAACTCTAGTTGGTGGGCCCCTGTCACTGCGCTATATATATAAAGAGGTGGGGGAGCCGGACGCACATGATACTGTTGGGGAACATTGCATGGGAAACAAAAAATTTCCTACACACACCAAGATCAATCTAGGAGATGAACATCTACGAGAGGAGAGATTGCATCTACATACCCATGTAGATCGCTAAGCGGAAGCGTTAAGAAACACGTTTGATGTAGTCAAATGTCTTCGTGATCCAATCATGATCTGTCCCGCGAACTCCGATCCAAGCGCCGAACGGACGGCACCTCCGCGTTAACCACACGTACGGCTTGATGACGCCTTCACCTTCTCGATCCAGCGAGCGATGGTGAAGTAGTAGCTCGAGTCCTTGATGTCTACTACACAACCTTCTTCTTTTAGACGTTGTTGGGCCTGCAAGTGCACAGGTTTGTAGGACAGTAGCAAATTTCCCTCAAGTGGATAACCTAAGGTTTATCAATCCGTGGGAGGCGTAGGATGAATATGGTCTCTCTCAAGCAACCCTGCAACCAAATAACAAAGAGTCTCTTGTGTCCCCAACACACCCAATACAATGATAAATTGTATAAGTGCACTAGTTCGGCGAAGAGATGGTGATACAAGTGCAATATGGATAGTAGATAAAGGTTTTTGTAATCTGAAAATATAAAAACAGCAAGGTAACTAATGATAAAAGTGAGTGTAAACGGTATTGCAATGATAGGAAACAAGGCATAAGGTTCATACTTTCACTAGTGCAAGTTCTCTCAACAATAATAACATAGATAGATCATATAACAATCCCTTAACATGCAACAAAGAGTCACTCCAAAGCCACTAATAGCGGAGAACAAGCGTAGAGATTATGGTAGGGTACGAAACCACCTCAAAGTTATTCTTTCGGATCAATCTATTCAAGAGTTCGTACTAGAATAACACCTTAAGACACAAATCAACCAAAACCCTAATGTCACCTAGATACTCCATTGGCACCTCAAGTATCCGTGGGCATGATTATACGACAAGTGTCACACAATCTCAAATTCATCCAACCAACACAAAGTACTTCAAAGAGTGCCCCAAAGTTTCTACCGGAGAGCCAAGAAAACGTGTGCCAACCCCTATGCATTGGTTCATGGGAGGAACCCACAAGTTGGTCACCAAAACATACATCAAGTGGCACGTGATATCCCATTATCACCACAGATAAACACGACAAGACATACATCAAGTGTTCTCAAAGTAAAGACTCAATCCGATAAGATAACTTCAAGAGGGAAACTCAATTCATCACAAGAGAGTAGAGGGGGAGAAACATCATAAGATCCAACTATAATAGCAAAGCTCGAGATACATCAAGATCGTGCCATAGAGAGAACACGAGAGAGAGAGAGAGAGAGAGAGAGACATCAAACACATAGCTACTGGTACATATCCTCATCCCCAAGGGTGAACTACTCCCTCCTCGTCATGGAGAGCGCTGGGATGATGAAGATGGCCACCGATGATGGATTCCCCCTCCGGCAGGGTGCCGAAACAGGCTCCCGAGAGGTTTTTGGTGGCTATAGAGGCTTGTGGCGGCGGAACTCCCGATATATCTTGATATTCGATGGTTTTAGGGTACGTAGGCTTATATAGGCGAAAGAAGTCTGTCGGGAGGTGCTCGAGGGGCCCACGAGACAGGGGGGCGCACCCAGTAGGGGGGGCGCCCCCTATCTCCTGGCCTCCTCGAGGATGTTATGATGTGAACTCCAAGTCTCTAGGATGATATTCTTCCCAAAAATAACGCTGCCGAAGGTTTCATTCCGTTTGGACTCCGTTTGATATTCCTTTTCTTCAAAATACTGAAACAGGCAATAAAACAGCAATCTGTGCTGGGCCTCCGGTTAATAGGTTAGTCCCAAAAGTAATATAAAAGTGTATAATAAAGCCCGTAATCATTCAAAACAGATAATAAAATAGCATGAATGCTTCATAAATTATAGATACGTTGGAGACGTATCAGCATCCCCAAGCTTAATTGCTGCTCGTCCTCGAGTAGGTAAATGATAAAAGAAAGAATTTATGAAGTGTGAATGCTAGAAGGTGCACAAGTTTGATCAATGACAATTTCAATCACCTTTTCTAGCATGATAATATGTCATAATAGTAGTTCATCTCATAAAACTTCTCACGATAAAGTAACAAGCAATTCACATGTTAAAGCATAGACCATAAACTTTCTTGAAAACTAGCAAACTTCATTATCAGTCATCAAACAATTACAATTCATCTTATTTTCAGGAATAACAAACTCCACATACTCAACTATCATATAGTCTTCTACAATTGCTAACACTCACGCAATACTAATGGTTATGGAGTTTCAATCGGACACTGAGAAAGATAGGGGCTTATAGTGTTGCCTCCCAACGTATTCACCTTTGGGTGATGTCAACAATAATTATTCATGCTAACTTACAGCCAATTGGATATATATATCAGGATCACCCCAACACAAAGTGCTTGCCAAAGGATAAAATGAAAAAGGGAAAGGTGAAGATCACCTTGACTCTTGCATAAAAGAAAAGACATAAAGTAAAAGATAGGCCCTTCGCAGAGGGAAGTAGAGGTTGTCATGCGCTTTTAGGGTTGGATGCACAAAATCTTAATGCGAATGAACGTCACTTTATATTGCCACTTGTATATGGACCTTTATTATGCAGTCCGTCGCTTTTATTGCTTCCATAACAAGATCGTATAAAGCTATTTTCTTCACACCAAAAGATCATACATATTTAGAGAGCAATTTTTATTGCTTGCACCGATGACAACTTACTTGAAGGATGTTACTCAATCCATAGGTAGGTATGGTGGACTCTCATGGCAAAACTGGGTTTAAGGATATTTGGAAGCACAAGTAGTATCTCTACTTGGTGCAAGGAATTTGGCTAGCATGAGGGGGAAAGGCAAGCTCAACATGTTCGAATGATCCAAGACAATATACTTTAACTGAGATGTCGGAAAACATAAACCATTACGTTGTCTTCCTTGTCCAACATGAACTCTTTAGCATGTCATACTTAATGAGTGCTCCCAATTATAAAAGATGTCTAGGATAGTGTATTTATATATGAAATCTCTCTTCCTTCAATATTCTTTTATGAATTGTTCAAGTAACCAATACAATGCTTGCTAACCTTCAATAAATTTACAACCTCTACTTCTTAGATGTGAAGTCATTACTCCCCATGCGATAAGAAAATGAAACATATATAATTTCAGATTTATGACATTCAACTCTTCAACAATTTACTCATAGGATAAAAGTGAAGCACACGAGTAAATGACAAACTACTCCAAAAAGATATAAGTGAAGAACAATGAGTAGCTAAATAATTATGTAACTATATGAAGACTCTCTCTCATTTAAGAATTTCAGATCTTGATATTTTATTCAAACAGCAAGAAAAACAAAATAAAATGACATTGCAAGGATAGCACAACTCATGTGAAGAAGCAAAAAACTTAGGCTCAACCGATACTAACCAATAGTTGTTGAAGAAGAAAGGTGGGATGCCTAACGGGGCATCCCCAAGCTTAGATGATTGAGACTTCTTGAAATATTATCTTGGGGTGCCTTGGGCATCCCCAAGCTTGAGCTTTTGTGTCTCCTTAATTCCTCTCATATCATGATTTCTCTTTTTATCAAAAACTTCATCCACACCGAACTCAACAAGAACTCGTGAGATAGGTTAGTATAAACCAATGCAAAACCTTATCATCTTCTACTGTAACAAATCACTAAAATTATTATTCAACATTGAATACTAAATGCCTCTGCATATTTAATACTCCTATCCTCAAATAGAATCATTAAACAAGCAAACATATACAAACAATGCAAACATAACAGCAATCTACCAAAACAGTACAGTCTGTAAAGAATGCAAGAGTATCAATACTTACCTAACTCCAAAAATTATGAGATAAAATTACCACGCTGTAGAAGATTTATCAGAGCTCAATATGCAAAAAGTTTCAACATTATACCATTCTCTGACTTTTCTAGGGAATTTTTGCAACAGCGGTAAACTTTCTGTTTTTAAACAGCAACATGTATACTAGAAAAATAAACATGGTAAAGGATATCCTTGACTTTTTTTATTGAAACTAAAGATGCAAAACATTAATCTAAATAACAGAAATCAAATACTAACAAAAGAAAATAACGCTCCAAGCAAAACACATATCATGTGGTGAATAAAAATATAGCTCCAAGTAAAGTTACCGATGAACGAAGAAAGAGGGGATGCCTTCCGGGGCATCCCCAAGCTTAGGCTCTTAGTTTTCCTTGAATATTACCTTGGGATGACTTGGGAATCCCCAAGCTTAGGCTCTTGCCACTCCTTATTCCATAGTCCATCGAATCTTTACCCAAAACTTGAAAACTTCACAACACAAAACTCAATAGAAAACTCGTAAGCTCCGTTAGTATAAGAAAATAAAACCACCACTTAGGTACTGTAATGAACTCATTCTAAATTCATATTGATGTAATATCTACTGTATTCCAACTTCTCTATGGTTCATACCACTTAATACTAGCCATAGATGCATCAAAATAAGCAAACAACACATAGAAAACATAATCTGTCAAAAACAGAATAGTCTGTAGTAATCTGTATCAAACGTATACTTATGGAACTCCAAAAATCCTACCAAATTAAGAAGTCCTAAGCAATTTGTGTGCCAATCCGTAGCAAAAAGAATCAGATCCGAATCACGTTTTTGTGAATTAACAAAACTAATTTACGGGGTGCAAAAGTTTCTGATTTTCAGCAGGATCAACACAACTATCACCGTACGCCATCCTAAAGGTCTTACTTGGCACTTTATTGAAACAAAAGCTATAAAACATGATCACTAGAGTAGCATAATCATGTGTACACACAAAAACAGTAAGGATAAATGTAGATTATGAGAATTGCACGATATATTGATTGGGGTGCTGGTGCACACATATATAATACAAGGGAAGACCTCTACCTCAACTATACAAGACTAGGAGGTGGGCCACAACTCCAATACACGTGCAGTATAAAATACATACTCAACACCCCCTCGCAGTCGAAGCGTCGCCGGAGACACAGAGACTGGACCGAAACTCCTCGAAGATGGGAGTAGGCAATCCCTTAGTCATCACATCAGCAAACTGTTGCGTCGTCGGCACGTGGAGAATCCGAACACGGCCAAGGGCAACCTGCTCGCGCACGAAGTGAATATCGAGCTCAATATGCTTCGTTCATCCATGGTGCACCGGGTTGGCGGAGAGGTAGACCGCGCTGATGTTATCGCAGTAGACAAGAGTAGCCTTGTGAACATCACAAAGCAACTCCTGGAGCAGCTGACGTATCCAAGAGCACTCGGCCACGGCGTTGGCCACGGCGCGATACTCTGCCTCGGCGCTGGAGCGGGAGACCGTGGGCTGCCTCTTCGATGACCAAGAGATCAACGAGGGCTGAAGGTAGACGCAGTAGCCTGACGTAGAGCGTCTCGTGTTGGGGCAACCAGCCCAATCAGCATCCGAGTAGGCCACAAGGTCGATGGAGGCGGAGGCCGTCAGGGTGAGTCCCAAGGACATGGTGCCGCGTATGTAACGGAGAATACGCTTCACCAGAGTCCAGTGAGAGTCATGCGGGGCGTGCATATGGAGGCACACCTGCTGAACAGCGTACTGCAGGTCGGGGCGAGTCAGCGTCAAGTACTGTAAAGCACCAATAATAGAGCGATAAAACGCTCCATCGGACGCGAGAGACCCCTCCAGAACAGAGACCTTCACCTTTGTGTCGACGGGGGTGGGCGCCGGCTTGCAGTTAAGCATACCAGCACACTCAAGGAGCTCGTGGGCGTACTTCTGCAGATGCAGAAAGAAACCATCAACCCGACGGATCACCTCGATGCCGAGAAAGTAGTGCAGGGGCCCCAAGTCCTTGAGGGCGAACTCATCACGAAGACGAGCAGTCAGCCGCTGAAGGAGATCGGGGGTGGACGCCGTGAGGATTATGTCATTGACGTAGAGCAGTAGATATGAAGTGTCAGCTCCCTGATGATACACAAAGAGTGAGGCATCGGAGTGAGTGGACCGAAAGCCCAGAGACTGCAGGAAGGCTGCGATACGCTGGTACCAAGCCCGAGGCGCCTGCTTCAACCCGTACAGGGAGCGGGAGAGCAAGCACATGAAGTCGGGGTGCTCGGCGTTGACGAAACCAGTAGGCTGCTCACAGAACACCTGCTCGGCGAGATGACCGTGCAAGAAGGCGTTGGAAATGTCCAACTGATGCACATGCCAAGCGCGCGAGACGGCCAGCTGAAGGACGGCACGGATCGTGCCCGGTCTCACAACCGGGGCGAAGGTGTCGGTGAAGTCCACGCCTGCGCGCTGCCGAAAACCACAAACCACCCATCGGGCCTTGTAGCGCTCGAGAGAACCGTCCGGGCGAGTCTTGTGGCGAAACACCCACTTGCCAGAGATGATGTTGGCACGGAGGGGTCGCGGAACAAGTTGCCACGTGCGGTTGCACTGTAAGGCGTCGAACTCCTCCTGCATCACAGCTAGCCAGTGGGGATCCCGAAGGGCAGCGCGAGCGGAGGTGGGGACGGGTGATGGCGTCGACGTTGAGGCGGTGCACACATACTCGTTGGTGGAGTAGCGCGTGCTGGGCCGAAGCACTCCTGCTCGGGCACGGGTAGTCACGCCAAGTGGCGGGGCAGCAGGGCCGGCGGGTGCCGCGGCGGCGGGGTCCGCGTCGGTGGGGGATGCGATAGCGGGGGCCGCGACGGCAGCAGTGGCGGCCGAGCCGGTAGCGGAAGAGGCGACGGGCGAGGGTGACGTCGAGCCCGTCGCGGGATGGGCGTGCGGGGTGCCGGGCTCAACCTCGTATGAGGGAGACGGGGACACGGGGACCCGCTCGGACTCGACATCAGGGGAGGGAGTCACGAAGCCAGTGGTGGCGACAGAGGGCGTCGTGCCGAGGAAGGGGGCGCCAGGGGCTGCCGCCGCGCATCGCTCCATGAAGGGGGCGCGGGGGCCGGCACCGAAGGGGCCGAAGGCGGAGGAACCTGAAAAAAGGGAACACCGTCTCGACAAAGTACACATGCCTCGAGGTGTACACACGATGAGTGACAGGATCATAGCACCGGTAACCTTTGGTGTTAGGAGGGTAGCCAAGGAAGACGCATGGGACAGATCGTGGTGCGAGCTTGTGTGGCATGGTGGATGCGGTGCTAGGATAACAGAGACATCCAAAGATGCGTAGACCATCATAAGACGGTGGTGTGCCGAAGAGAAGGTGGTGAGGGGCGTAGTTCCACCGAGGGCGACACGGACGAATGTTAACTAAGAGAGTGGCGGTAGCAAGGGCATCGGGCCAAAACCGAGCAGGCACGTTAGAGTGAAAGAGTAACGTGCGAACACAGTCATTAAGAGTGCGGAGAATGCGCTCGGCGCGGCCGTTCTGCTGGGAAGTGTAGGGGCAAGTCAGACGGAAGGTGGTGCCGTGAGAGGCGAGAAGTGTGCGAAAAGCAACGTTGTCAAACTCTTTTCCATTATCAGTTTGGAGTGCGAGTATGGGGCGACCAAACTGGGTGGTGACATAGGAATAAAAGGCGGTGAGTGTGGCTAAAGCATCGGATTTACGATGAAGGGGAAAAGTCCACACATAATGAGAATAATCATCTAAAATCACCAAGTAGTATAGATAGCCCGTGTTACTCGCGACGGGAGATTTCCAAACATCACTATGAAGTAATTGAAATGGAAAAGTGGAGACGGAAGAAGACGCACTAAAGGGAAGACGAACGTGCTTGCCTAAGCGACAAGCCTCACAGGAGTGCTCGTCGAGCTTCTCACATGAGAAAGAGAAACTCCTAAGAATTTGACGTAAGACAGTGTGGTTGGGGTGACCCAAGCGAGCATGACAAAGGTCAACGCCGGCGGCAAGGGCAACGGGTGTGGATGTGGAGGCGCCGGCGTGCACGGGGTAGAGCTCATCAGGACTGTCACAACGGTGAAGGACCATCCGGGTACGGGCGTCTTTCACAGAAAAGCCGACACCATCAAATTCAACAGTAAGTGGGTTCTCACGTGTAAGACGACGAACGGAAACTAGGTTCGTGAGTAAATCTGGTGAAACAAGAACATTAGACATAGTGATGGGTGTGGAAGTGGAGGGAAAGCTAGTGCTACCGATATGAGTAATAGGTAAGGAGGAGCCGTTGTCGACGGTGATACGAGTGGGTGTGTAGACGGGAGTGGAGGAGGTTAGGTTACCGGGATGAGCTGCCAAGTGCGCAGTAGCACCTGAGTCCATGTACCCGTCGTCTCCACCGACAGAGCTACTCGGTGACGGCGCAGAGTGTTGGGCGGAGAGGAGGGTGGGGTCCCGTAGCACAGGTACCGGCGGCGGCGGAAGGCCCCCGTAGGGTGGCGCCGGGATGGGCAGGCCATAACCACCGAGAGGCAGCGGCGGAAGGCCCCCGTAGGGCGGCGCCGGGACGGGCGGGCCATAACCACTGAGAGACAGCGACGCAAGGAGGGCGCCGTAGCCGGCGCCAGTCGGCTGGAAGGGCACGCCGATGAACGCCGGGTGGCCAGCGGGGAGAGCCGGCTGATAGTGCGGTGCCCCCCCCAGTGTCATGGGCCTGCTGCTGTTGCAAGCGGCGGCGACCTCCGCCATGCCGGTTGCGTCGGCCCCCTCTCCCTTGCGGTTGCTGCGGGGGAGGCATTGGTGGCGACAACGGGTAACACCCGGCGGGTGCGGGAGGACGCGACTGGATCAGCGCGGCCGGTGGAGCGGTTCCACCGCAGATGGTGAAGTAGCCCGGAGAGTCCATGAAAGACGTTAGAAGCAGCGGGAGGAGGGAGTGCACGGTGGCGGCGGCGCGCGAGAAGAGGCGCTGCGCGGCGGCGGCGGTGGGGAGCGGCGCCAGCAGCGCGCGCGGATAGGCGCTGCGCGGCGGCGACGGTGGTGGGGAGCGGCGGCGGCGGCACGCGCGGAGAGGAGCTGCACGGCGGCTGCGGCGGCAGTGAGGAGCGGCGGCGGCGCGAAGACGCAGCGGCGGCAGCGAGAAGGGACGCAGCAGAGCAGCTTCACGAGATGGCGACGCGCGCGGCTGGAGTTTGGAGCGATGGATCGGGTCTAGCTACGTGCATGCATTGAGGCTTGCTACCTGCAAGCTATGGATCGGGGTTAGCTAGCTACACGCGCGGCTGGCGGTGTTGCGATGGATCGGCTGCTAGCGATGCGCGGGGGTGGGAGTTTGGAGC
Organism: Triticum aestivum; assembly: GCF_018294505.1. Classification (NCBI taxonomy): domain Eukaryota; kingdom Viridiplantae; phylum Streptophyta; class Magnoliopsida; order Poales; family Poaceae; genus Triticum; species Triticum aestivum. Next base: position 240,717,597 of record NC_057813.1, read on the forward strand.
GGCGGCCGGCGTGGAGGAGACGCGCGACGGCGGCGGCAGTGCGGAAGCGAGAACGAAACCTAAAAAACTGATACCATGTAGATTATGAGAATTGCACGATATATTGATTGGGGTGCTGGTGCACACATATATAATACAAGGGAAGACCTCTGCCTCAACTATACAAGACTAGGAGGTGGGCCACAACTCCAATACACGTGCAGTATAAAATACATACTCAACAATAAATATAGGGTTGTCTCCCAACAAGCGCTTTTCTTTAATGCCTTTCTAGCTAGGCATGATGATGGCAAGGATGCTCACATAAAAGACAAGAATTGAAACATAACGGGAGCATCATGAAGCATATGACTAGCACATTTAAGTCTAACCCACTTCCTATGCATAGGGATTTTGTGAGCAAACAACTTATGGGAACAATAATCAACTAGCATAGGGAGGCAAAACAAGCAGAGCTTCAAGATTTTAAGCACATAGGGAGGAAACTTGATATTATTGCAATTCCTACAAGCATATATTCCTCCATCATAATAATTTTCAGTAGCATCATGAATAAATTCAACAATATAACCAGCACCTAAAGCATTCTTTTCATGATCTATAAGCATAGAAAATTTCTTCTTATTCGGAATGGTAGTGGGAGCAAACTCAACAAAATAATTATCATGTGAGGCATAATCCAATTGAAAACTAAAATCATGATGACAAGTTTCATGGTTATCATTATTCTTAATAGCATACAAGTCATCACAATAATCATCATAGATAGCAACTTTGTTCTCATAATCAATTGGAACCTCTTCCTAAATAGTGGAATCATCACTAAATAAAGTTGACACTCTTCCAAATCCACTTTCATGTTCATCACAATAAGATTCAACATCCTTCAAAATAGTGGGATTACTACTTCCTAAAGTTGACACTCTTCCAAACCCACTTTCATCAATATAATCATCATAAGTAGGAGGCATGCTTTCATCATAATAAATATTCTCATCAAAACTTGGGGGACTAAACATATCATATTCATCAAACATAGCTTCCCCAAGCTTGTGGCTTTGCATATCATTAGCATCATGGATATTCAAGGAATTCATACTAACAACATTGCAATCATGCTCATCATTCAAAGATTTATTACCAAGCATTTTAATGCATTCTTCTTCTAGGAATTGAGCACAATTTTCTTTTCCATCATACTCACGAAAGATATTAAAAAGATGAAGCGTATGAGACAAACTTAACTCCATCTTTGTAGTTTTCTTTTATAGACTAAACTAGCGATAAAACAAGAATAAAAAGATTCTATTGCAAGATCTAAAGATATACCTTCAAGAACTCACCTCCCTGGCAACGGCGCCAGAAAAGAGCTTAGTTGACGGGGTGTGAGTGCCGCTTACCTAGCCTCCCCGGCAACGGCACTAGAAAAGAGCTTGATGTCTACTACACAACCTTCTTCTTGTAGACGTTGGTGGGCCTGCAAGTGCACATGTTTGTAGGACAGTAGCAAATTTCCCTCAAGTGGATGACCTAAGGTTTATCAATCCATGGGAGGCATAGGATGAAGATGGTCTCTCTCAAGCAACCCTGCAACCAAATAACAAAGAGTCTCTTGTGTCCCCAACACACCCAATACAATGATAAATTGTATAAGTGCACTAGTTTGGTGAAGAGATGGTGATACAAGTGCAATATGGATAGTGGATAAAGGTTTTTGTAATATTAAAATATAAAAACAGCAAGGTAACTAATGATAAAAGTGAGTGTCAACAGTATTGCAATGATAGGAAACAAGGCATAGGGTTCATACTTTCACTAGTGCAAGTTCTCTCAACAATAATAACATAGATAGATCATATAACAATCCCTTAACATGCAACAAAGAGTCACTCCAAAGCCACTAATAGCAGAGAACAAGCGTATAGATTATGGTAGGGTACGAAACCACCTCAAAGTTATTCTTTTGGATCAATCTATTCAAGAGTTCGTACTAGAGTACACCTTAAGACACAAATCAACCAAAACCCTAATGTCACCTAGATACTCCATTGTCACCTCAAGTATCCATGGGCATGATTATACGACAAGCATCACACAATCTCAAATTCATCAAACCAACACAAAGTACTTCAAAGAGTGCCCCAAAGTTTCTACCGGGGAGTCAAGAAAACGTGTGCCAACCCCTATGCATAGGTTCATGGGCGGAACCCGCAAGTTGGTCACCAAAACATACATCAAGTGGCACGTGATATCCCATTGTCACCAGATAAACACGGCAAGACATACATCAAGTGTTCTCAAATTAAAGGCTCAATCCGATAAGATAACTTCAAGAGGGAAACTCAATTCATCACAAGAGAGTAGAGGGGGAGAAACATCATAAGATCCAACTATAGTAGCAAAGCTCGCGATACATCAAGATCGTGCCATAGAGAGAACACGAGAGAGAGAGAGAGAGAGAGAGAGAGAGAGAGATCAAACACATAGCTACTGGTACATACCCTCAACCCCGAGGGTGAACTACTCCCTCCTCGTCATGGAGAGCGCCGAGATGATGAAAATGGCCACCGGTGATGGATTCCCCCTCCGGCACGATGCCGGAACGGGCTCCCGAGAGGTTTTTGGTGGCTACAGAGGTTTGCGGCGGCGGAACTCCCGATCTATCTTGATATTCGATGGTTTTAGGGTACGTAGGCTTATATAGGCGAAAGAAGTCCGTCGGGAGGTGCTCGAGGGGCCCACGAGACAGGGGGGCGCGCCCAGTAGGGGGCGCCCCCGTATCTCTTGGCCTCCTTGAGGATCTTCTGACGTGAACTCCAAGTGTCCAGGATGATATTCTTCCCAAAAATAATGCCGCCGAAGGTTTCATTCTGTTTGGACTCCGTTTGATATTCTTTTTCTTCAAAATACTGAAAGAGGCAATAAAACAGCAATATGGGCTGGGCCTCCGGTTAATAGGTTAGTCCCAAAAGTAATATAAAAGTGTATAATAAATCCTGTAATCATTCAAAACAGATAATAAAATAGCATGAATGCTTCATAAATTATAGATACGTTGGAGACGTATCAGTCCTCCGGCAGCACGACGGCGTGGTGGCAGTGGTGGTGGAGAAATGTCGGCAGGGCTTTGCCAAGCCAAGTTGGAGAAGAAGGAGGACTAGGAGAGAGAGGAAGGGAAGCACCATGGCGTACATCTGTATCCAAAAGGTATGGCTGCCCTCCCTCTTCTCATATATATATATATATATATATATATATATATATATATATATATATATATATATATATATATATAGGGGGAAGGGGGAGAGGAGGGGCGCCCTAGATCCCATCTAGGAGTGGCGCCCAAGGCAGATGGGGCCGCCCCCCTAGGGAAACCCTAGGGTGGCTTGCCCTCCAAGCCAGGTGGAGGCTTGCCTCCCAAGCCAAGTGGAGGTAATCCAAGATGGGGCGCCCCACCTCTCCTGGTTACATGAGATGGGGTGAGAGGGGCGCTCAGCCCCTTAGTGGGCTGGTTTCCCCCCTCCCCTTGGCCCATGAGGTCCCCCAACACTTGTCGGGACCCCCCGAAACCCCTTTCTGTCATGCTGGTCATCACCCGGTACCCCCGGAACAATTCCGGACTCCAATACCCTTCATCTAATATATCGATCTTCACCTCCGTACCATTCTGGAGCTCCTCATAACGTCCGAGATCTCATCCGGGACTTCAAACAACCTTCGCTAACCACCATAATGACTCAACTATACTTATATCGTCACCAAACGTTAAGTGTGTAGACCCTGCGGGTTCGAGAACTATGCAAGCATGACCGAGACACCTCTATGGTCAATAACCAATAGCGGGACCTGGATGACCATATTGGTTCCTACATATTCTACGAAGATCTTATCTGTCAAACCTCGATGTAAAGGATTTAGCTAATCCCGTATGTAGTTCCCTTTATCTACCGGCATGTTACTTGCCCAAGAATCGATCGTCGATATCTCCATACCTAGTTCAACCTCATTACTGGGAAGTCTCTTTACTCATTCTATAATACAAGATCCCGTGGCTAACTCATTAGTCACATTGCTTGCAAGCTTACTATGATGTTGTATTACCGAGTGGGCCCTCGGATACCTCTCCGTCATACGGAGTGACAAATCCCAGTCTTGATCCATGCCAACTCAATAGACACCCTCGGAGATACCTGTAGAGCACCTTTATAGCCACCCATTTACGTTGCGATGTTTGGTACACACAAGGCACTCCTCCGGTGTTAGTGAGTTGCATGATCTCATGGTCATAGGAACATATACTTGACATGCAGTAAACGATAGCAATAAACTTGACATGATCACATGCTACGCTTATAGTTTGGGTCTTGTCCATCACATCATTCTCTTAATGATGTGATCCCGTTATCAAATGACAACTCATGTCCATGGCTAGGAAACCATAGACATCTTTGATCAATGAGCTAGTCTGGTAGAGGCTTACTAGGGACATGTTGTTGTCTATGTATCCACACATGTATTTGAGTTTCCGATCAATACAATTCTAGCATGGATAATAAACGATAATCATGAACATGGAAATATAATAATAACCAATTTATTATTGCCTCTAGGGCATATTTCCAACAAATACGAGGTTCACCATGCGCCGCAACCCCCCACCTGCATCCCTTCCGATCTAAGGTTAGCTCACAAGCAAAGGGAAGCTCCACCGACGCCGCCATCACTTCGTGTGCGCGCGCGCACACACACACACACAGTGCCATCACCGGCCACTCTCCACCATGGCCTCTAGCTCGAGCTCCTCGAGCCAAGCAGAAGGTAGAACTACCATCAATCTCTAGCCTACTCCGATCCACTGATTCTATCATGCAGCAGCTTGCACACTCCTCGAGCGGTGCCCGCGTGGCGTGGCATGGCGTGGGCGGCGAAGGAAATGAATACAGCCGAGTTGAACAACAATCATGCATGGGTTTGGAGCTGGTACTAGTAGTACTCATGGAAGGGGGTTATTCGAGGGTTGGTGATGGAGTTAGACGTCTCGGGGTGGGGGATGCCGGCTGGTGGGGTCAGGCCCGTTGGATCTTCTATGCAGTTCCTGCTAGCTTAGCTGTCAATCCAGGTTGATGCGTTTAGAGTGGAAGTACGGATAGTTCGTCTCCAAAGCTGGTCTTCAAAATGGACATTATGCTCTATGGCAAACCGTGATACGAAAACCGTCCATCCAACTCTTACACTAAAACATTTGTCACTATTTTTTCCCTGAGTCCGTGAGCTCAAAATAATACCATATCTAATCTTTGGTGATTGGAAATATTCAAACTCGAGAGCACTCCTAATTTAAATATTATAATCCAACTAAGTTTTCAAATAAATAGTTTAAATTTGAATTCAACTCACGCATATGTTTTGATTGTCCTTTTTAACAGCCCATGGATGCCTATTCAAATCTTCCTTGGGCTGCTCATGATTTGCTCGATGCCGAATGTGTTGATGCATTTGAACAAACTCATCAAAGTGGCTGGATTCTGATGTGAAGTTGGATAGAATCACCCATGTTCTCAAATTCCAGACCCTCGATGGTATATTCACCCTCATGGTCCACAATCATGTTGTGCATGATCACACAGTATGTCATCACCTCCCACAAGATCTCCGGATCCCATTATTTAGCGGGTCCATGAACAACTAATGGGCTTGAGACACTCCAAATGCCCTCTCCACATCCTTTCAAACTCCTTGTCTTTGGTCAAAGTGAGATCTTTTCTAACCAACTGGCTCAGAGATGGTCTCGATGAAGGTAGCCCGCGAAGGATATATACCACCAGATAGTAGTCCATGTTGTACTGATGCACATTGACAATATAGTTGCAAGGAGGACTGTCGGTGTCAAAACCGGCGGATCTCGGGTAGGGGGTCCCGAACTGTGCGTCTAGGCAGATGGTAATAGGAGACAAGGGATGCGATGTTTTTACCCAGGTTCAGGCCCTCTTGGTGGAGGTAAAACCCTACTCCTGCTTGATTAATATTGATGATATGGGTAGTACAAGAGTTGATCTACCACGAGATCCAGGAGGCTAAACCCTAGAAGCTAGCCCATGGTATGATTGTTGTTCATCCTACGGACTAAAACCCTCCGGTTTATATAGACACCGGAGAGGGCTAGGGTTACACAGAGTCGGTTACAATGGTAGGAGATCTACATATCCGTATCACCAAGCTTGCCTTCCATGCCAAGGAAAGTCCCATCCGGACACGGGACGGGGTCTTCAATCTTGTATCTTCATAGTCTTGGAGTCCGGCCGACGGTGATAGTTCGGCTATCCGGACACCCCCTAGTCCAGGACTCCCTCAGTGGCCCCTGAACCAGGCTTCAATGACGAGGAGTCCGGCGCACATATTGTCTTCGGCATTGCAAGGCGGGTTCCTCCTCCGAATAATTCATAGAAGATTGTGAACACCAGGATAGTGTCCGGCTCTGCAAAATAAGCTCCACATACCACCGTAGAGAGAATAATATTTACACAAGTTCAATCTGCTGATGTATTTCATGGCATGACGTCACACCACGGCCAAGCCCTTATTCAAATTGTTTTTATTGTTCCACCTCAGCGCGTTTAGCGAAGCGGTTTCCTTGGCACGTCTTGTCGAAGCAGAGATCGTGTCCCCTTATTCCGGGATTCTCATCAATACGGGCGTGGGTAACCCAACTGCGCCCGTTGGCATGCCCCCTCTATCGAGGGCGAGTCCTAAACGGCCACGGGGAGGGCTCTTGGTATTCAACCTCTTTATAATGAGACCAAGGCCTGCTCCTTTCTTTCAATCTCAATCGAATCCGCCCCTCGCCTCGAGTTCCAACACCCAAAGCTCCAGATTCAGGCGCTTCGGACCTTCGAAAATGTCCGGCTCCGACCTGCAAGGCCGGTGGATGCCTTCTTCCATCACGGAAGAAGACGTGCTAAAGCTGAGAGATGCCAGGTATCTAACCGACGAGATTTCGCATAGGCTGCCTGCCCAAGGGCAGGTCATTCCTACTCCCGGCCTGGTGAGAGCGTGGTGTTCGTGTCTCACTTCCGTCGGGGTTTAGGCTTCCCGATGGACCCCTTTGTGAGGGGGCTCATGTTTTATTATGGGCTAGAATTCCACGACATGGATCCGGAGTCCATCCTCCACATCTCATCGTTTATTGTTGTATGTGAAGCCTTCCTCCGCACTACCCCTCACTTCAGACTGTGGCTCAAGACCTTCAATGTGGAGCCGAAGATGATCGAGGGGCAGCAGGCAGAGTGCGGAGGGGCTATTATAAGCAAGAGTGTTGAAGCCCCCTGGCCCAAGGGCTTTTTTCAAGAGGAGCTTCGTTTGTGGCAACAGGAGTGGTTCTACATCACTGCTCCCAGGGGCACCAGATGGGTGGCGCCGCCTGCCTTTCGCTCGGGCCCTCCACAACGGCTGGCGTCATGGGTCAACAAAGGGCTTGACTGGGGGCCTTCCAAGGACGTGCCACTGCTGCAGGGCCGTATTCGAGACCTCCAAGAGAGGGAGATCAATCTGGTTGTAGTGGCGCAGGTCATGCTGATTCGGCGCCTTCTGCCCTGCAAACGTCGCCCCCTCCGCCTATGAGAATTCAATCCGGAGGGACCGCGAGCTCTCCAACACTTCATGGGTGCGACGCCCATGGAGATCTATAAGCTGTTCTTCAGATCACAAGAGATGTGTCCGGACTTGACCGAGGACGCAGGTCTGAGCTCCAATCGCCCGGATACTCAAGTAAGTAGTCCTATGCCCGAACACGTTGTCCGTACATTTATCATAAACTTGCCCTTTAAAGAGTTGTCCCTCGAACAAGAATGGATAGCAAAAGCAAGGCTAATAAGGTGTCCGGCCCCCCTCCCTGAGACCACGCCGGATCCTGTGTTAACCAAGATGCTGGAGGCTGCACCTTTAGAAGAGGGCGAAGGGGGGAACAGGAAAGCTACTGCCTCCGCTAAGGAGGCTCTCAAGAAAGGGGGGATCGGGAATCCCTCCCTCCAGGGGGGAAGAGGACCGCTTCTGAAGATCCGGAGGCCAAGGCCTCAAAGCGGGGGAAGAAATCTTCACCAGAGGGTCCTGCGCCGGGAGAAGCCCCGGCCGCACTATTTCCCCAAGGAAATCAGCCCTCTAGCGAGCCGTAAGTAGAAAAGGGAGTTTTGTAATAAGGGACATCCCTATTTTTATTTCTGAAGATAAACGGAGTTTTTACCTGTAGTTTGGATCTTAGCCCTTCTCAGCAGAGCTCATCTTCGGGGGATCTTCATCCGGAGATGATGGAGAGTGAAACGCCTCCGTCTGCCGCACCGTCAGGCTGGGCGGACGACCCTGAGGTGTCGTCGCGGAGGGTTTCCCCGAGTCCGGCGGGGCCGGACGGTTCGGCACCAACTGGTGTACGTTCGGACGAGCTGAAGGATCTTCTCGGGCGAGCGTCTATCTCCGAAGATCACCATGTGTTAATGGGTACGGTGATTGAAAGGATTTCGTCCGCTGAGAGCGGATTGCATGAAGCCGTCAGAAGTTTACTGACGGGGTTTGAGGTACGTGAAAATAATATACCTTCTGACAGTTTTGCATATGGAATGCACCCTGTATAGGTAGTAGCCCCTGAGACTCGGTATGGTGTCAAAGGTGACGGCGTGCCGAGGATAAAATGTCACCTTTCCTATATAGGTGGCGGAGCGTTCGTTTGCCAGCCGGACTGATGGATTTGCCGAACTGAAGCGGCAACTTGACGTTGCGGATGCGGACATCACGCTATTCAATAAGTGACTTGACGAGTCACAAGGTAAGCAGCCTCTCCGCGGACACCTAGTAAGGGAGCTTGACGCCCATGCCTTACAATATGTATGCTTAATGTAGATGGTGCTGCTGCTATGGAGGACCTTCGGGCGGAGCTCGCCCGAGCCAAGGAGCAAGCCAAAAAAAGTAATGCGGCTACATTGAAGGCGGCCGAAGAGCTAAAGGCCGAACAGGCCGCTCACTGCCGAAGCAGGGGGAGATGGCCGAAATGGCCGTGAAGCTGAAGAATGCTACCGACCGCTGCGAGTTTCTTGAAAGAGAACGCCGAGCGGAGCAAGAGGGCCTGAAGAAGGCCACCGCCGAAGCCAAGGATGCCCACTCCGTGATGCAAGCTATAAAGGAGGAGCTACGTCAAGACGGGGATATCGCGGCTGGAAAGCCCTTTCTGCTGCGGAGGAAGTTCACGGATCCGAAGTATGCTTAGTTGGGCCAGCTGTGGGGTGCGGAGGATGCTCATCTGAATTTGGCGGCGAGTGCCGCAGACGCGGTCGCACACTTCCGAGGCCAAAAGGATCACGGAATGTAAGAGCTTTTTTGGTCGCAGTTCCATAGTCCAGAGCGTCCACTTCCATTGACCGATCGGTTGGCCGAATGGGCTGAGCTGAATAGGTTGTCCGGACTTGCCATGAAGGATGTCGTGACTCATTTGTGGCCGAAAAGGCCCGAGCCGAAGAGTTATTTTGGCTTGGTGCAACAGTTCCTTGATGCGGTGCCGCATATCGAGGCGATGAAACGGTCGGCATGCATAGAGGGTGCACGGATGGCTCTTGCCCGTGTCAAAACATACTGGGAAGAGATGAAAGCCACCGATGTTGCATCCCAGGATTCGGGCAGAAGCCGAGTACCTGCCGAGCACTATTTTGAGGAAGTCCTGCAGGGCGCTCGTTTAATAGAGACGCAGTGCTCGAAAAATGTTATGTTCAAATGACATGTATGATTTGTGAAACCATGTTTCAAATATAATATAATGGCTTTTTATACTTGTGCGTTCAAGTATTGAAATACCTCCTGTGCGGCCGTTAATGTATATGTGTATATAACCTGAAAGATGGCAGTCTTCGGCTTCAGCCCCCACGCACATAGTGCGGGGGTGTTTGCTAAAAAAAGCGCATTTTCACACTTAATCCAACGTCTTGGTCCTGTGAAGGAGGTGATAGCGTAGCAAACTAGGCAACCGGACTATAATGCTTTATCACTTTCACTTAGCCATAGGAGTTCGATGGTGGGGCTACTATATAGCCCCTAGGGGCACCGCGCTCTCCGAATTCGGGGCGCGTATGTGCCTGACCGGGAAACGGTCCTTCGTTAAAGCGGAGGAATTCTAAACATTCCGGTGGTCGATCGAGTGGTTGACCAGTCTCTCGCTATATCATGACAGTCAGTTTCGGCTTTCTCTACTGAGGTGCTCACCTGGACGAACCGGGGCACAATCGCAGTAGTTCTCCTGGTGCCGCGTTAGCCGATAGAGCGGAACGTAAGGCAGCAAAACACAGGAGCCGGGCAAACCCAACATTTGACCAAAGACATGATTCGGAGCTGATGCATATAAGGCCTAACTCGAGACGCCGAACACTCCCTAAGGTATTCGGTCTTTATGAAAACGGGCAGAACAATGCCCTAAGCCCCTAATGTCCAGGTACGCGCAAAAATTTCTGACGCGGCCGATGCCAAAACGCCAGCCTCCTCCTCGGTTATAATGAGAAACCGGGGGATGTGTATCAACAAGAGACAATAAGAAAGGTTTACGTAGGGTCTTAATCTAAAAAGAATCCTTGCAACGGGTCCCTACTGCACGTCTGCGCCTGTGTCTCCGTTGTGCCGTATCCTGGACGGGTATCGCACAGTGTTCATCTGTAAAAGAGAAGAACTTAGTTGGAACAAAAAAAAGGATCATGCGAAAAATGTATAAACAGAGTATAATTCAAAAAATGAATAAAATTGAGCTTTATTGTCTATTATTGCACATGCGTGCAGCCCCTTGTAAGGGGGACGCGGCTAGTAAGCCCCTTGTTTGTTTATGCCGGACTCGCCTAACCGTGTCCGGGATCTGAATGATCTGTTTAGGTGCTTTGATCAGCAAAGCCGGATTGTTGTGTGGCTGTCAAGGCAGTCTCACTTTCTTCCGTATTCAAGGAACACTCGAAGTTTCCCTTTAATGAGATGATGCCGCGTGGACCGGGCATTTTAAGTGTAAGAGATGCATAGTGCGGTATTGCGTTAAAGCGGGTGAAAGCTTTGCATCCCAATAGTGCTTGATAGCTACTTTTAAATGGGGCGATGTGGAAGACTAACTTTTCGCGACGGAAGTTGTCGGATGAGCCGAACACAACTTCTAGTGGTAGAGAGCCCGTACAATGGGCATATGGGCCTGGCATCACTCCTTTAAAGGAAGTGTTGCTATGGCGTATTTTGGTTGGGTCTATCCCCATTCTGTGGATTGTATCCTGATATAGCAGGTTTAGATCACTGCCGCCGTCCATTAGGACTTGTGTAAATTGTAGTCCGTCGATTATAGGATCTAATATCAGAGCAGTCCATCCTGCGTTCCGGATACTTCCGGAGTAATCCTGATGGTCGAAAGTGATTGGTTTTGACATCCAGTGTCGGGACTCCGCTGGGGTGGACCGTGCGGCGCGTACTTTAATGGACGCCGCTCTATTTTTTCCTGTTGTCACTTGAAGTGAGTTTACCGTTTTGACCTCTTGTGGGAAATTCCTTTGTTTTCCGGTGCTTTGCTTGTGGGGTTCGTCATCGTCCTCGCTTGGTGTGTCGAGCCCCTTGTGTTCGGCATTAAGTCGGCCGGACTGTTTGAAGCCCCAACACTCTCTGTGGGTGTGGTTTGCAGGCATCCCGGAGGTATTGTGGATTTGGCATATCTTGTCCAAGATTTTGTTTAGGTTGGATAGCTCGTCGCTGTTGTCCTTGAGAGGCAGTGTTTTGTTGTTCTGCCGAGAGCTTTTGAATTCGGTGTTGACTGCATGCTCTTTGGGCCATTTCCCTTAGTCCGGCGCTGGTCCTTGTTGCATCGTGGTTTCCCATTTCCATCCCTAACCTCGGATGTACTTGGGTCGCTGGTGCTGCATCTTGCCAGCCAGCTACCCTCTCCCGCACAAAAGCGGGTCATGAGGCTTGTTAGTGCGGCCATTGTTCTTGGCTTTTCCTGGCCGAGGTGTCTGGCGAGCCATTCGTCTCGGACGTTATGTTTGAAGGCTGCTAAGGCTTCGGCGTCCGGACAGTCGACTATTTGGTTCTTTTTGATGAGGAACCTGTTCTAGAATTTGCAGGCTGACTCTCCGGGCTGTTGAGTTATGTGACTTAAATTGTCTGCATCCGGAGGGCGGACATAAGTCCCCTGAAAATTTGCCCGAAATGCATCCTCGAGCTCTTCCCAACTTCCAATGGTATTTTCTGGGAGGCTTTTGAGCCAATGCCGGGCTGGCCCTTTGAGCTTGAGGGGTAAGTATTTTATGGCGTGAAGGTCATCTCCTCTAGCCATATGTATGTGCAGGATGTAATCCTCAATCCAGACTCCAGGGTCTGTTGTTCCGTCATATGCCTCTATGTTTACGGGCTTGAATCCCGCTGGAAATTCATGATCCAGCACCTCATCGGTGAAACATAGGGGGTGTGCGACGCCCCTGTATTTGGGTGTGTCGTGATGTTCGAATACTCGACGTGTTGTATTGCTTTCTAGAGCTTGCTTTCTTGGCCCATAGATAGACCTGACTGGGCCATCCTTTTGGCGCGGATCCTTATGCGGATCGCGTATCGACTTGTGTGCGGCGCCGCTTGCCGCTCTTTGTTTGTCGTGTGGTCGTCTATCCTACCGGGCGGCCTCTTTGTTCTTTGAACGTGGGGGTTCTACGGCCTCCTCGTCAAAATCGGGCAGTAGTTTGCACTTCGGGTAGCTCTTTGTTTGGCGACTATCGTCGTATTTGTCTACGGTGTTGAGTACCGTGCTCCATCTCATTCTGAGTGCGTCTTCCGCTGTTTTGAGCTTCCGCTTCTGCTTCTTCAAACTGCGTGCGGTGGTAATAAGCCTTTTGTGGAGGTTCTGCTGCTCCAACGATGTGTCCGGCGTGAGATCATCCGGACTGTTATCTTCGCCGGGGACGGATTTTCTATCCAAGTTATCCTGTTCGGATGGTTGCTTGAGGGCATGTTTGTCGTCCACCGGTTCGCCCTGCTCTATGGCGGGGTCTGTATGGGTATTGTCTTTGTCGAGGCAGGGCTTTGAGCGGCGCTTACGTTGCCGTTTTGACTGCTTTTCGAGGGAATTATCCTTCGCGACATCCCGTTGTTCCTCGTTATCGCTTCCTTTAGGGGTATCCACCATATATACGTCGTGAGTTGAGGTGGCTTTCCAGTGCCCTGTGGGTGCTAGTTTTTGGTCATTTCCGGCATCGTCGTCCATACCGTCGATGTCTTCGGAGTCGAAGTCTTGCATATCGGTTAAGTCATCGACAGTGGCTACAAGGTGGGTGGTGGGTGGGCGTTGAATTTCTTCGTCATCCGCATCCCAACCTACCTGACCATAGTCTGGCAGGGCTCTCTTGATAAAGAGAGAGACTTTAGTGAATTCAGGATGTCACCAAAAGGCGAGTGCTGAAAGATGTCCGCAGCGGTGAACTCCATGATCGGTTCCCAATCGGATTCGATTGGCGGGGGCGCGGAAGGTTCGGGGTCAGGAGAGGAGTCCGGCACCTTGGAGTTACGAGCTTCACAAGGGACAGGGTCGGTATTCGGCTCTATCGCCGTAGAGGTAGCAGCCCCCGAGGTGGTGTCCAGCCACCCATCCTCGAGTGGCGCAGTCGGCTCCGAGCTAATGGTCGGAGCGGACTCTTGTGCGGCCTCCAGGGCACTGTCCGGTTGCAGAGCTAAATCATGCCCTTCGTGACAGTGCGGCGCTCTTGGTTGTGGCTCGAATCCGTCGAAGATCAAGTCTCCGCGGATGTCAGCCGTATAGTTCAAACTTCCAAATCTGACCTGATGGCCAGGGGCGTAGCTTTCAATCTGCTCCAGATGGCCAAGTGAATTGGCCCACAGTGCAAAGCCGCCGAATATGAAGATCTGTCCAGGGAGAAAAGTCTCACCCTGGACCGTGTTGTTGTTGATGATCGAAGGAGCCATCGGGCCTATAGGTGACGACACAGAGGAACTCTCAATGAAAGCACCAATGTCAGTGTCAAAACCGTCGGATCTCGGGTAGGGGGTCCCGAACTGTGCGTCTAGGCGGATGGTAACAGGAGACAAGGGACACGATGTTTTTACCCAGGTTCGGCCCTCTCGGTGGAGGTAAAACCCTACTCCTGCTTGATTAATATTGATGATATGTGTAGTACAAGAGTAGATCTACCACGAGATCCAGGAGGCTAAACCCTAGAAGCTAGCCTATGGTATGATTGTTGTTCGTCCTACGAACTAAAACCCTCCGGTTTATATAGACATCGGAGAGGGCTAGGGTTACACAGAGTCGGTTACAATGGTAGGAGATCTACATATCCGTATCGCCAAGCTTGCCTTCCACGCCAAGGAAAGTCCCATCCAGACACGGGACGGGGTCTTCAATCTTGTATCTTCATAGCCTTGGAGTCCGGCCGACGGTGATAGTTCGGCTATCCGGACACCCCCTAGTCCAGGACTCCCTCAAGGACCTTTCCCTTCAGTTCACCTAATGAACAAAGGAGACCGCTGCAACACATTAATGTCATTGTGAGACCTAGGCATGCCAAATAAATCATGTCAAATCCATAGGTCCTCTGATCAACTGCTTCAAGAATGATGGTAGGGTTCTTAACATGGCCCTAATATTACCATGCCCATGTAGAGCTTTTGGGTAGTTCCTCCATCTCCAGTGCATGCAATCAAGAAATACGAGCAAACCTGGCTACCCTCTTGCTTCAGACATTGCCAAAGTCTTTCGGTGTTTGCGACAATTGGTTCTCTCAAGTACTGAGATCTAAATACCTCAACCACCATAGTGGAAAATCTGACCATGGTGTCTCTGCATGTGCTCTTAGACATCCGGAGGCGCTTGTCCCATGAATCTGCGACCGTGCCATATGCAAGCATCTGCAATGCAGCTGTGCAATTCTACTAACCATAGAATCAAATCGTTCCTACGACATCCTTCTTTAAGATTAAGTAGTCATCATAGGACCGGACACCATTATATAGACGATCGAAGAGATTTTTTCGCATTCGATAGCGCCGACAAAAATTGTCCACGAATAGGGCATCAGGGGCAAAGTAGTCATCCATCAGCATGTAATGCCCTTGTGCCTTGTTTCAACACTCACTGACCCTTGATCTATCCCTTGAAATTGAGAACATGCTCTTCAGTACGCTCCTCGTCTACAAGGATCACCTACATCATCGCTGTTTCATTCACATAATCCTCATTGGACGACTCAATGTAGTAATCACATGTACTCCATGTTTGAATCCATTACTTCAAAGAAGGGACAAAAATACATTTCACCAAATACCTACCGGGCATGATGACCCTGTAGGAGTGGATGCTACCTACGCGACAGATCCTACTCTTGCGTTTTGCCCAATACTTATTCTTAGGTATAATTTAGTTTCAACCTTCTTTCTTCTTCTTGGTTTTAGGTAAGAATTTGTCGTGACTAGTTTACTAGGATGCAAAGCATTAGAGTAATCAATTATATCAAGTTCATAGTCTTTCCTTACCTCTGCCTTCAGGGACCGAGCATTCGCTCTAATTAATGGGGCTACATTATCCCCAAAGGTACGACGCCAATAACTTCCACACGCGTGGCACAATGGACACCCGACCACACGACTCGTCCGATTGTACCCAGGAGCCAGCCCATACGGTCCTGTGTGGGCGAACATTAAAACTGCCCACACGTTCGGGCATAGCTATGACGACCGACATGACCGTGTGTGGCAACTGCTCACCCCCACCCCGTGAGTGATAACCCACAAGTATAGGGGACTGCAACAGTTTTCGAGGATAGAGTATTCAACCCAAATTTATAGATTTGACACAAGGGGAGCCAAAGAATATTTGTATGTATTAGCAGCTGGGTTGTCAATTCAACCACACCTAGAGAATAATTATCTGCAGCAAAGCGATCTGTAGCACAGATAGTTTTGATAATAGTAGCAGCAGCAATAGTAATGGTAACAGTGATAGCAGTAGTTTTGTAACAAGAGTAACAGTAACAATAACAGTGGTAACTTAGCAAGAACAATATAAAAGAAATTCGTAGGCATTGGATCGACAATTTTTTGGATGATATTCATCATGTGACAGCTATAACCTAGGGCGATACGGCACTAGCTACAGTTCATAAATATAATGTAGGCATGTATTCTGTAAATAGTCATACGTGCTTATGGAAAGAACTTGCATGCCATCTTTTGTCCTACCCTCTTGTGGCAGCGGGGTTCTATTGGAAACTAAGGGATATTAAGGCCTCCTTTTAATAGAGAACCGAAACAAAGCATTAACACATGGTGAATGCATGAACTCCTCAAACTACGGTCATCATCGGGAGTGGTCCCGACTATTGTCACTCCGGGGTTGCCGGATCATAACACATAGTAGGTGACTATAACTTGCAAGATTGGATATAGAACATAGATATAATGGAAATAACATAAACGATTCAGACTAAAATCATGGCACCCGGGCCCAAAGTGACAAGCATTAAGCATGGCAAAGTCATAGCAACATCAATCTCAGAACATAGTGGATACTAGGGATCAAGCCCTAACAAAACTAACTACATTACATGATGAATCTCATCCAACTCCTCATCGACCAGTGAGCTTATGAAGGGATTACTCACTCCCAGTGGGGAGCATCGTGGAATTGGCGATGGAGAAGGGTTGGTGATGACGAAGATCAAAGATCACCCTCTCCGGAGCCCCAAACAGACTCCAAATCTGGCCTCCCGATGAAGAACAGGAGGTGATGGCGGATCCGTCTCGTGGAACGCGATAATTCTTTCTCCTTGATTTTTCTAGAAATATGTGATTTTATAGCGGCGGTTTTAGGGTCTGCGGGGCCACCAGGTGGGCACAACCCACCTGAGCGCGCCTGGAGGGGGGGGCGCCCTGGTGGGTTGTGCCCACCCAGGTGCCCCCTCAAGTGGTTCTTGGCTCCATAAATTCTCATATATTGCATAAAAAATCCTCGCAAAGTTTCGTTCCATTCCGAGAACTTTTATTTTTGCAGAAAAATAACACCATGGTAGTTCTGTTGAACACAGCGTCAGTCCAGGGTTAGTTTCATTCAGATCATGCAAATTAGAGTCCAAAACAAGAGGAAAAGCATTAGGAAGAGTAGATACGTTGGAGACGTATCAACTCCCTCAAGCTTAAACCTTTGCTTGTCCTCAAGCAATTCAGTTGATAAACTGAAAGTGAGAAAGACAAACTTTTACGAACTCTTTTGCTCTTGTTTGCATAAATAAGCTTAAAGAGCACCCGAGTTTTCAGCCAAAATTATAACTAACCATGTCGACAATAACTCCTAAAAAATATATTAACTCATATCAATGACATAATAAGCTAGCGAGCAATAATAAGATATCTCAAACAGCAACATGTTATCAAAACAACCATGATATAATATGGCAATAGTGGTATCTTGCTAGCCCTTTCTGACACCGCAAAACATAAATGTAGAGCACCTCCAAAGTTCAAGCAGCGACTAAACATTGTAATTCATGGTAGAAAAGGTCCACTCATGATGCAACCAACATTAACTACACACAATGCATCAGCATGACAGCAGTGCTCTCAGGTTCTGGCACTTATTTTAGAAGGTGATGTCACAACATAAAAGTAAAGAGAAAGTCCCTCCGCAGAGGGAAGCAGTGATTTGCAGCGGTGCCAGAGCTCAAGTTTTTAAAATAGAGGTAAATGATATTTTGAGACATGCACCCTTCTTGTTTACTTCACGACCATCAGTTATCAATATCTTCCATGCTAAACACGCTAGCGGCGGTTCCCAAGCGATAAAGTAAAGGTTATGACTCTGTAGGAGTTTTTGTTTGATTATTTGTAGGCTCAATTCTTTTTCCAGTTTGGGACTGGGAATCCCTATTACCGCCCTTTTCTC
This sequence comes from Triticum aestivum, assembly GCF_018294505.1. Taxonomy (NCBI): domain Eukaryota; kingdom Viridiplantae; phylum Streptophyta; class Magnoliopsida; order Poales; family Poaceae; genus Triticum; species Triticum aestivum. The sequence goes on from NC_057813.1 coordinate 240,735,526, forward strand.
GTGCAATGGCGAGTGAATAAACGCTCGACCCGAGAATAACCCGCTTAGCATGTAAGATACCAACTACCTCCTGTCGTTCCATGAACGATCCAGGCACACAAAAAGGATATTTATTTGAAGTTTTTTAGAGATGGCACATGCAAATTTACTTAGGACGACAGGGTAATATCGCATATAGGTAGGTAGGGTGGACTCATCTGGAATAACTAGGGTTTAAGGTTTTTGATGCACAAGCAGAATTCCCACTTAGTACAGGCGAAGGCTAGCAAATAGGTTGAGAAGCGGCTAGCTAGAGAGCAACAACAGTCATGGACATGCATTCTGCATAAGTAACATTGGACACTAGCATGAGTAGGATATGAACACCATGAACATAAATATCATAGATGCTATGTTGATTTGATTCAACTGCATGCATGAACATGTGCCAAGTCAAGCCACTCGAACATTCAGAGGAGGATACTGATAACCCACAAGTATAGGGGATCGCAACAGTTTTCGAGGGTAGAGTATTCAAGCCAAATTTATTGATTCGACACAAGGGGAGCCAAAGAATATTCTCAAGTATTAGCAGTTGAGTTGTCAATTCAACCACACCTGGATAACTTAGTATCTGCAGCAAAGTATTTAGTAGCAATGTAGTATGCAAGTAACGGTAACAGTGGCAAAGGTAGCAGTAGCAGTTTTGTAGTAGTTGTAACAGTAGCAACAGTAAAGTAAATAAGCAAAGCACAATATGTGAAAAGCTCGTAGGCATTGGATCAATAATGGATAATTATGTCAGATGCGATTCCTCATGTAATAGTTATAACATAGGGTGACACAGAACTAGCTCCAGTTCATCAATGTAATGTAGGCATGTATTCCGAATATAGTCATACGTGCTTATGGAAAAGAACTTGCATGACATCTTTTGTCCTACCCTCCCGTGGCAGCGGGGTCATAGTGGAAACTAAGGGACATTAAGGCCTCCTTTTAATAGAGTACCGGACCAAAGCATTAACACATAGTGAATACATGAACTCCTCAAACTACGGTCATCACCGAGAAGTATCCCGATTATTGTCACTTCGGGGTTGTCGGATCATAACACATAATAGGTGACTATAGACTTGCAAGATAGGATCAAGAACTCACATATATTCATGAAAACATAATAGTTCAGATCTGAAATCATGGCACTCGGGCCCTAGTGGAAAGCATTAAGCATAGCAAAGTCATAGCAACATCAATCTCAGAACATAGTGGATACTAGGGATCAAACCCTAACAAAACTAACTTGATTACATGGTAAATCTCATCCAACCCATCACCGTCCAGCAAGCCTACGATGGAATTACTCACGCACGGCGGTGAGCATCAGGAAATTGGTGATGGAGGATGGTTGATGATGACGACGGCGACGAATCCCCCTCTCCGGAGCCCCGAACGGACTCCAGATTAGCCCTCCCGAGAGAGATTAGGGCTTGGCGGCGGCTCCGTATCGTAAAACGTGATGACACTTTCTCTCTGATTTTTTTCTCCGCAAAAGCAAATATATGTAGTTGGAGTTGAGCTCGGTGGACGTTCAGGGGGCCCACGAGGCAGGGGGCGCGCCCCCCACCCTCGTGGACAGGGTGTGGCCCCCTGACGCTAATTCTTTCGCCAGTATTTTTTCTTATTTCTGAAAAGTTGCTCCGTGGATTTTTAGGTCATTCCGAGAACTTTTATTTTTGCACAAAAATAACACCATGGCAGTTCTGATGAAAACAGTGTTAGTCCGGGTTAGTTCCATTCAAATCATGCAAGTTAGAGTCCAAAACAAGGGCAAAAGTGTTTGGAAAAGTAGATACGATGGAGACGTATCAACTCCCCCAAGCTTAAACCTTTGCTTGTCCTCAAGAAATTCAGTTGATAAACTGAAAGTGATAAAGAAAAACATTTACAAACTCTGTTTTCTCTTGTTGTTGTAAATATGTAAAGCCAGCATTCAAGTTTTCAGCAAAGATTATGAACTAACCATATTCACAATAACACTTAGGTCTCATGTTTACTCAATCAATGGCATAACCAACTAGTGAGCAATCATAATAAAACTCGGATGACAACACTTTCTCAAAACAATCATAATATGATATGACAAGATGGGATCTCGCTAGCCCTTTCTGTGACCGCAAAACATAAATGCAGAGCACCTTTAAAGATCAAGGACTGACTAAACATTGTAATACATGGTAAAAGAGATCCAGTCAAGTCATACCCAATATAAATTAATAGTAATGCATGCAAATGACAGTGGTGCTCTCCAGCGGGTGCTTTTTAATAAGAGGGTGATGACTCAACATAAAAGTAAATATATAGGCCCTTCGCAGAGGGAAGCAAGGATTTGTAGAGGTGCCAGAGCTTGATTTTGAAATAGAGATGAATAACATTTTGAGCGGTATACTTTCACTGTCAACATAACAACTATGAATCTCGATATCTTCCATGCTACACCCAATTATAGGCGGTTCCCAAACAAAATGGTAAGTTTTATACTCCCCCACCACCAACAAGCATCAATCCATGGCTTGCCCGAAACAATGGGTGCCTCCAACTAGCAACAATCCGGGGGGAGTTTTGTTTAATTATTTTGGTTTGATTTGAGCACGGGACTGGGCATCCTGGTTACCAGCCATTTTCTCATGAATGAGGAGCGGAGTCCACTCCTCTTGAGAATAACCCACCTAGCATGGAAGATACAGACAACCCTAGTTGGTACATGAGCTGCTCGAGCATACAAAACAGAATTTCATTTGACGGTTTCGAGTTTGGCACATACAAATTTACTTGGAACGGCAGGTAGATACCGCATATAGGAAGGTATGGTGGACTCATATGGAATAACTTTGGGGTTTATGGAGTTTGGATGCACAAGCAGTATTCCCGCTTAGTACAGGTGAAGGATAGAAAAAGACTGGGAAGCGACCAACTGAGAGAGCGACAACAGTCATGAACATGCACTAAAATTAATCAACACCGAGTGCAAGCATGAGTAGGATATAATCCACCATGAACATAAATATCGTGAAGGCTATGTTGATTTGTTTCAACTACATGCGTGAACATGTGCCAAGTCGAGTCACTCAATTCATTCAAAGGAGGATACCACCCTATCATACCACATCACAACCATTTTAATAGCATGTTGGCACGCAAGGTAAACCATTATAAGCTCCTAGCTAATTAAGCATGGCATAAGTAACTATAATCTCTAATTGTCATTGTAAGCATGTTTATTCATAATAGGCTGAATTAGGAACGATGAACTAATCATATTTACAAAAACAAGAGAGGTCGAGTTCATACCAGCTTCTCTCATCTCAGCCAGTCCATCATATATCCTCGGTCATTATTGCCTTTCACTTGCACGACCGAACGGTGTGTATAATAATAATAGTGCACGTGCATTGGACTAAGCTGGAATCTGCAAGCATTCAATTTAAGGGAGAATACAAGGTAATATGGGCTCTTGGTTAAATTAACAATCATGCATATGAGATCCACTAAGCACTTTCATTATGGCCTTCTCCTCTCGACCCCCAAAGGAAAGAAAAGAAATAAAACTATTTACACGGGAAAGCTCCCAACAAGCAAAAGAAGAACGAGAAATATTTTTTGGTTTTGTTTTAATTACTACTACAAGCATGGAATTTAAACTAACTAATTTTTTTTGTTTTTCTTAAGGTTTATCAAACACACAAGAAGAAAGCTAGAAAAAGAATTTGAACTAGCATGGATAGTGCAATGAAAGAGTATGAGCACCGACAACTAGAATAAGTGTGTGAACATAAATGTAATGTCGGTGAGAAATACGTACTCCCCCAAGCTTAGGCTTTTGGCCTAAGTTGGTCTATGCCCATGGATCGCGGCTACTCTCCTCGGTGTAGTGAGGAGTGTCATTGTACTGCCACTAGCTGGCGATCTCCTCCGAATCCCACTGATAAGATGATGGACGATAAGGGTCAAGTGGTGGTTCTGGCTCAGGCTCTGGAGCGGATGTCTGGCCACGGAGCGCGTATACGGCCTCCAGTAAGACGAGATAAGGGCCTACAGTTAAATCAAACAAAGAGGGCGCAGGCAAGATAATAATCTAATTGTGTTTCTTATTAACTCTCAAATTATACAGAAGCATCTTATCATCATTTTTAACAATAAACTCATGTGCTACCATGCTCCTGTAATCTAGAAAGGTAGGAGGCAACAATTTTTCTTCTTTCTCAAAATGCCTAATAGGTATCCTGAAATATTTAGCAAGGCGTGCAGCATAGATACCTCCAAAGATGGGGCCCTTTGTACGGTTCAGACTTAGACATTTAGCAATAATAGCACCCATACTAACTGAGTTGTCACGGAATAAGGCATGGAACAATATAATAATATTGGGAACACTAAGGTTTCCACAGTTTCCACGACCAATTAAACATCGACTAGCAAATATTGCAAAGTAGCGTAAAACAGGAAAATGTATGCTAGTTATTCTTGCATTGGAAACCTTCCTCGATTCCCCTACAGTAATAGTATCAATAAAACCATCCACATCTTTACGATGTGGTTCCTCTAAGGTGCCCTCGAAGGGTATTCTGCAAACCGCGCAAAAATCACATAATGACATCTCCCTATCCACATCATATAAATAAAAAGCTACTGAAGGAGGTGATTTCTTAGGATAATAGTAGAAATTTTGCACGAAAGTATTGGTGAGTAAGAGATACTGTTCGATCCGGTCGTGGAGGAAGTCGGTGAGGCCTGCATTATCAGCCAATGAATAAAAGTCATCATAAATCCTGGCTGCTCTCAAGAAATCATCACAAGTCCATTCACACGGCCGTACTTAGGCCAAGCGAGGGATATTATACTTGGCCTTTTCTTTCTCCTTAGCTTGTTTATCCTTGGAGCCTTGGCTAGAAGAGCCCTCAAAAATCTCTTAAGCATTTTCTGAAAATTTCTGAAATTTTTAGTAACTCTAAATAAAAGTGAAAAACTCAACAAAACTGATAGCAACTACTCCCACAAGTTCCTAGAGCCTATATCATGCATTAGAATTACTTGGGACCTCATAAATTTGACATGCAAGCTCAAGAACAGGGTCACCTAGGCAGCAAAGATTTGCAATTAATAAAGCACTAGAACAAAAACTAATTGGACCATTGGAGGAGTTACATACCAAAGAACAATCCCCCAAAGCAGTTTTGTGAATGGAGCTTTGAGCAAGGAGATCGAAAATGGCAGAAAAGTCAGCTAGAACTCGTGCTTGAGCTGGATGGTGTTTTTTGGGAGGGAAATGAAGTGTGTGGGTGCAGGAATAAGTGGAGGGGGCCACTATGGGCCCACGAGGCAGGGGGGCGCCTAGTAGGGGTGGGCTTGCCCTGGACCCTCGTGGGCAGGTGCTAGCTCCCCCTGCTGTGTTCTCAATGCCAGATATTCTCAAATATTCCAGAAATAATCATACTAAATTGGCAGGGCATTTGGAGAACTTTTATTTTCGAGAATTTTTTTATTGCATGGATAATTCAGAAAGCAGACAGAAAATACTAATTTTGCTTTATTTAATCTAGATAACAGAAAGTAAAAAGTGGGTACAGAAGGTTGTGCCTTCTAACTTCATCCATCTCATGATTATCAAAAGGAATCCACTAACAAGGTTGATCAAGTCTTGTTAACAAACTCATTCCGAATAACATGGAACCAGAGAAATTTCGAATAACACTAGGTTACCTCAACGGGAGATATGAACATCCCCAATAGTAAGAATATCATATTTCTTCTTGATAGTAGGAAGAGAAAATTCAAAACCTCCAATAATAATAGTTGGAATTTTTCCAATAGAATTGATGCTATGAACTTTAGGTTGTTTCCTCGGAAAGTGTACCATATGCTCATTACCATTAACATGAAAAGTGACATTGCCTTTATTGCAATCAATAACAGCCCATGCAGTATTCAAAAAGGGTCTACCAAGGATAATCGACATACTATCATCCTCGGGAATATCAAGAATAACAAAGTCTGTTAAGATAGTGACGTTTGCAACCACAACAGGCACATCCTCACAAATACCGACAGGTATAGCAGTTGATTTATCGGCCATTTGCAAAGATATTTCAGTAGGTCTCAACTTATTCAATTCAAGTCTACGATATAAAGAGAGAGGCATAACACTAACACCGGCTCCAAGATCACATAAGGCAGTTTTAACATAGTTTCTTTTAATGGAGCATGGTATAGTTGGTACTCCTGGATCTCCTAGTTTCTTTGGTATTCCACCCTTAAAAGTATAATTAGCAAGCATGGTGGAAATTTCAGCTTCCGGTATCTTTCTTTTTATTTGTAATAATATCCTTCATGTATTTAGCATAAGGATTCACTTTAAGCATATCAGTTAAACGCATACGTAAGAAGATAGGTCTAATCATTTCTGCAAACCGCTCAAAATCCTCATCATCCTTTTTCTTGGATGGCTTTGGAGGAAATGGCATGGGTTTCTGAACCCATGGTTCTGTTTCTTTACCGTACTTCCTAGCAACAAAGTCTCTCTTATCATAACGTTGATTCTTTGATTGTGGGTTATCAAGATCAACAGCAGGTTAAATCTCTACATCGTTATTGCTAGGTTGAGCATCAACATGAACAATATCATTAACATTATCACTAGGTTCATGTTCATCACCAAATTGTGTTTCAGCATCAGAAATAGAAATTTCATTGGGATTCTCAGGTGTGTCTACAACAGATTCACTAGAAGCATGCAAAGTCCTATCATTTTTCTTTTTCTTCTTTTTAGAAGGACTAAGTGCATCTAAATTATTTCTCTGAGAATCTTGCTCGATTCTTTTAGGGTGGCCTTTAGGATACAAAGGTTCCTGAGTCATTTTACCAGTTCTATTATCCACTCTAATAGCAAAATCATGTTTATTATTTAATTCATCGAGAAAATCACTTTGAGCTTTAAGTACTTGTTCTGCTTGAGTGGTAACCATAGAAGCATATTTACTAATGAGTTTAAGTTCACCTTTAACTCTAGTCATATAATCACACAAGCTTCCAATCATGTAAGAATTACTCTTTAATTCTCTACCAACATAAGCATTGAAGTTTTCTTGTCTAGCCATAAAGTCGTCAAATTCATCTGAACATTGGCTAGGAAACTTAGTAGACGGGATTTCAACCTTATCATATCTATAGAGAGAATTTACCTTTACTACCTGTGTCGGGTTATCAAGACCATGTGTTTCTTCAATAGGTGGTAGATTAAGACCATGTATTTCTTCAACATGAGGTAAATTCTTAACATCTTCAGCTTTAATACCTTTTTCTTTCATAGATTTCTTTGCCTCTTGCATATCTTCAGGACTGAGAAATAGGACTCCCCTCTTCCGTAGTTGGTTTAGGAATAAGCTCAGGAATTGGCTCAGGAGTTGTCCAATTATTTTCATTAGTCAACATATTATTCAATAGCAATTCAGCTTGGTCGACTGTTCTTTCCCTGAAAACACAACCAACACAACTATCCAAGTGGTCCTTGGAAGCATCAGTTAGTCCATTATAAAAGATATCAAGTATTTCATTTTTCTTAAGAGGATGCTCAGGCAAAGCATTAAGTAATCGGAGAAGCCTATCCCAAGCTTGTGGGAGACTCTCTTCCTCAATTTGCACAAAATTATATATTTCCCTTAAAGCAGCTTGTTTCATATGAGCAGGGAAATATTTAGCAGAGAATAAATCATATCCTAGGGACTACGCACACAATCAGGATCAAGAGAATTAAACCAAGTTTTAGCATCACCCTTTAATGAGAACGGAAATATCTTTAGGATATAATAGTAGCAAGATTTCTCATCATTAGTGAACAGGGTGGCTATATCATTTAACTTAGTAAGATGTGCCACAACAATTTTAGATTCATAGCCATAAAAAGGATCAGATTCAACCAAACTAATTATCTCAGGATCGACAGAGAATTCATAATCCTTATCAGTAACAAAAATAGGTGAAGTAGCAAAAGAAAGGTCATATTTCATTCTAGCATTTAGACATTTCTGTTTCAGTTTAACTAATAACTTCTTAAGACCAGATCTATCATTGCAAGCAAGAAAATCTCTAGCAGTTTCTTCATCCATAACATAACCCTCTGGAATAACATGCAATTCATATTTAGGGGGAGAACCTTCATCATCACTATCTTCAATAATTTCATTTTTAATTATTTCATTCTCTCTAGCCCTACCAAGTTGTTAATCAGGAAATTCACTGAATGGCACAGTAGTATCAAGCACAGAAGTAGTTTCATCATAAGTATCATGCATAGCAGAAGTGGCATCATCAATAACATGCGACATATCAGAATTCATAGCAGTAGCAGGTTTAGGTGTTGCAAGTTTACTCAAAACAGAAGGAGAATCTAGCGCAGAGCTAGATGGCAATTCCTTACCTCCCCTCGTAGTTGAGGGAAAAATCTTAGTTCTTTCATCTTTCAAGTTCCTCATAGTTATCAGCAGATATAAATCCCAAGTGACTCAAAGAATAAAGCTATGCTCCCCGGCAATGGCGCCAGAAAATAGTCTTGATAACCCACAAGTACAGGGGATCGCAACAGTTTTCGAGGGTAGAGTATTCAACTCAAATTTATTGATTCGACACAAGGGGAGCCAAAGAATATTCTCAAGTATTAGTAGTTGAGTTGTCAATTCAACCACACCTGGATAACTTAGTATCTGTAGCAAAGTATTTATTAGCAAAGTAGTATGGAAGTAACGGTAACAGTGGGAAAGGTAATAGTAGCAGTTTTGTAGTAGTTGTAACAATAGCAACGGTAAAGTAAATAAGCAAAGCACAATATGTGAAAAGCTCGTAGGCATTGGATCAGTGATGGATAATTATGTCGGATGCGATTCCTCGTGTAATAGTTATAACATAGGGTGACACAGAACTAGCTCCAGTCCATTAATGTAATATAGGCATGTATTCCGAATATAGTCATACGTGCTTATGGAAAAGAACTTACATAACATCTTTTGTCCTAGCCTCCCGTGGCAGCAGGGTCCTAGTGGAAACTAAGGGATATTAAGGCCTCCTTTTAATAGAGTACCAGACCAAAGCATTAACACATAGTGAATACATGAACTCCTCAAACTACGGTCATCACCGAGAAGTATCCCGATTATTGTCACTTCGGGGATGTCGGATCATAAGACATAATAGGTGACTATAGACTTGCAAGATAGGATCAAGAACTCACATATATTAATGAAAACATAATAGGTTCAGATCTGAAATCATGGCACTCGCCCTAGTGACAAGCATTAAGCATAGGAAAGTCATAGCAACATCAATCTCGGAAGATAGTGGATACTTGGGATCAAACCCTAACAAAACTAACTTGATTACATGGTAAATCTCATCCAACCCATCACCATCGAGCAAGCCTACGATGGAATTACTCATGCACAGCGGTGAGCATCATGAAATTGGTGATGGAGGATGGTTAATGATGACGACGGCGATGAATCCCCCTCTCCGGAGCCCCGAACGGACTCCAGATCAGCCCTCCCGAGAGAGATTAGGGCTTGGCGAAGGCTCCGTATCGTAAAACGTGATGAAGCTTTCTCTCTGATTTTTTTCTCCGCGAAAGCAAATATATGGAGTTGGAGTTGAGGTCGGTGGATGTTCAGGGGGCTCACGAGGCAGGGGGCGCACCCTAGGGGAAGGGGCGCGCCCCCCACCCTCGTGGACAGGGTGTGAGCCCCCTGACGCTAATTCTTTCGCCAGTATTTTTTATTAATTCTGAAAAGTTGCTCCGTGGATTTCCAGGTCATTTCGAGAACTTTTATTTCTGCACAAAAATAACACCATGGCAGTTCTGCTGAAAACAGCGTCAGTCCGAGTTAGTTCCATGCAAATCATGCAAGTTAGAGTCCAAAACAAGGGCAAAAGTGTTTGGAGAAGTAGATACGATGGAGACGTATCAGATACCATATCATCATACTACATCACAATCATTTTAACGCAATGTTGATATCCAAGACAGATCATTATCCACCCCTAGCTACTTATGCATGGCATGAGAAACTATAATCTCTAAGTGTCTTTGCAAACATGTTTAATCATAATGGGCTGAATCATGGATACTAGGTTAAACATATTTAAAAAATAGAACAAGTCGAGTTCATACCCGTTTCTCTCTGCCACGGCCAGTTCATCAAATATTATCATTATTGCCTTTCACTTGCGCGACCGAACGATGTGAAAATAATAATAGTGCAAGAGTGCCGTGGATTAAGCTGGAATCTGCAAATATTTTATTCAACAGGAGAAGACAAGGCAATATGGGCTCTTCGTTAGATCAACAATAATGTATATGAGAGCCACTCAACATTTTCATCATGGTCTTCTCCTTGGTAGACTCAAAAGAAAGAAAAGAATTCAGAGAAACACACTAAAATATTTTTGGAGTTTTTGGTTTTCTTGAACAAGCAAATAAAAGGGAAAAGAAAAAACAAGAAAAACTATTTACACAGGAAAGCTCCCAACAAGCAAAAGAAAAACAAGGAAATCTTTTTGGGTTTTCTTTTTAGTACTACAGCTAACTACTCTAGAAAGGAAAATTAAAAAGAAGCAGGAAATATTTTTGTATTTTCTCAAGTTTTTCAAACACACAAGAAGAAAGCGAGAAAATAAATTTAACATGGATAATACAATGAAAATGTGTGGTCACCGACAACTTGAATGAAATGTGTGAACATGAATATAATGTGGGTGGAAATACGTACTCCCCCAAGCTTAGGCTTTTGGCCTAACTTGGTAATCATTCAGTAGTCGAAGAAACCATGAGGTCCCATGTCGAACTGCTAAGGAGCGGGCACCTGTGGATCCTACTGCTGAGGCGCCACCTCTGTTGCAGCCTGGTTGCTCTGAAAGGCGATGATGTCCGTAGGCATAATCCTGTATCCACCCCTGGCAATAGGATCAAACAAAGCAGGTGCAGACAATGGAATAATATCATGAGTACTCACACTGAAAACCATGTTATATGGAATAGGGATGTTAGGATAATCGACAGCAATAAAGTGGTGGTATTCCATAGTAGCATGATCTAGTTAAACCTTGGGCAAAGGATAATCATGCAGACGTATCTGAACGTTAAAGCGAGCAGTCAAGCGAGTAGCTTAAATACCACCATGAATTTTACCCTTGGATTTATTAATGTGAAGGCGACGTGCCGCAATAGCTCCCAAGCTATAAGTGTTGTCACCTTCAAGTGCAGGATGTAAAATAGCAAGGTCTGGGGCAGTGAGTGCACCCACCTTCTCCCTAGCAAGCAAGCATTTTGCAATGAAAAGAACAAAATAATGAACAACAGGAAAATGCAAGCCAGCTACGGTGATACTCGACACCCCTCTCTCATCACCCACTGTCAGAGTACGATAAAAGCCTTCAAACTCTGCCGGCCTAGGCTCTACCAAACCACCATCAGAAGGAAGCAGGCATATTAACAACCACTTTCGATTAGCATGAAACCAAAGAACTTTTGTAAATCACTAAGTTACCTCAACAGGGATATGATTGTCCCCAACAATAAGCATTTCATATTTATTTTTCGCAGTAGGTAGAGGTAGTTGAATACTTCCAATAGTGATTGTCGGAGATTTTTCAATAACATTAATACCATTCACTTGGAATTGTTTCTTCGGAAAGTGCACCGTATACTCATTACCATTGATAAGGAAAGTGACCTTGCTTTTATTGCAACCAATAACAGCCCCTGCATTATTCAAGAAGGTTCTACCAAGGATAATTGAAATGTTGTCGTCCTCGGGCATCTCAACTATAACAAAGTCAGTCAAAATAGTAACATTGGCAACAACAACGGGCACGTCCTCACAAATACCGATAGGTATGGTAGTTGATTTGTCAGCCATTTGCAAAGATATTTCAGTAGGTGTGAGTTTATTCAAATTAATCTTTTATATAAGAGAAAGGCATAACACTAACATCAGCTCCTAAATCACATAAAGCAGTTTTCACATAGTTTTTTTGATGGAGCAAGGTATAGTTGGTGTAGGATCAAAGGTATGTCTAGAGGGGGGGGTGATTAGACTACTTGACCAAATAAAAATCTAGCCTTTTCAAAATTTTATGTCTTGGCCGATTTTAGCAACTTAACACAAGTCAAGCAATCAACCTACACATGCAATTCTAAGAGTACAGCGGCAGAATGTAAATCATTGCATATGAAGGTAAGTGGGAGGAGTTTATAGGGAGAAAACGCAATGTAGACACGGAGATTTTTGGCGTGGTTCCGATAGGTGGTGCTATCATACATCCACGTTGATGGAGACTCCAACCCACGAAGAGTAACGGTTGCGTGAGTCCATGGAGGGCTCCACCCACGAAGGGTCCACGAAGAAGCAACCTTGTCTATCCCACCATGGTCATCGCCCACGAAGGCCTTGCCTCACTTGGGTAGATCTTCAGGAAGTAGGCAATCTCCTTGCCCTTACAAACTCCTTGGTTCAACTCCACAATCTTGACGGAGGCTCCCAAGTGACACCTAACCAATCTAGGAGACACCACTCTCCAAAAGGTAATAGATGGTGTGTTGATGATGAACTCCTTGCTCTTGTGCTTCAAATGATAGTATCCCCAACATTCAACTCTCTCTCACAGATTTGGATATGACGGAAAGATGATTGAGTGGAAAGCAACTTGGGGAAGGCTAGAGATCAAGATTGTTGTGGTTGGATTGGAATGTCTTGGTCTCAACACATGAGTAGGTGGTTCTATCTCAGAAAATGAGTAGTGGAAGTGTAGGCACGTTCTGATGGCTCTCTCCTCGAATAGAGAATGGGTGGAGGGGTATATATAGCCTCCACACAAAATCTAACCATTACACACAATTTACCAATGTAACATCCCAATTTTCAATTTGGATGTTATACAAGATCATCATATGCATACCATAATTTAATTGCATTTTTCTATGATCCTAGAGATCTTACGCAACTCATGGACCCAAGGAGAGAGTTGGAGGTTTCACTAAATTCATATTTGAATTTATTTCAAACTTGAAAAAAAGGGGATCAATTTGATTTTAATATTTTTCTCCCTATTATTTCCATTGATAAAAATAAATGAAAGAAGATAATATGACTTCTTAACATAAGAGAAATATTGGAGAAGAAATTTTAAAATCAAATTATTATTTTATTTGTATTTTATTTGAATTAGAGAAAACTTGCATTTTTGAAAATTGCATTTTAGTCCAGAAAAATGTTCATCTTCTCCTAAATATTAGGTTTGAACGGTGAAAATTGTTTCTGGAATTTTAAGATTTTTTTTATTTTATTAGGATTTTTCTCTCACGCCGAAATTATTTAAAAAAAAGTTTCCCAGACCGAATTGGGCTGAAGCCCAGCCGGCCCACGCGCGCGCGCCGCCTTCCCCTGCCACAAGCCGTGCCGCCGCCAGACTCCGAGGAGTCCGGGCACTCCCCATCGTCGCCGGACCCCCCTCCAAGTCAGACCCCCCCCGGGGCCTCCTTTATAAGCCGCCGTCACCCCTCCCTCTCCCCCTCGTCCGCCAGCGCCGCCGCCACCCACCGCAGTCGCCATTGTCCGGCGCAACCACTGCCGCCGCCGCCTAGTTCGCCGTCGCGTCGACGCCCCGCCTCGTCGTCGCCCGACACCACCACCGCCAGAATCCCATCGCCGCCTGCCGAATATCGCAATCGGTCAACCCTGGCTAAACGGTATAAAATTGTTCGATTTTTCCAGTTTATTTTTTTAGATCGGTTTAGGTTAGACCAGTTTTTAGTTTTAGTTCTTATTTATTTAGTAAACGCTCACTGGTTAGTTTGTTTAATGAACGGTTTTTGTTCATTTAGTTCTGTTAACGAACGTTCACAATCACACGGTAGATTTTTCTTTTTAGTTTTATTTTTTAGCCAGGGACCTATCCGTGAATAATTTTCTTGCGATTTAGCCCCTAATCTTAAAACTAGCGTAACTTTTGCCCGTTTGTCCAAATTAGATGAAACCAACGCCCAAACCTTCATAATGATCTCTTATTTCCAGTTAACCAACTGGAACATGATTTTGATACTTTAAAATTTGAGTTTAGTTCAGATTAGTAAACGATCTTGTTTCGTTCGTTTCTTGAGTTTCGTATCTTCGTTTGAGTCGTTTCTTTTTGCTATCGTAGCTAATCACCTTCTGTTAAGATCTAATCCAGATGATAATAATGATGCTAGGCTTTGTTTTCTGTTTAGTTTAGCCATTTGCTTATTTCATGTTTGATTTGGATCTTTTCTCGAAGTTATCATTGTTTCGTTTGAGTGATTGCTTATGTATGCTACTGTTTGTCTACGCTAGATTACCCGGAGTGTGAAACTTGTAACTACGACTCTAGTGTTTGCAGATCGTCAGCAAGAAAAGTTACACTTTGATCATACTCTTCTATACCCAGTTTTTACTATGCATTAGTATTGCCCCTCAAATTTTGCATGAGTAGGTTTGAGAACATGTGGTTTGGTTGTAGTATTATGAGGTAGGAACCTTATACCTTTTGATCACCCCGGGAATATGCGTTATGCGTTATTAATGCTTAGCCATGCTCGTAGACGGGGATTGGATTGTGATTCACATGGAAGTTATGAGAGTTGTTAATCTTGGATAACATTAAGGTGGCAACTTTAATACACATCTAGGTGGATTGGTTGGGGCACCTGGGGGCCAGTGTTGTCCATTAAAGGAAATCCCGGGGTACCCGTGTGATTTTTCCTCGGTTCGCCAGCCAGGCTCAAAGGGATCATACGATATTTCATGACTAGAAACTTCCACGTGCAGCCACAAGCCATTATGGGCTCTGGCATAGTTGAGTAAGTTGTATGAGCTCTCGAAGAGGTGGACTAGAAGATGTAGAGGAAAAGTAGGTGTACCGGTCTGCCCGAAGTAGAGAGTTAATGCTTCAGAAATACTATGTCTCGATCTTCCGATCATGGATGCGGTCGAGTCTTGTGGGGAAAAGTGCGCAACCTCTGTGGAGTGTATAAACTAATCATGGTTAGCCGTGTCCCCGGTTATGGACATCTTGAGTATCTGGAATTGGATATTATTGTTGATCTCATCACTCTTTAATTAATTGAATTGGGTTTAATGATTATACTTGTTTAATTGGGATTTTGAGTTGGAGGAACCTTCTCAAATATTGGAACAACTGGGGAGTAGTTAAATAAATTTATTCCTTTGTTGTAGGGAAAAACTAGCTTCATGCAAAATTCATAAACATAGAGCCTCCGCCAGCCAAAAATTGCATGTAGATATAGTTCTTGCATTTCATTGCTTTGCAGTGTAACTCTGCCAGCATATTCCATGTGCTGACCTACACGGCTGCAACGTCTCATGTTGTAGACTACTCAGACAACGAATAAGGTGTGATAGGTCGTTGTCATGCACTCAGCTATGCCGTTGGAGTTGATGGACTCATTTACCTTCGAAGCTTCCGTAGTTATTTAGTTTAGATGGCCTTCAACCATGATATTTTTGTGTAATCATACTCTTTATGAGGACTCGATGTAATAAGTGCGTGATTGAACTCTATTAGAATTCCTTGAGTACTGTGTGTGTCAGCGTCACCAATCCAGGGATGACACTTAAACACAGAGACTTCGGTCCATTGGGATCATGGTCGCTACAAGATGTTATCAGAGCACACGCTGACTATAGGACGCGAGCACTAGGATAAGCGACAGGATATCTCTTCTTTGCTCATTTCAAATTCTCATCTATTTCTACTCCATAGATAGTGGACCCCAGGAACAAGTTCACTCAGCCGGATGATGACACCCCTTTCGGACGACACTTGGAGGAAGTCACCATGTACTTGAACATCAGACTACCAAGCTTCAATGGGACTTTCTCTGCGACTTTACCGGAAGAGGAACGCTGGAAGATCAAAGTCTGGGTACCTGGGAGGACATTTGCCCCAACAACGGAGCCAATTGATTTCTACCTGGATGCACCAAGCTGGAGTTTGGGAAAGAGCATGGAAGCCCCCGTTACTTTTGGACGCATATTGAGGTGTATCACAAGGAGCTGGAAAACACCATTTATCAAATATGTGGCCGCCGAGACAAAAAATGGGAGATGATTCATACCAGGAAGGATGGATCAATTGCAGCTTACATTCAAGAGATGGGTGATCACATTCGCCGACAAGAGAATCAACTATGTTTCAGCATGAAGAACATTAAGAAGGTGATGAAGAAAAACAACGAGCTAGAAGAGGAACTCAAGTTTACACGCGATGGATATGAGGAAGAAATTGTCGTACTACTGGAGAAGCATGAAGATCTGAAGAGGAAGATAGGACTACCAGTGGAGAATCATACGCGAGAACCAGCAAAGGAGATCCGTTCGGAGGACTACATCATCTTGGACGACACCGACATGGATAGTGATGCAAATGATGATAGTGCTGACGACTACGTTGACGAAGCTGGAGCAGATATCATGGAGTCTTCCTCTGATCAAAATTTCTAGACGACCACCAAGTTACTAGTAGTATTCTTCCAAGTAGTTAGCATCGATCGAGTTTGTAATCGTAGTTTAGGTTGTTTGTGTGAACCTTGTTTGATATCGAATGAAGTGAATTGATTGTCTTTGTCTCATGAGCATATGGGTAGTGAATCTCTCTTGGACCTTATTCTATTCTGTTTTCTCACCCCTTCTAACCCATCAGATGCCTCCGAGATGTGACAATGGATTCATGTTCCCACCGAAACTCGCTCAGTTGATCTAGCAGCAAAATGCCTTGATGCAGATGCTAGTTCAGAACCAGAACCAAGGCAACAACAACAACCCACTGCCACCACCCCCTGTTGACAACCTAGCCCATTTTCTGAGGTTGAATCCGCCGGTGTTCTCTAGCAGCACCAAGCCGATTGTTGGAGATGATTGGCTCCGCAAGATTGGAAGAGAGCTAACCACTATAGGATGCACAGATGCAGAGAGAGAGAGTGCTTTGCCACACATCATCTTGATGGACCCGCAACATCTTGGTGGGAGAACTTCACCGCCACTTACCCCATTGATACAGTTACATGTGATCAGTTTCAGCAGGCTTTTCGCACCGCCCATGTTTCAGCAGAAGCTATGAGCATGAAGAAGCATGAGTTTCGTAACTTGCACCAAGGAGGTCGTACAGTGGGACAGTATGTGGATGAGTTTAGCAAGTTAGCATGCTATGCCCCAGATGATGTGGCCATAGATGCCGCAAAGTAGGAGAAGTTTCTTGAGGGACTCAATGATGAGCTGAGTATGCAGTTGATGGTGGCAACATTCAACAATTACCAGGAGTGGTAGACAAGGCCCTCATGATAGAAGGCAAGCAGCAACATATTGACAATCGCAAGAGGAAGTATGGACAGGGGAGGCACACTTCTGGAGCTCAGCAGAAGCCCCGCTATTCCCCGTACACGGGAGGACGGACCCACAACCATGGAGGCCATAACCATGGAGGACATACGCACAATGGAGCAAGTTCGCACAACCACAGTGGCCCTAGGAATGGGAATGGGAATGGAGGAAGCAGCAGTCAGAACCGTTCCAACCCCGCAACACCAGCCAAGAGGGATCTGAGCCACATTACTTGTTTAAGTGCTAGAAGGCCGGACATTATGCCAACGATTGTCCTGAAGCCAATAATGGAAATGGTAATGGAGGTTCTTCAAAGAAGCCCAACCCTTCACCAAAGGTCAGGTTAACCACGTCAGTGTGGAGGAGATTGAGGATCAACCCAACGCAGTTGTTGGTAAGTTTTAGATTAATGCATTTACAACACTTGTTCTTTTCGATACTGGTGCATTGCATTCATTCATATCAAGGGGGTTTTTGGATAAGTATAAGTTGCCAACCGTAGCCCTTAAGTCACGTATGTTAGTAAGTTCCCCAGGAGCGGAGTATATGGCTAGTAGGGGATGTTATCAGTTGCCAGTAACCATAGGTAGACATGTTTTCCCCACCGACCTGATTGTTCTGGAGTCACAAGGATTGGATGTGATACTAGGCATGGATTGGCTATCCAAGTTTGAGGGAAACATCGATTACGCCAGTAAATCAATTCTACTCACCACCCTGGAAGGAAAGAGGATCAAGAATATATCTAGGCATGTGTCGAGGAGGACTCAGGTGAATTCCTTATTAGGAGTTGTTTAGGAGGAAGTACCAGTGGTGAAGAATTACCCCGATGTATTTCCGGAAGAGTTACCAGGCATGCCACCGGATCGAGACATTGAGTTTTTGATTGAGTTATTGCCAGGCACCGGACCAATATCAAAGAGACCGTATCGGATTCCTGCAAAGGATCTGGAGGAAATTAAGAAGCAGATTAAGGAGTTACTGGAGAAAGGTTACATTCGACCAAGTTCATCACCCTGGGGAGCCCCAGTGCTTCTAGTGGAGAAGAAGAATGGATCTTTGAGGATGGTTGTTGGTTACCGTGCGCTGAATGAGGTGACGATGAAGAACAAATACCCTTTGCCGATGATCATTGATTTGTTTGACCAGCTGCAAGGAGCTAAAGTTTTCTCCTAGATCAATCTTCGATCAGGTTATCACCAGTTGAAGATCCGAGAGCAGGATATACCTAAGACAGCTTTTACCACGAGGTATGGGCTATATGAGTATACCGTTATGTCATTCGGTTTGATTAACGCCCCTGCTTATTTCATGAGTATGATGAACAAGGTGTTCATGGAGTTTTTGGATAAGTTTGTTGTGGTGTTCATTGATGACATTTTGGTCTACTCGAAGAATGAAGAAGAGCATAAGGAGCATTTGCGCTTGGTTCTTGAGAAGCTCAGGGAACATCAGTTGTATGCCAAGTTTAGCAAATGTGAGTTTTGGTTCAAGGAAGTTGGATTTATCGGACATGTTACATCCGGGGAAGGAATAACAGTAGACCCTACCAAGGTTGCTTCTGTCACTAAATGGTTGGCACCCACCTCAGTGGGAGAGATCAGGAGTTTTCTTGGACTCGCAGGTTATTGCCGGAGATTTATTGAGAATTTTCCCAATATTGCAAAGCCCATGACAGAGTTATTGAAGAAGGACACCAAGTTTAAATGGACTGAGGATTGTGAGGCCAGTTTTCAGTATTTGAAGAAACGTTTGGTTACAGCCCCAGTGCTGATTCTCCCAGACCAACACAAGGATTTCCAAGTGTATTGCGACGCTTCACGCCGAGGACTTGGAGGTGTGCTTATGCAGGAATGTAGAGTTGTTTCACCTCACTAGAGCTTTGACCTTATGAGTTGAATTGTGCTACACATGATTTGGAGTAAGCAGCTGTAGTGCATGCGCTCAAGACATGGAGACACTTTCTCATCAAAAACCGTTGTGATGTATACACGAATCATAAGAGTTTGAAATACATCTTCATGCAGAAGGAGTTAAACCTCGGGCAAAGGAGATGGTTGGAGCTCATAAAGGACTATGACATGAGATTGCATTATCATCCAGGAAAGGCCAATGTCGTAGTAGATGCATTGAGCCGCAAGAGTTATGTTAACACGCTCATAACCAGAGGATTACCTAAGGAATTAGTAGATGACCTTCGAGAGCTACACTTGGAGATAGTTCCGAGAGGTTATGTTGCAGCATTGGAAATTCAGTCCACTTTGTTGGGTAAGATCAGGGAAGCCTAGAATACAGACAAGGAGATTTCTGAGATAAAGGAAAGGATGAGTAAAGGAAAGGCTAAAGGATTTCGTGAGGATGAGCACGACACCTTATGGTTTGAGGATCGTATATATGTGCCTAATGACCCTGAGATCAGGAAGTTAATCCTTCAGGAGGCTCATGATTCGCCTTACTCGATTCACCCAGGCAACACCAAGATGTATCTAGGTTTGAAGGAAAGTTTCTGGTGGACATGAATGAAGAAGGATATTGCCGAGTATGTAGCAGTATGTGATGTATGTCAGAGAGTTAAGGAAGAGCATTAGAAGCCTGCAGGATTGCTACAACCATTGCTGATACTCGAATGGGAGTGGGATAAACTTGGAATGGATTTTATCACTGGGTTACCCAGGACTCATTCAGGCTATGACTCTATCTGGGTTGTAGTTGATCGCTTGACGAAAGTAGCCCATTTCATCCCAGTGAAAACAAATTATACGAGTGCTAAGTTGGAGAAGATATACATGACCAGCATCGTATGTCTGCCTGGAGTTTCGAGGACCATTGTATCAGATAGAGGAACACAGTTTACTTCAAAGTTTTGGAATCAATTGCATGAAACTTTGGGTACCAGGCTAGAGTTTACTACATCCTTTCATCCAGAGACAGATGGACATACCGAGAGAGTCAATCAGATTCTGGAGGACATGTTGAGAGCTTGTGTGCTAGATTATGGATCTAGTTGGGATGACAATTTGCCCTATGCAGAGTTCTCCTATAACAACAGTTATCAAGCCAGTCTAAAGATGGCCCCTTTCGAAGCTTTGTACGGAAGGAGGTGCAGGACACCGTTATCATGGGATGAAGTTGGAGATTGACAAATGTTCAGACCAGACTTAATTAGAGATTCTGAGGAGAAGGTTAAGTTAATTCGAGACCGACTCAAGGTAGCCCAATCCTGGCAGAAGAGTTATGCGGATACTAAACGCAAGGAGATAGCTTACGAAGTCGGAGAGAGAGCATATCTACGTGTGTCCCCACTTCGAGGAGTTAAACGTTTTGGAGTCAAGGGAAAGCTAGCACCACATTTTGTGGGACCATATAGAGTTTTGGAACGCATGGGAGAAGTTGCGTACAAGTTGGAATTGCCCAAAGGATTGTCAGGAGTTCATGATGTGTTTCACGTTTCCCAACTGAAGAAGTGCCACGCAGAGATGGCCGATATTCCTCTGAGAGATATAGTGCCACTAGAAGCAGTTCAGTTGGATAGTGATCTAACCTATGAAGAGAAACCAATCAAGATTCTCGAGTTTTCTAGCCAAGTTACTCGCAGCAAGGTTATCAAGTTTTGCAAAGTTCAGTGGAGCCACCATACCGAGGAGGAAGCCACCTAGGAGTGAGAAGAAGATCTTCGCAAGGACCACCCAAACCTTTTTGCTGACCAACCCGAATCTCGAGGGCGAGATTCATCTTAAGGTGGGTAGGTTTGTAACATCCCAATTTTCAATTTGGATGTTATACATAGATCATCATATGCATACCATAATTTATTTGCATTTTTCTGTGATCCTAGAAATCTTAGGCAACTCAAGGACCCAAGGAGAGAGTTGGACGTTTCACTAAATTCATATTTGAATTTATTTCAAACTTGAAAAAAAGGATCAATTTGATTTTAATATTTTTCTCTCCAATTATTTCCATTGATAAAAATAAATAAGAGAAGATAATATGACTTCTTCAACAGAAGAGAAATTTTGGCGAAGAAATTTTAAAATCAAATTATTATTTTATTTGTATTTTATTTGCAATTTTATTTGAATTAGAGAAAACTTGCATTTTTGAAAATTGCATTTTAGTCCAGAAAAATGCTCATCTTGTCCTAAATATTAGGTTTGGACGGTGAAAATTGTTTCCGGAATATTTAGAATTTTTTATTTAATTAGGATTTTTCTTCTCTCGCGGCTAAATTATTTTTAAAAAAAGTTTCCCCGACCGAACTGGGCCAAAGCCCAGCCGGCCCACGCGCGCGCGCCACCTTCCACCGCCGCAAGTCATGCCGCCGCCGGACTCCGAGGAGTTCGGGCACTCCCCGCCGTCGCCGGACCCTCCTCCAAGTTGGACCCCCCCTGGGGCCTCCTTTGTAAGCCGCCGCCACCCCTCCTTCTCTCCCTCGTCCGCCAGCACCACCGCCACCCACTGCCGCCGTCGCCGCCCCGCGCAACCGCCGCCGCCGCCTAGTTCGCCGTCGCCACCCCGCCTCGCCGTCGCCCGCCGCCACCCGCCGGATATCGCCCTCGGTCAACCCCGGCTAGATGGTATAAAACCATTCGGTTTTTTCCGGTTTATTTTTTTAGATCGGCTTTTAGTTTTTGTTTTTGTTTATTTAGTAAACGCTCACTAGTTAGGTCATTTTAACGAACGTTTTTCGTTCGCTTAGTTCTGTTAACAAACGCTCGCACGGTGATTTTTCTTTTTAGTTTTATTTTTCGTCCAGGGACCTATCCGCGAATAGTTTTCTCACGATTTAGCCCCTAACCTTAAAACTAGCGTAACTTTTTGCTCGTTTGTCCAAATTAGATGAAACCAGCGCCTAAATCTTCGTACGATCTCTTCTTTCCATTTAACCAACTTGAACATGATTTTGACATATGAAAAATTGAGTTTAGTTCAGATTAGTAAATGATCTTGTTTCATTCGTTTCTTGAGTTTCGTATCTCCGTTTGAGTCGTTTCTTTTTGCTAATCATAGCTAATCACCTATACTTTCTGTTAAGATCTAATCCACATGATAATAATGTTGCTAGGCTTTGTTTTCTGTTTAGTTTAGCCATTTGCTTGTTTCGTGTTTGATTTGGATCTTTTCTCGAAATTCTTGTTGTTTCGTTTGAGTGATTGCTTATGTATGCTACTGTTTGTCTACGCTAGATTACCCGAAGTGTGAAGCTTGTTGCTACGAATCTCTAGAGTTTGCAGATCATCAGCAAGGCAAGTTACACTTTGATCATACTCTTCTATACCCGCTTTTTACTATGCATTAGTATTGACCCTCATATTTTGCATGAGTAGGTTTGGGAACATGTGGTTTGGTTGTAGTGCTATGACGTAGGAACCTAATACCTTTTGATCACCCCGAGAATATACATTATGCTTTATTAATGCTTAGCCATGCTCGTAGACGGGGATTGGATCGTGATTCAAATGTGTCGGCGTTTTGGGAACGGGGGTCCCCATACTTGCCTGCCTGCGGCCTGCAGCATGGCTCAAGTGGTGGCCCGGTACATCCCATCTTCATCAGTGCAAGACTAAAGACCTTCGCGAGGGGCCAAGCCTCACGGGGCGAACGACACACGACTTCCTTAGGAACGGCCTCGCCAGGCAGACTCGCGATAAGGTGGAGAGATCAAGGCAGGGTACCTCGCGAGGTGCTCGTGACGCAAGCCATGATGATCGAGACCAGGCGGGCGCCGGCCTGTGCAATGTCCTTGTTTCCTCTTTGGTGGAAAGGGGGCAAGCACAGGCGTGGAGTACCGAGGCATCAGGCAAAGGTTGCCATTTCGGTACAACGAGACCAAGACCAGCAGAGCGGCAGGATGGAGGTCACCGTGGAGCCCAAGACAGCGTCATCGCCAGCACCTTTGGCAGCCGAAGACCAACTTTAGTCAGGATAACATGTACTAGATGTTCCCCTTCAAAATGGCCGTTGTTGACGCCCTTCCCGCTCAATATTTGGGAAGAGGACCAGGGCCTATATAAATAGGACTAGCCACCACAGAGGAAGGGGACGGTCCGATGGGCATCCAAGAGGCGATCGAACTCACCCATGCAGTTCATCGCACCAGCTCAAGAACACGTCTCGCGAGGCTGTTCATCCTTTGTACTGTTCATCATCAGCCCCTGAGGCAATCCACCACACCACACACTAGAGTAGGGTATTACACCACAACGGTGGCTCAAACCAGTATAAATCTTGTGTCCCTCGTGTTGTTCATCGTTTAGCTTAGATTCTCGCGAGGCAATCGTGCGTAGATCGGTAGAGGAAAGATCGTCATGCGCACCCCAGAGTTCGAACCTTAAGGGTCTGACGGAACCCAACATTCGACATTTGGCGCGCCAGGTAGGGGTGCGCCGGAATCTTCCTTCTTCCGTCCTGCGTTCCGCCGCTTCACCGCCTCCATGTCTGGCGACCCGATGGCCAACTCCGACCGCTGGGTGGCATGGCCTACCCATGCCGTGCCGCCTGCCCAAGGTGACCTCAACCCCGCACCTCAGGCAGCCTGTGCCTCGCAGAGCGCCGTGGGGCGCGGGCGACACGGTCAGGCATCGCCTGCTCTCACTCCGCGGCAGGTGTGCTCGGTAGCGAGGGCCTCAAACCATGTTGCGGCCACGGCACCGCACACCTGACGGGAGCAGGCGAACATGAAGGCCGCGCTCACAGTGGCGCGCGAGCTGCTGTGGTGCAGACTGCAAGAAAACGGCCATGATGTGCTGCTGGAACACGTCGCCGAGCTCCTGGATGCCGCTGCTTCACGGGCACCCCCGTTCTGCATCCAGCTTCCACCCCAGGCCCCAGGCGGATCACGAGGCAGGCTGATCCGTGCCCGCGCGCCCCCGTGCGAACCTTAGAGCATCATCAACACCGGCCTGGCCATCAGCAACGGGCAGCAAGCTGCGCCAGCACCGCCCCTGGTAAGCGAGGGCATGCGCATCGTTGCCTATGGTCCTAGCGGGCCGCCGCTCTACCGTCCCCAAGATGGAGCTTCAAGTCGAACTGCATGGTGCACGGAGCACTACGGCGAGGCCTCTGGGGTTGTGACCCCGCAGGACTATGTGCCCCACATGGTGGATCGAGGGTACGCACTAGAGGAAGACCACGGCTCGTTCCTCGGGCCAGGCTGGGAGGAAGAGGCGCCAGAAGCCGAGCTCTTTCAGGAGCCTCATGGAAGCCTCGACAACCGTGCAGGCGGCAGCAACTACCGGGTACCGCTAATTCCTCAGGTGCAAGCTTATGCTAACCATGGGTCGCGGGAGGTTCAGGTCGCTACAGCGGATGGCTGCCCCGGTGCGGCAATCTCCCTCCCCTCAGGAGGAGGGCACTGGGGGCAGCAGGAGAGGGGCCGGGAGCCAGGCGCCTCCCCACGGCATGCGGAGCAAGGCGTTCTTCGAAGGTAGGCCCTCTGCCGGGGAGGTTCCCCAGGGCCTGCCCCCAGCAAGGGACCCGTGGTCGTCGAGGGAACCGCTAGCGTCCCCTTTTCCCCATTGGCGTCGTCCTGGTTTCTGGTCGCCGTCGATGGGGTTAAGGGTGGCGCAAGGCGGGGCCCTCATCTGGCGATATGAAGCAAGGCTAGTACCTGTGAAGAAGGCCCAGTGCCTGTGAAGCTCGCCTCCCGTGACACTCTCATGTAATAATGAGTTGGGGCTGTACACGCCCCGGAGTCTCCGGAGAGCCGCCCGCGGGCCTCGGGGGCTCCCTCCCACGCCCAGTGGCAGCACTTAGCTCCGCCCTGGTGAGAAGACATCAAAGACTAGACTAGGTGCCGGACGCGGCCTTTTGCTCTTGATTCCTTTTGTGCGAACAAGCTCTCTCATTTCGGATCTAAGTTGAAATCGAATTTGTGTTTGCGTATGCGAGGAGGGGTGTCGTGTCTTATTCGTGTGTTTTCTCGTGCTCTGATTTCTATTCTAATTGGAATTCACCCTAGCTGCCTCCCTCTCGCGAGCCCTTCGCGAGTAGGGCAGGGCCCAGCATGTGTGCCCACCGTCCTGCAGCCAGTGTTCGCTCCAGTCAGGCTCTCGCCGCATGGTTAAACGAGACCCTCATGAGGCCCTCGGGTGGACACTGCGAGCCTACTCAAGGCTCGCCAAGACAAAGGTAAAACCACGACAAACCACTCATCGCGAGAATTAGGGCATCATGCAGGCACCCATCCGGCGCCGACCTTGACAACATGTAGGCAACAGTCTTTTTACATGAGGGGCTTCCCCTCCCAAAAATTCTCTCACAACCTTTAGGGCCACGTCTGAGTCTCTTCCTGCGCAGGGCAAACAGTGGGGGGAAGCGCGGCATCAATCGGACATATCGCTCACCGCATCCCCCAGGGCATCCCCGGAGGCGTCGCTGGCACCGCCGTCGTCGCCGCCAGCCTCTTCATCGCCGTTGTTGGCACCGTCTTCACCACCGTTCACCACGTCGCCTTCGTCGGCAACAACGATCACCCCGTCGTCATCGGAGGTGAAGGCCGGGATGAGCGCATCTACATTGTCCTCCACCCACCGCGCTAGGTCGCCTCAGACCGCCTCAGGCACTAGGGCGATGGCGGCATCAAAGTCGAAGAGGGGATCGAGGTTCTGGAGATGGCCGAAGACGCGGGAGAATGCCCGCGCGAGCAGGCCGCGGCTCCGTTCCTCCACCAGCTGGCGAGACCTCTCAGAGCGGTTCTCCAGATGCGTCACCACGTCAGTGAAGAACTGGAGATTGCCGGCATAGTTGGTCACATGCGGCTCCTCGGCGACAGCCTCGCAGATGTTGCCCAAGGCTGCGTTAGCCCTTTCCCTAAGCGTCCGGAGCATGGGGCCTCGCAGATGTTGCCCAAGGCTCCAAGATGGTGTCATCGCCAGCACCTTTGGCAGCCTAAGACCAACTTTAGTCAGGATAACATGTACTAGACGTTCCCCTTCAAAATGGCCGTTGTTGGCGCCCTTCCCACTCAATATTTGGGAAGAGGACCAGGGCCTCTATAAATAGGACTAGCCACCACAGAGGAGGGGGACGGTCCGATCGGCATCCAAGAGGCGATCGAACGCACCCAACTAGTTCATCGCACTAGCTCAAGAACACCTCTCGCGAGGCTATTCATCCTTTGTACGATTCATCATCAGCCCCTGAGTCAATCCACCACACCACACACTGGAGTAGGGTATTACACCACAACGGTGGCTCGAACCAGTATAAATCTTGTGTCCCTCGTGTTGTTCATCGTTTAGCTTAGATTCTCATGAGGCGATCGGGTGTAGATCGGTAGAGGAAAGATCTTCGTGCGCACCCTAGAGTTCGAACCTTAAGGGTCTGCCAGAACCCAACGTCCGACAACATGGAAGTTATGAGAGTTGTTAATCTTGGATAACATTAACGTGGAAACTTTAATACACATTTGGGTGGATTGGTTGGGGCACCTGGGGAACCCAGTGTTGTCCATTAAAGGAAATCCCGGGTTACCCTTGTGATTTTTCCTCGGTTCGCCACCCAGGGTCAAAGGGATCATATGATATTTCATGACTAGAAAATTTCGTGTGCAGCCACAAGCCATTATGGGCTCTGGCATAGTTGAGTAACTTGTACGAGCTCTCGAAGAGGTGGACTAGTAGATGTGGAGGGAAAGTAGGTGTACCAGTCTTGCCAGAGTAGAGAGTTCATGTGTTAGAAAGACTATGTCTCGATCTTCCGATCATGGATGCTGTCGAGTCTTGTGGGGGAAAAGTGCAGAACCTCTGCAGAGTGTATAAATTAATCATGGTTAGCCGTGTCCCCGGTTATGGACATCTTAAGTATCTGGAATTGGATATTATTGTTGATCTTATCACTCTTTACTTAATTGAATTGGGTTTAATGATGATACTTGTTTAATTAGGATTTTGAGTTGGAGGAACCTTCTCAAATATTAGAACAACTAGGGAGTAGTTAATTAAATTTATTCCTTTGTTGTAGGGAAAAACTAGCTTTATGCAAAATCATAAACATAGAGCCTCCACCAGCCAAAAATTGCATGTAGATATAGTTCTTGCATTTCATTGCTTTACAGTGTAACTCTGCCAGCATATTCCATGTGTTGACCTACACGGCTTCAACGTCTCATGTTGCGGACTACTCAGACGGTGAATAAGGTGCGATAGGTCGTTGTCTTGCACTCAGCTATGCAGTTGGAGTTGATGGACTCATTTACCTTTGAAGCTTCCGCAGTTATTTAGTTTAGATGGCCTTAAACCATGATATTTTTGTGTAATCATACTCTTTATGAGGACTCGATGTAATAAGTGTGTGATTGAACTCTGAGTAATTGCTCGAGTACTGTGTGTGTCAACATTACCGATCCGGGGTTAGTTTCACTCAAATCATGCAAATTAGAGTCCAAAACAGGAGGAAATGTGTTAGGAAAAGTAGATGCGTTGGAGACGTATTAGTGAGCGCGAACGTGTGTGTAATTTACTTTAGTTACCATGTGTAATTAACTATAGTTGCCATGTCTAATTACCGAAGTCACCTTGTGTGATTAACTTTAGTTGTCATGTATCATTAAATATAGTTGCCATGTGTAACTAATTGGAGTTGCCATGTGTGGTCAAACCATAGTTGCCATGTATGGTCAACCATAGTTGTGGTGTGTGATTAACTAGTTGCCACGTGTGGTCAAACCATAGTTGCCATGTATGGTCAACTATAGTTGTCATGTGTGATTAACTAGTGGCCATCTATCATCGTGCGAGTATCATGTGGGCGAAGAGCAGTTTCACCTACATGTTCTGGCGAGCATCGTGTGTCCATTTCGGCAAGGACCACCCACACATGTGGCACTAAATGATAATGCCCACACGACGTTGGGTGCTTATGTGGCTCTCAATCCAGATGGCAACTGCTATAATATTCATGCAAATGAACAAAACGACATCGATTGTGTTTGGGTCATGTTGATAAGTGCCACACGTGTGGGTGTTATCAGTTAGGTTATATAATGCCATCGTGGTACCATAGGAAATACATATCGCCTCCTTATGATTTTCTAATTCATCCCTTTTTACGAAGGAGATGTTCACTTGAGTGTCGTCTATTGCTACTTGTGAGCTATCTTGGGATTTCCTCGAAGGGGACATGATGATGCAGTACAGTAGAGATAAGTATTTCCCTCAGTTAAGAAGCAAGGTTATCAATCCAGTAGGAGAACCACGCAACACCTTGTTAGCAGTACGTACACACACGATAACAAATCCTTGCACCCAACGCGAACAAGGGGTTGTCAACCCCTCGGTGGTTACTTGCAAGATTAAATTGTATGGTGATAGATAGATAGATCGAACAAAAATACAAAATAAAATAAAGAAATAAAAATTGCAGCAAGGTATTTTTGGTTTTAATATATGAGAAAAATAGACCCGGGGGCCCTAGTTTTCACTAGTCTTCTCTCTTGAAAATAGTGTACGGTGGGTAAACAAATTACTGTTGGGCAACTGATAGAAAAGCAAATAATCATGACGATATCCAAGGCAATGATCATGTATATAGGCATCGCGTCAGAGACAAGTAGACTGAAACGATACTGCACCTACTACTATTACTCCACATGTCGACCGCTATCCTGCATGCATCTAGAGTATTAAGTTCATAACGAATGGAGTAATGCCTTAAGCAAGATGACACGATGTAGACAAAGAAAACTCACGTATGAATAAACCCCATCTTTTTATCATTAATGGCAATGATACAAAAACATGTCATGTCCCCTTCTATCACTAGGGATTGAGCACCACAAGATCAAAACAATCACAAAGCACCTCTTCTATTGCAAGAAAAATCAATCTAGTTGGCCAAACCAAATCAATAGATCGGAGAGAAATACAAAGCTATAACAATCTTGCATAAAAGAGTTCATAGAAAACTCAAATAATATTCATGGATAAATCTAATCATAAACTCACAATTCATCGGATCCCAACAAACACACCGCAAAAAGACATTACATCGAATAGATCTCCAAGAACATCAATGAGAACATTGTATTGAAGATCGAATAGAGAGAAGAAGCTATCTAGCTACTAGCTATGGACCCATAGGTCTGAGGTAACTACTCATGCATCATCAGAAGGGTAGCAAGGTTGATGTACATCCCCTCCGTGATCGATTCCCCCTCCGGTAGAGTACTGGAGAAGGCCTCCAGATGGGATCTCATGGGAACAGAAACTTGAGGCGGTGGAAAAAGTATTTCGGGTGGCTCTCTCATGTCAAGGGAATATTTGAGAATTTATAGAGGCAAAATTAGGTCAAGAGGTGCCACGAGGGCCCCACAAGCCTGTGAGGGTGCACCTCCTGATCTTGTCGCACTCTCATGGCTCTTTAGGTCTTCTCCCGGACCTTCTAGGGTCTCTTCTGGTCCAGAAAAAATTAATCCAATTTTTTTTCTCTGTTTGGACTCTGTTTGATATTGATTTCCTGAAAACCAAAAACAGGAAAAAAACAGCAACTGGCACTGGTTACTAGGTTCATAGATTAGTCCCCAAAAAAGTCATATAATTGCATATAAACATCCAAGATTGATACTATAATAGCATGGAACAATAAAAAATTATAGATACATTGGAGGCGTATCAAGCATCCCCAAGCTTAATTCCTGCTCGTCCTCGAGAAGGTAAATGATAAAAACAGAATTTTTTATGTGCAATGCTACCTACCATGTTCATCATGTAATTTCTCTTTGTGGCATGAATATAAAGATCTGAATGATTCAAAGCAATAGTCTATAATTTGACATAAAAACAATAACAATAAGGCATACCAACAAACGATCATATCTTTCAAAATATCAATGCGAAAGAAAGTTATCCCTAAAAAATAATATAGTCTTGTCATGCTCCATCTTCTTAGCACAAAGTATTTATCATGCACAACCCCGATGACAAGCCGAGCAATTGGTTCATACTTTTTAACGTGCTTCGGACTTTTCAATTCCCACGCAATACATGAGCGCAAGCCATGGATATAGCACTATGGGTGGAATAGAGTATGATGTTGGAGGTTGTGTGGAGAAGACAAAAAAGAAGAAAGTCTCACATTGACGAGGCTAATAAATGGGCTATGGAGATGCCCATCAATTGATGTCAATGCAAGGAGTAGGGATTGCCATGCAACGGATGCACTACCAACTATAAGTATATGAAAGCTAAAAAATAAAACTAAGTGGGTGTGCATCCAACTTGCTTGCTCATGAAGACCTCAGGCATTTGAGGAAGCCCATCATTGGAATACACAAGCCAAGTTCTTTAATTAAAAATTCCCACTAGTTATATGAAAGCAAAGCATATGAGACTCTCTATATGAAAACATGGTGCTACTTTGAAGCACAAGTGTGGAAAGGATAGTAACATTGGCCCTTCTCTCTTTTTCTCTCATTTTTTTTCTTTTTTTCTTTTTTGTGGGGCTCTTTTTGGTCTCTCTTTTTTGTGGGCTATTTTTGGCCTATTTTTTTCGTCCAGAGTCTCATCCCGACTTGTGGGGGAATCATAGTCTCTATCATCCTTTCCTCACTTGGTGCAATGCTCTAATAATTAATAATGATGATCATCACACTTATATTTACTTAAAACTCGAAAGAAAATTACATCTCGACACTAGAACAAAAATATGACTCTATATGGATGCCTCCGGCAGTTACCGGGATGTGAAATGATCTAGCAAAACATGTATAAAAAATATGAACGGCGAATGAGCCACAAATACTATGTCAGCTATATGATCATGCAAAGCAATATGACAATGAAGATATGTGTCATAATAAATCGGAACGATGGAAGTTGCATGGCAATATATCTCGGCTATGGAAATGCCATAATAGGTAGGCATGGTGGCTGTTCTAAGGAAGATATAAGGAGGCTTATGTGTGATAGAGCGTATCATATCACGGGGTTCCGATGCACCGGCGAAGTTTGCACCACATCTCAAGGTGAGAAAGAGCAATGCACGGTACCGAAGAGACTAGCAAATTGCGGAAAAGTAAGAGTGTGTATAATCCATGGACTCACATTAGTCATAAAGAACTCACATACTTATTGCAAAAGTTTATTAGCCCTCGAAGCAAAGTACTACTATGCATGCCCCTAGGGGGATAGATCGGTAGAAAAAGACCATCGCTCATCCCTGACCGCCACTCATAAGGATGACAATCAATAATAAATCATGATGCAACTTCATAGCATAACGAGAGACCATACGTGCATGCTTCGGGAATCACGAACCTTAACACCAATATTCTTACTAAACCACAATTACTCACTAGCACAACCCGCATATTACCACATTTATATCGCAAACTATTGCAAGGAATCAAACTTATCATTTTCAGTGATCTACATGAAAGTTTGTATTATATCCCACTTGAATACCTATCACATTAGGACCAAATTTATAACCCACACTAATTGTCATTACTATTATCAACTCTCAAAAAGATATAAGTGAAGCATGAGAGTGCAACTATTTATAACCACCGCCATGCTCTAAAAGATATAATGGAAGTACTAGAGCAATTGCCTAGCTCAAAAGATTTAAGTGAAGCACATATATTATTCTAAGAAATCACAAATAATGTGCGTCCCTCTCAAAAAGGTGTGTCTGGCAAAGATGATTGTCTAAAAATCAAACAAAGCAAAGACTCATATAATACACGACGCTCCAAGCAAAACTCATATCATGTGATGAATAAAATATAGCTCCAAGTAAAATTATCGATAGTTGGTAGAAGAAAGAGGGGATGCCTTCCGGGGCATCCCCAAGCTTCGATGCTTGGGAGTCCTTGAATAGTACTTTGGGGTGGCTCAGTAATCCCCAAGCTGAGGCTCTTTCCACTCCTTATTCTTTCATCCATCATGATCTCACCTAAAACTTGAAAACTTCAGCACACAAAACTCAACAAAACCTTCGTGAAATCCGTTAGTAGAACAAAGCAAATCACTACTTTAAGTAATATTTTAAACCCATTCATACTTTATTATTGCATTATACCTACTATATTCGAACTCAACCGTGGCTTATACCCCCGGATACAATCCACAGAGTCGTCAAAACAAGCAAACAACGCAATGAAAACAGAATCTGTCAAAAACAAAACAATATGTAATAATTCAAACAATGACCATACTTCTGTAACTCCATATATTCTGAAAAATAGGAAAGCGTTGGGAATTTGTGTATCAAGTATCAATGATGTGTAAAAAATTCAGAATTTTATCACACTCTAGCAAATCTCAACAATTCTGCTACTGGACGCAAAAGTTTTTGTTTTTGCGTAGAATCAAAGCAACTATCAACCAAATCATCCCAAAGGCTTTACTTGGCACAAACACTTACTACAACACAAAAAAACAACCATAACAGTAGCATAATTGTGTGCACACAAGAAAACAGAAAAATAAACAAGAAAAATAAGATAACTATTGGGTTGTCTCCCAACTAGCACTACCGTTTTACGCCCCTAACTAGGCATGATGCATAGTTTCACGTGTTTTCACCTTTGAGATTAATTTGATAGGTAGACCTCATAATGGATTCATATGGTGGTCGAATTTTATTTCTAGGGAAATGTTCCATACCCTTCTTCAATGGAAACTAGAATTTTATGTTCCATTCTTTCATATCAATAATGACACCTATAGTTAAGAACGGTCTACCAAGTATTATGGGACAAGACGGATTACAATCAATATCAAGAACGATGAAATCAATGGGAACATAATTCCTATTTGCAATAATAAGAACATTATTTATTCTACCCAAAGGTTTCTTAATAGTAGAATCCGCCAAGTACAAATTAAGAGAACATTCATCATATTCGTAAAACCTAGCACGTCACATAGAGATTTCGGTATTATGGAAACGCTAGCACCCAAATCACATAAAGCATTGCACTCATAATTTTTATTTTAACTTTAATGGTAGGTTCCAACTCATCATATAATTTCCTAGGTATTTAAACCTCTAATTCTAGTTTTTCTTCTAAAGCATTCATCATCGCTTCTACGCTATGTTTAGTAAAAGCCTTATTTTGCTCATAAGCATTGGGAGAATTTAGCATGGATTGTAGTAAGGAAATACAATCAATCAAAGAACGACTATCATAATTAAAATATTTGCAATCCAAAATAGTGGGCACATCTCTATTTAAAGTTTTTACCTCTTGAAACCCACTTTAATCAACCCTCCGAGCTATGGGGACGCCTTCTAGCTAAAGTTGACTCTTCTTCAGTCCCCTTTTCATCAAGTTTAATATTACTAAACAAAGATTCAATGGGAGAAACACCAATAATTTTAATATCTTCATCATTACAACGATAAAAACCGGGCACAATCGCTTTTTCTAAGAATTCTCGCTTAGCCCTCAACCTAGCGGTTCTTTCTTTACTTTCATCCATGGAGACATAAAGGGCTTTAGTTGATTCATTAATATCAATGTTAGGTGGCAAAATTTTAGATTTTAGATTTTCCACATCATGAACGATTCTATCCACACTTCTAGACATATCATAAAGTTTACTCAAATTTTCTTCTATTGTAGTGTTGAAAACTTTTTTAGCATCAATAAATTATTTAATATTACTTTTATGATATGTGGGCATCCTATTATTATTATTATTATTATTATTATAAGAATTATCATAGGAATTGCCATAATTATTAGAGGAATTTCCAGGAAATGGCCTAGGATTAAAATTACCCCTATAAGCATTACTACTGAAATTGTTTCGCAAGGCAAAATTCACATCTATGGATCATTATTTTGGTCAATCAAATTAGACAAGGGCACATCAGTTGGATCAATATGAGAATTTTTACTAGCAACCAATTTCATAAGTGCATCTACTTTATCACTTAGAGTGCTAATTTCTTCAACATAATTCACCTTTTTACTAGTAGGTGTTCTTTCAGTATGCCATTGTGAATAATTTGCCATAATATTATCAAGCAATTTGGTAGCTTCACCTAATGTAATTTCCATAAAAATACCTCCCGCGGCGGCATCTAAAATATTTCTAGAGACAAAGTTCAATCCCGCATAAATTTTTTGTATGATCATCCACAAACTTAAACCATGAGTAGGGCAATTTCTTATCATTAATTTAACCCTTCGAAAGATTGGGCAACATGTTCATGATCAAGTTGCTTAAAATTCATAATTTGATTTCTAAGAGAAATAATTTTCGCGGGCAGGAGTCGGTCTACTAATATTAGACGTGATGCCTATATAATGATCACCAACAGTAATTTGTTTACCCACCGTATGCTATTTTCTCGAGAGAAGCCACTAGTGAAAGCTAAGGCCCCCAGGTCTATTCTTATCATATTTGCTTTGAGATCCATTTTTATTTGCTTTTTTCAGATCTATTATTCCAAAAACCCAAAAATACCTTGCTGCATTTTTTTATTACTTGTTTTCTTTGGCGTTTATCAAGATCTATTTATCCAATCTTTCCCGATTTTATCCCGTCAACTTGACAACTTCCTACAACGTTACCTGTAAGTGGGATTGACAACCCCTCATAAGTGTCGGGTTGTAAGTATTTGTTCTTTGTGTGCAGGTACCATTTACATAGTGTTGCTTGGTTCTCCTACTGGATTGATACCTTGGTTTCATAACTGATGGAAATACCTACCGTAGTTGTGCTGCATCATCCCTTCCTCTTTGGCGAAATACTGATGTAGTCCAAGCCACATCGCGCCCTAAAACTCTGGTGCATCTTCCCCGGCTCCTGTTCGTTCCCGTCCGAGGCCTCACCATCATCCTCCGCCTTGGTTCGCTTGTCGCGGCACCGCCCTCTGATGTTGTCAACATGGTCAAAAACCAAGGGGAATAAGGAGATGATTGCACATGGTGAGGATGACAGTAGGGGCCCACCAGGATCATGGCAGTACGCAAGCAAGTTCCTCCTTTATTACAAGAAAAAAATGGTTACTCCTGATGGTTTCTGGCATCCGGTCGAACGCCATTGTCAACGTAGTCAATAAGAGAGACAACTGCACAAGGAGCGGCTGACACCCGGGACCCCGTTTCTCACGCAGTATTTTTTTGTTTTCAGGACAGAGCAGAGTATCAACTACAATGTGCGGGAGCTGTGGCCCGTCTAGCCCAGGCTTTTATTTCATATGTTTACCACATGACTAGTCTAGTTTTTTCTTTCTAAAAATGACTAGCCCAGCTATTTTGTTTTTTGCAGAATACCCAGCGGAGGCGTACTTGCTTTTCTACGCCCCGCTGGGCCGGAAGTCTTTCAAGACGAGGAGGGATGCATTCGGCTTGCCCAGAAAATGGGATATAAGTAATAAGAAATGGTATTTAAATTCAAAAAATATAGCAAATAGACAATTAGTTCCAAATTACTTTTTTCTTTTGGATTTTGGTATTTTAAATTTCATTGTTTTTGTGTGGGTAAAATTTCATTGGATTTTAAATTAAGGTATGTTTAATTTTTAAATTAATTTGAATCTCGCTAGAAATCCCGTGTTGTATGTTGTTTGTGACAAATTTGGAGGCTGACTTGTGAGTCAACTAGGTTGAAGTGTACGCAAGGCTTTGTCAACTTAGTCCACAAATGATTCTAGCAGCAGTGACCATTCGATGTTAATCTAACGACATAAACCAGCACCGGTGGGGACGCCTGCTCACGCCTCCCATGGCGAGCTATGCTGCTGCATAGGCCTCACTGTCCCACCCTACTCCCATCGCTGGCCAGGTCATTCCTCTACTCACTCACACCTCCTGTTATTTTCCGTCAATGGCAGCCGAACTAGTAAACCCTCATACGCCCCACTGTATGGGCAACCACTGCCGAGTCTTCCCTGGCTCCGGATCGTTCCCTTCCTAGGCCTTGTTGTCGTCCACCGCATTGGTGCTCTCGATGCGGTGTGGTCAACATAGTCAACAAACGACAGCCGTCAGAAGAGGGATGTATGTGGAGCAGCTGACAGTAGGGACCCACATGGTCCATGGCCGCACGCAAGCAAGTGCCTCCTTATAACGCGAAAAAATGATTCCTCCCACTAATAAGCGGGACCCACCAGCTACATCTCCGCATGCAAGCAAGTGCCTCCTTATTACGCGGAAAATAAGTTTCCTTCCCCTGACAGCTGAGACCCATGAGCTACATCTTCGCACGCAAGAAAGAGCCTCCTTAGTACGCGCAAGAAAAATGATTCCTCCCGTTGCTAACTGGGACCCACCCGATTTGTAGGCTGGCTTGTGAGCCTACTAAGTTGACGTGTACACATCGCTTTGTCAACTTAGTCAACAAATGATTCTAGGAGAAGTGGCCGTATAAATATTAATCCAACCGTCATGCTACTTCTTCCACCTCTGAACTGCTTGCTCTAGCCGCCCAAACCAGCTCTGGTCATGTCACGCAGGCATCACCACCCCACCCTACTCCCACCACGGGGTCTGGCGTACCGCAGTACGGAGGAAACGGCCTTCTGTTCGATCACCTACGGTCAAAAAGGGGTTCTGTTCACAGGGAGGGGTTTGGCGTACCGCAAAACAAAGGAAATGGGCTTCTGTTCGAGCTCCTACTGTAGAAACAGGGTCCTGTTGATCTGGAGGTGTTTGGCGTACTGCAAAACGGAGGAAACAGACTTCTCTTCGACAGCCTATGGTCGAAACGGGGTCCTGTTCATCAGGAGGGGTGTGGTGTACCGCAAAACAGGACTCCACAGGCTACTATTCATCCACCATCGACTACCACCAGCCTCCATGGGCTACTGTTCATCCACTGTCGACTTCCTCCAAATAGTTTCCCCCTGTTTAGTTAGAGGTGGATGAGCTGATTTCTTTTCACTCATGTATGCTACTGTTCATCCACCATCGACCTTCTCCAGCCTCCACTAGCCATTGTTCATCCATGGGCTATTGTTCATCCATCGCCGACCTCCTCCAGCCTCCACCAGCCATTGTTCATCCACGGGCTACTGTTCATCTAGCCTCCACCAGCTACTGTTCAACCAGCCTCCACAGGGTCCTGTTCATCCACCCCCACTGGTTGGGGTGTGTGGCGGCCTCCTCGGGGTCCTGTTCATCCAGCTGCAACCGCCTACTACCATGGGGTCCTGTTCATCCAGCAGCAACCGCCTACACACGGCCGGGGTCCTGTTCATCCAACCCCCACCGAGAACTGTTCATCCACAGCCAACCAACCGGCTGGACTCACCACATCTCTACTCGTTCTATGTATCGCGTGCGCGGCAACAATGAGCATTGTTCATCCAGAGGCAACCCGCACGGGGGTTCAATCAGCTTCAGTAAGCAGCAGCAACGATCGATCGGGTTCAGTTAGCAGCGAAGGAGTCGGTTGGGTTCAGTTAGCAGCGAAGGGATCGATCGATTGGCTTTAGTACATAGCAGGCGATCGCTCAGGTTCAGTAAGCGGACACCTCTCGCTCGGGTTCAGTTATAGCGACACGGCTCGCACCACCCGTGTGTACGAGATAGTAAGGCGCAAACCACACTGCATCGCTCGGCCCCTACCACCCAACGTAACCGGGAACTCCGTGAAAATTTCCTCGCCCTCACTTCTACCATGATTTTTTATGCCATGGACGGCCCAAAGAATGTTCTATTGGTGCGTCCCCGGCCCACGAGGATGAAAAGCCCATCTTCTGTCATGATTTTTTGTCATAGAAGTAGGAGCCCACCACATCTATGATGATACATGTTTTTGTCACAGTTATCATCATAGAAGTGTCATAACCATGACATAATTTTTTTTCGCTCGGGCCATAATGCCATGGATGTGTCTTTTTTTGTAGTGATTGGTGTTCTCTTTATTTACTAATAGGTTTAAGCCGAACAATTTGGGCTACCAAATAAACTACTGAAGATTCATAAAAAATGTAAAAGAGGGAAGGTTTAATGTGGAGCATATCTTGTTGGGTTTAGCATCCTTTCTTGGCCTCGCCGAAGCCTGCGCCTTCATGTTGTGTTCCAGTGAGTCCTTGTCAACTACAAGGTTCATTAATGCCACCTGCTACGTCATCGTTGCTATGTTAAGAATGCATTCAAGTGGTGGATCCTTTTACGAGGTCATACCAAGTAGTGGTGGTGCATCAGCTTAATGCTATTTTTATAAGTTCCTAGTGGGCCTTTAACATTGCCCTTGAAAAGACCAGGATTTAATTTGGCCCCCTTTTAGTTAAACCAAACAATGTGCCTTCAGAGTATTGCTCTACAGCCTCCCATGGTATTTCAAGTGCAAAGTTGGGTACCCGAGGCACATAGTCCTCGGATAGGCAAGGAGAGTCGTAGAGTGCGTACCCCTATTTGAGGTTACTTCTTGATTGCATGGAGGTGAAGGTAACACCTCAAAAGCGCCTGACGGAGCTCCGTGGTTTGGTGCCTTAAATGACCTTGATGCCTCCTCTGTGGCTTGAACCTCGGTTGCGAGAGCCACAATTTGGTCCTATGTATGAAGGGAGCGTTCTGTATTGCCATTAACTATTTGGGTCCTGACATTTATTACTTTAGATAAGCGTAATGTGGGACGGTGTTGAATCGGGCGAAAGCAGTTCGCCCGAGCAGTGCGTGATAGCCACTACGGAAAGGAACAATGTCGAATATTAAATCCTTGGTCCGAAAGTTCTCGTGAGAGCCGAAGACTACTTCCAGGGTTAAGGTCCCAAAGCATTGCGCCTCAACACCTCGTATGATACCCTTAAAAGTGGTGTTGCTGGGTTTAATCTTTGACGGATCGATGCCCATCTTCCTGATCGTGTCAACGTAGATCAGGTTGAGGCTGCTACCTCCATCCATAAGGACATGTGTGAGGTGAAAACCGTACACTATGGGATCGAGTACCAAGGCTGCAGCTCCTCCATGATGCATACTGGTCGTATGGTCTCATCGGTCGAATGTGATCGGGCGAGTCGACCACGGATTATACTTCGGTGCTACGGGCTCTAAGGCGTATACATCACGTAGTGCTCGTTTTCTCTCCTTTTAGAGATGTGGGTAACATAAATCATCTTCACATCCTTTAGTTCGGGAGGAAACTGTTTTTGGCCTCCATTGCTTGGCCTAGGGGGTTCATCCTCATCCTCACTATGAGCATGACACTTGCCTGGGTTCTCGATTGCAATCTTGCCGGCCTGCTTTATGACCCAGCAGTTCTGGTTCGAGTGATTAGCAGGTTTTTCCGAAGTGCCATGAATTTGGAAAGGCTTATCGAGGATCTTGTCCAACGTAGATGGGCCATCTTTGTTCCCTTTAAAGGGCTTATTCTTGTGGCTGTTGCGTTGATTGCTGAATCCAACATCACAATCGCCTCATCAGCGTCACTTTTGTTGCCTTTATGGCAATGCTTATTGTTTTTATTGCATCGAGGCTTCCTATTATCATCGCATACTTCTGAGGTGCCGAGGTCTCCGCCGTTGCTACTACTACGGGCCAACCAGATGTCCTCTTCTGTGCAGAACTGGGCCATGAGAGAGGTGAGGGCCACCATGGTCTTCGGCTTATCCTGTCCAAGTTGTCGCGCCAGCCATTCATCTCGAATGTTGTGCAACAAGGCAGCAATCGCTCCTGTATCAGGAAAGTCAACGATTTGGTTCTTCTTGGTCAAGAACCGATTCAAAAACTTCCTAACAGACTCGCCATGCTGTTGGATGATGTGGCTTAGGTCATCGGCATCGGGAGGCTGAACGTAGGTTCCCTGGAAGTTAGCTCAGAAGGCATCTTCAAGTTCGTCCCAGCTTCCAGTAGAGATCTCAGGCAAGCTATTGAGTGAATGCCTCGCTGGTCCTTTAAGCTTTAGTGGGAGCTATTTGATGGCGTGGATGTCATCTCCTCGGGCCATATGGATGTGGAGAAAGAAGTCTTCGATCCACATAGCCGGGCCAGTCGTTGTATCATACTATTCGATATTGATGGGTTAAAACCCATCTGGGAACTGGTGTTGCATGACCTCATCCGTAAAGAACATCAGTTGTGTAGCTCCTCTGACCTGAGCTACGGCTTTCCGGACACCCGTTGCTGTCCGAGCACGAGTATTATCGCCCTGTCACGCATAGAGCCACGCCTGATATCCGGCCAGTCCAGCAGGCACTTGGTCCCTGGGTTTATATATGGATTACAGTGGGGCATGCTAACTTGTCATTTTTGCCCGCAAATCATATGGTGGAGCAAACAAGATTGGATCTTTGCCTTCATGGCAAAGGATTGCAGGGGGTCTCGAATCCCTCCCGCCCCCGTGAAGGGCGGTTGGGCTGATCGGTTTGATCATGTCTATATAGCAGATTGTCATCAACTTCATCATGGAATGCTAGAAGCACACGCCATCATGGGTATGATTGGGTTGGTCCGCGAGTCTTTGCTCGAGGTCTTGCTCGGCTGCGAGGACCTCCATCCACTTATCATTGAGCATATCTTGATTGGCTTTAATTTTTGCGCCATCTTTTAATACTCTGGGCGGTACTTATGAGCCACCGTCGAAAGGTTTCAAGAGTGAGGAAGTCCTTAAGGAAGTCGAATTCATCGGGTCCGAGACTTATGTCCTCTTCCAATTCTAGCATGTAGTTACTGTCGTTGGGATCATCGAGGTCCACCGTCCCTGCAACGCAGTTGATCTGGCCAGACACGACATCGTCACCATTGTCCTGGTCCTCGGTGCCGTCCGGGGTGACGTTGTTATCGGATGTGCCATTATCGGTGTTGTTGTTGCTAGCGTTCCCCTTACCGTCATGTTTGGAGCGCTTCCTACTTTGTTGGTGTTTGCGAGATCTTTTTTCTCCTCCTCCAAATCGTTCTTGGCGGCATCCACCATGTAGACATCATAGGCAGAGGTTGTCCTCCAGTTGCCGGTGTTGGAAGGTGCGGTGCCAGGCAGATCACAGACATCGTCATCCATGTCGGTTGCCTCCTCGATGGAGTAGTCCAATACGTCGGTTAAATCTTTGACCGTAGCGACTAAGTGGGTGGTGGGAGGGTGTAAATTTCCCTAT
Organism: Triticum aestivum; assembly: GCF_018294505.1. Classification (NCBI taxonomy): domain Eukaryota; kingdom Viridiplantae; phylum Streptophyta; class Magnoliopsida; order Poales; family Poaceae; genus Triticum; species Triticum aestivum. The sequence continues at coordinate 240,776,952 of NC_057813.1, forward strand.
CATCGGCTTTACATCCGATTTGGTCAAAGACCGAAGTCTGACCATCAGAAATCCCAAGGCACTGGATTCGGTCTAGCATGTTGTTTAAAAGAGAGAGGTCTGTCAGGCCCATCTCTTGACAGTAGGCGGGGCTAACTTGTGGTATGCTTGACAAACCATGTTACACGATTTTGGAGCACGGATCAGCTAGGGCGAGGGCCTGGTCTAATTCGGAAGAGATTGGATCTAAAATCGAGGTTGGTTCTGAGATGAGACTTGATCCGAGGTTCGGGTCTGAGGTTAAGGCCATGGTGTCCGTGGAGTTTTCCAGTCGATCTGGCACCGAGCCAGAGAGGGCGAGATCGCCATGGAGTCGGTCGTATACTCCGCAAATCTGATGACCTGATCTGGGGTGAAGCTTTCGAAACGGCCGAGGTGTCCAGCCGAATCAACGTGAAGCACGATGCTGCCGAACGCGAACAATTGGTCGGGGACGAAGGTGTCACCACAGCTGATGTTGCTATTGATCTGAAGACGAGCCATTGATCCTTTTTGAAAGCACAGTGGGACCTGTATGGGCCACCAATGTCGGTGCTAAAACCGGCGAATCTCGGGTAGGGTGTCCCAAGCTGTAGGTCTATGAACAATGGTAACATGGTACCAAGGGATACGATGTTTACCGAGGTTTGAGCCCTCTTGAAGAGGTAAAACCCTACGTCCTGCTTTGATTGTATTGATTTGATGGAGTACAGAGTACAAGATGATCTACCTCGCGATCGTATGATTGTGTTCTAAACCCTAAGGGTGGTAATCGTGCCTCTAAAGACTAAACCCCTCGGGTTATATATGCACCGGGGGTACCTAGGTTACACACATGGTCGATTACCAACACCGTCTATAGAGCAATCCTTGAAGTACACGCCAAGTCTTTCGAGATTTTCATTTTGATCACGCCGAGGTTCACAACTTTCGTAGCACTTCCTTGTAGTGGTCGGTGGGCCGTACATGTTAGTACCCCTTGGTCCAAGACACCGTCAGGTTGGGTCCAACCTCCTCCAAGGGGTTTGTAAAATTTAATGTGGATGCCTCTTTTGATCATGATCTGCTTAGGGGCACGGCTGGTGCTGGTTTGAGGGACGATAAAGGAAAATCCATTGAGGGGGGGAATTGTAGAATTGATTGGCACTTAGATCTGGTCTATCCATTGCTCAAAAGGTAGGTTTCGACCGCCTCATTATTAACTCAGATAATTTGGAGGTTATTGAAATCATGAACAATGGAGGACGGACGGCGAGTACAACAACGGCTATGTTTGACAATTATTATATTTTTGGCTTGTGATTTTTTCATTACTAGATGTGAGCATTATAATAGTGAAGCAAATAAGGTTGTCCATGAACCTGCTAAATTTGCCGCAAAAAAAATATGCTAAGTTAGCTAGATTATTTTTTTTACTTTGGACTGGTTTGAGGAGCCTTTGAGTGAAATTGTACACCTCTTCATAAACGATGTAATTGTTATTTCAAATAAATAAAGTTCTGTGTTTTTTTTAGAAAAAAAGGTATAGATATAGATTCTACGTACCGTGATCATATGAAGCTTGACGGAGCACCTTTTTTTTAAAACACTCACGGAGCACTTTGGTGGTCCAGCCTTTCTTAACCCTAACCGGAACTTTAAACGAGAACGCAGCATGGTTGACCAAAGTGTCATCATCGATCCATCGTACCTCCAATGATGATATTCGAACGGAAACTGTAAAGATGGGATGAGACCAAAGGTTAGCATTAGCTAGCGTGATGCGGTTGACTGCCAGTCGTTGGGCTCAGAGGAAAGCAGAATGAAAACGGTGCGCGCGTGTGTGGTCTTGCTTTCATTCCTTGGACTACCGCCACGAGATCCACGACGCCGTGTCTCCTGCTCATTTCTTATCTATACTCTATGCAGTACTATGCTGAGAACACGGAAAGCAGCGAAGGACATTGCACGCTTGTGCTACAACACTGCTTGGGACCTGCAACTCGTGCTCGGCGCTTAGACATTATGATTGTGTCGGCACTCTAGACAGAAAAACTAGAAATAGCCGTTTCACTAGAATCATGCTAAAAACGGCATCGTCAGACTCAAGATCTGTTGATATAGTACTCCCTCCGTCCGAAAATACTTGTCATCAAAATGGATAAAAAGGGATGTATCTACAACTAATATACATCTAGATACATCCTCTTCTATTCATTTTGATGACAAGTATTTCCGGACGGAGGGAGTAGTTTTTTAGAGGTGTGTGCGGGCGTGCATGAAATGAGTATGCATTTGTGTATATTAACGTCTGTGTGTTTCTAACCAAAAAGTTTATGCCAAGTGGATGGAATATAAGGTCTTGTACAATGTTAGGGGCTTATGGAGGTGTTTAAAAAATAAATCAAGTTTTCTGAAGCACCGGTACCTATTTCTATAGAAGAGACGCCTAATTAAGCGTCTACCCTGTATAAATAAATATTGATGCTTAAGGAAAGCCAGATTGCCCACGAATTTGCCCCAATTCTGAACGAAGCATATCTTTCCTGAACGTTAATGTTAGCGTGTTTTCTATTTGGCGCTTGACAAGCTGGTTAAAGCTATAGTCGTAAGTCACACTAGTTCTGTATGGGCTAGCGCATGTTTCTTTTCTGACCGGTTTTTCCTGTGGCGGGTTTGTGGGTTTTCTCTGGATTTTTCATGCCGGGTTTTCTTTGTTTATTATTTCTGTTCTTTTCAATTTTCCTTTTTTTTCTTTTTTTAAAATTCATGAAACTGTTACAAATTTTGTAAAAAAATCTCACATTCGTTAACTTTTTCTTATTCAAGAACAATTTTTTTAATTTGGTGAACATTTTTAGATCAGCAAAAAAATTCCAAATTCATGAACATTTTTCAAATCCACGAACAATTTTCAAATTTGTGAAGATTTTAAAAATACATTAAAAAATTCAAGTTTGTGAGCAGTTTCCAATCACAAACTTTTTAAATCTACTCCCTCCGTCCTAGAATGTAGGACTTTTTTTATACTACACTAGTGTCATAGTGTGGTATCATAGTGTAGTATCAAAAAAACGTCCTACATTGTGGCCGAAGGAGTATGTACTTTTTCAAACATGTATACTTTTCGTGAATGTTTTTCAAATTTGCGAGCTTTTTTCAATTTCATGAACATTATTCAAATTCATGATTTTTTCCAAAATTTTGAACTTTTCAAATTTATGATTTTTTTTCAAGTTTGTTAAAAAAATTTGGAATTCATGAACTTCTTTCAAATTCATGATTTTTATCAAATTGGTTTGAACCTATTTCAAATCTGTGAACATTTTTTGAATCTACAAATGATTTTTTTCGAATTTATGAATATTTTCAAATTCGCAAACATTGTTTGAAATCTCTAAATAGTTCTTAAAATCTCGTGAACCCTTTTTTCCTTTTATCATATTTTAAAAATATTTTTCCATTAGCCAATGTGGGAGGAACAAGCAGGGGGACCAGCCGATTGAACGAACCATCCAGCGTGCGAGCCTACGTAGCAAACCACCGAACAAACCTACCTAATGAACCAACTCGCGAGAAGATAGCGTGCAAAGTGCTATTTTTGGGTCATGACCCACTAAGGATGCATGAGAGCATTGTTTGCACCAATCGTCGCTTATAGCACTGAATAGGAGGTCTCCAACACCACATAGCTTCTTTTCTCTATAAAAAGACGTAATGCCAACTTGGCCACAACGACCACTATTGATCTGCGGCAGCTTCGGCTTACCAAGGGCAAGGTCCCACGCATCACGTTGCATGACACCTCCTATTGGATGCCCATTGGCGTCAAATAGGAGAGGCTCCGCCTTAAAGCCAGGGCAAATGGGCTGGCCCACACTCTACCACAAGCGAGGTTTTTTGGTTTTTCTGTTCGTTGTTTTTTTAAAATGACTATTGTTTTTTACAGAGCTAGATATTTAAAAACCTAGTAAAAACTAAAAATACATTATAGGGAACTTCGCGAAGCAAAAGAAATAGCACATGGTAACTACAGTTTCACTCAAATATTATTTGTGTGGGTACAGGGGTCAATATGGATGTCCACAGTTCCGCTACTGATCATTGGTCGAAGGAAGTTCCGGTCATGTCGATACTTCACCGAACCTACAGGACACATGCTTAAGGGTCACAGATCTGCTAAGTACTAGGTGGTTAGGAGCTGGAGAAAAATCATCACAAAAAATTTAGAGACGTAGAGAATGCTTTGGAGAAAAAACCAAAAAAGCCATGTAGCCGAGAAAATTTAGGAAGCATCCTAAAATTTTGGGAAAGTTCCAAAATGGTTTCGGGGCCTCTCGGAATTTTTCAAAAGGTGTCGAGGGGCTGCCACTTGGCTTGGCCCAAGTGGACTAGCTGTACATATGTGACGGTCAATGAGAGAAAGGGGGTCCACGATGTGGCACCCAAGACGAAGGAGGCCCCCTTGGCAAGTGGCGCCTAGAAGAGGGGCCCCTTTTGGGGTAGCCCACCTTTTTGTGTGGCAAGTTTTGGTGAGGCAGGGGGGCCTTGGGGGCCACTTTTGGTAAGTGCACCCTCCTTTTGGCACTACCTCCTTCCACCCCTTCCCTTCCCTTCTCCACTATAAACAGAGGAGGCGGGCAACCATCCAAAGCACGACATGATGGGCATGAAGCATGAAAATCAAAATTTTCCTACAAACATCCAAGATCAAATCTAGAAGATGCAAGGCAACGAGAGGGGAGTGTGTCTACATACCCTTGTAGACCAAAAGCGGAAGTGTATATAACGCAATTGATGTAGTCTTACTCTTCGTGATCCAATCACGATCAAATTCGATCTAGTGCCGAACGGGCGACACCTCCGAGATTAGCACACATTCAGCTTGATTGTGTCCTCCCCTTCTTAATCCAGCAAGCGAGGGAGAGGAGGAAGATGAGATTAGAACCAACTCGATGGTATGGTGGTGATGGTGGCAGCGGAATTCTGGCAGGGCTTCGCCAAGCGCGTACGAGAGAAACGCGGGAGGAGTTGGGAGAGGCAATGAGCAAGGGTGAAGGAGTGGTTGCCCCCATGCACCTACCCCCTCTATATATAGGCTAGGGGCAGGGGGCATCCAAAACCCTCCTAGGGCCGGCCACATGGGAGAAATCCTGTTAAACTTGAAGATAACATCTTATCTCTAGATTCAACCCTTTAAATATAGAGATAAGACCTTATATCTAGATTTAAACGACATGTGCCTTGGCGAATGGTGCAGCCAGCCCATGTGGGCCATAGCCACACTCCTCTGTCCATGTGGGCCCTTTCCGGGTCGTTGGCCCCCACGGTGGAACCTCCGGAACCTTCTAAAATCTTCTCGATACTCTATCAAAAATTCCCAAACTTTTCTGGAACCCTAAATATGACTTCCCATATATAAATATTTACCTCTGGGCCATTTCGGATCTCCTCGTGATGTCCTGGATCCCATCCAAGACTCTGAACAACTTTTGGACTTTCCACTACTAATATCTCAACATTACCCTAACACTACCGAACGTTAAGTGTGCCACCCTACGAGCTCGGAAATCATGTAGACATGACCCACACAAGTCTTTAGTCAATAACCAATATCGGGACCTTGATGCCCATATTGATTCCTACATATTCCATGAAGATATTTATCGGTTGAACCACGATGTCGAGGATTCAGATAATCCCGTGTGAAATTCCCTTTGTCCGGTGATATGTTACTTGCTCGAGATTTGGTCGTCGGTACCTCCATACCTAGTTCAATCTCGTTACCGGAAAGTCTCTTTACTCGTTCTGTAATACAACATCCTATGACTAAACTTATTTGTCACATGAAGCTTCTTGTGATGTTGTTGAAGGAAATATGCAGTAGAGGCAATAATAAAGTTGTTATTTTGTATTTCCTTATTCATGATAAAGGTTTATAACTCATGCCAGAATTGTATTGATCAGAAACTTAAATACATGTGTGAATAAATAAACAAATACCGTGTCCCTAGTAAGATTCTACTAGACTAGCTCGTTGATCAAAGATGGTTAAGGTTTCCTAACCATGGACATGTGTTGTCATTTGATAACGGGATCACATCATTAGGAGAATGATGGTGATGGACAAGACCCATCCGTTAGCTTAGCATATTGATCGTTCAGTTTATTGCTATTCCATTCTTCATGTCAAATACATATTCCTTCGACTATGAGATTATGCAACTCCCGAATACCAGAGGAATACCTTGTGTGCTATCAAACGTCACAACGTAACTGGGTGATCATAAGGATGCTCTGCAGGTATCTCTGAAGGTGTTTGTTGGGTTGGCATAGATTGAGATTAGGAATTGTCACTCCGAGTATCGGAGAGGTATCTCTGGGCCCTCTCCGTAATGGACATCATAAGAAGCCTTGCAAGCAAAGTGACTAATGAGTTAGTTACAAGATGATGTATTACGGAACGAGTAAAGAGACTTGCCGGCAACGAGATTGAACTAGGTATGTGGATACCGACGATCGAATCTCGGGCAAGTAACATACCGATGACAAAGGGAATAACGTATGTTGTCATAACGGTTCGACCGATAAAGATCTTCATAGAATATGCAGGAGACAATATGGGCATCCAGGTTCCACTATTGGTTAATGACCAGAGAGGTGTCTCAGTCATGTCTACATAGTTCTCGAACCCGTAGGGTCCGCACACTTAACGTGACGATATACTGTTATATGAGTTATATGATTTGGTGACCGAATGTTGTTCGTAGTCCCAGATGAGATCATGGGCATGACGAGGAGTCTTGAATTGGTCGATAGGAAAATATTGATATATATGATGATGGTATTCGGACACCGGAATGGTGTCGGGATACACCTGATAGCCATGAGGTCGCCGGAAGGGATTCCGGACACCCCCTGTAGGTGTTATGGGCCTAATGGGCCAAGGGAGGGACTGACCAGCCCCTGGTACGACCCTTCTTTTGGCAGCAGGCCCTAAGGGAAGGAAAGGAGGGAGGGCTAGCCCCTCCTGCCTTTCCCTCTCATGGGAGAAAGGAAAGGAGGGGGCGCCCCCCTCCCCCGCCTTTCCACCGCACCTATATAAGGCAGGGGAGGTGCGCAACTTAGGAGGGACTCCAAGTAGGATTCCTCCTACTTGGGCGCCTCCTTTGGGTGCTCCTCCCTCCCTCCCTCCCACCTAGATATATGTGGGAGGAGGGCGCCTAGCACACAATAGACAATTGCCTAGCCATGTGCGGTGCCCCCCTCCACCGTTTACACTCCCGATAATATTTCCGTAGTGCTTAGACAAAGCCCTGCGGAGATCACTTCACCATCACTGTCACCATGCCGTCATGCTGACGGAACTCATCTACTACCTCGACGTCTTGCTGGATCAAGAAGGCAAGGAACGTTACCGAGCTGAACGTGTGCAGAACGCGGAGGTGCCGCGCGTTCGGTACTTGATCGGTTGAAGCGCGAAGAAGTTCGACTACATCAACCGCATTGTGAGACGCTTCCGCTTACGGTCTATGAGGGTACATAGACACACTCTTCCCCTCGTTGCTATGCATCTCTATGGATAGATCATTGCGTGTGCGTAGAAATGTTTTGTTTTCCATGCTCCGTTCCCCAATAGTAGCATCATGAGCTAGGTCTATGCATAGATGATATGCACGAGTAGAGCACAAAGAGTTGTGGGCAGTTATAATCATACTGCTTACCACCAACGTCTTATTTTGATTCAGCGGTATTGTGGGATGAAGTGGCCCGGACCAACCTTACATGTCCACACGCACATGAGACCGGTTCCACCGACAGGCATGCAACTAGTTTTGCATAAAGGTGGCCGGCGGGTGTCTGTTTCTCCTACTTTAGTTGAATCGAATTTGACTGCGGCCAGTCCTTGAAGAAGGTTAAAACAGCAAACTTGACGAAACACCGTTGTGGTTTGATGCGTAGGTAAGAATGGTTCTTGCTAGAAGCCCGTAGCAGCCACGTAAAACTTGCAACAACAAAGAAGAGGACGTCTAACTTGTTTTTGCAGGGCATGTTGTGATGTGATATGGTCAAGGCATGTGTAATATACGTTATTGTATGAGATGATCATGTTTTGTAAAAGTTATCGGCAACCGGCAGGAGCCTTATGGTTGTCTCTTTATTGTATGAAATGCAAACGCCATGTAATTGCTTTACTTTATCACTATGCGTTAGCGATAGTTGTAGAAGCAATAGTTGGTGAGACGAGCATGACGCAATGATGGACATCAAGGTGTCGAGCCGGTGACGATGGAGATCATGACGATGCTTTGGAGATGGAGATCAAAAGCACAAGATGATGATGGCCATATCATGTCACATATTTTGATTGCATGTGATGTTTATCTTTTATGCATCTTATTTTGCTTAGTATGGCGGTAGCATTATAAGATGATCCCTTCACTAAATTTAAAGGTAAAAGTGTTCTCCACCGTTGCTACAGTTTGTCGTGTTGAGACACCACGTGATGATCGGGTGTGATAGACTCTACATTCACATACAACGGGTGCAAGATAGTTTTGCACATGCGGAATACTCAGGTTAAACTTGACGAGCCTAACATGTACAGACATGGCCTCGGAACACTGGAGACCGAAAGGTCGAACGTGAATCATATAGTAGATATGATCAACATAGAGATGTTTACCATTGATGACTACTCCGTCTCACGTGATGATCGGACATGGTTTAGTTGATTTGGATCACCTATCATTTAGATGACTTGAGGAATGTCTATTTAAGTGGGAGTTCATTAGTAATTTGATTAATTGAACTTAATTTATCATTTAACTTAGTCTTATAGTTTTGCATATCAATGTTATAGATCAATAGCTCGCAATATAGCTCCCCTATTTTTGATATGTTGCTAGAGAAAAACTAAGTTGAAAGATGATAGTAGCAATGATGAGGACTAGGTCTGTGATCTCAGGATTATCATCATTGCTGCATAGAAGAATTATGTCCTTGATGCACCTCTAGGTGATAGACCTATTGCAGGAGCAGATGCAAATGTTATGAATGTCTAGCAAGCTCGGTATGATGACTACTTAATAGTTTAGTGCACCATGCTTTACGGCTTAATACCGGGACATCAAAAAATATTTTGAATGCCGTGAAACATATGAGATGTTCCAAGAGTTGAAATTGGTATTTTAGACTCATGCCCATGTCGAGATGTATGAGACCTCTGACAAGTACTTTGCCTACAAGATGGAGGAGAATAGCTCAACAAGTGAGCATGTGCTCAGAATGTCTGGGTACTACAATCCTTTAATCAAGTGGGAGTTAATCTTCCAGATAAGATATGATTGACTGAGTTCTCTAGTCACTATCATGAAGCTACTAGAACTTCGTGATGAACTATAATGTGCAAGGGATAACGGAAAAGATTCCCGAGCTCTTCGAGATACTGAAATCGGCGAAGGTAGAAATCAAGAAAGAGCATCAAGTGTTGATGGTTAACAAGACCACTAGTTTCAATAATAAAGGGCAGAGGAAAAGAAAGGGAACTTCAAGAAGAATGACAAGCAAGTTGCCACTCACATGAAGAAGCCCAAAGCTAGACCTAAGCCTGAAACTGAGTGCTTCTACTGCAAAGGGAATGGTCACTGGAAGCGGAACTATCCCAAATACTTGGCAGATAAGAAGGATGGCAAAGTGAACAAAGGTATATTTGATATCCATGTTATTGATGTGTACTTTACTAGTGTTCATAGTAACCCCAGGGTATTTTATACCGGTTTAGTTGCTAAGATTAGTAACTCAAAACAGGAGTTGCAAAATTAACAGAGACCAGTTAAGGGCGAGGTGACGATGTGTGTTGGAAGTGATTCCAAGGTTGATAAGATGACCATCTCACACTCCCTCTACCTTCGGGATTAGTGTTGGACCTAAATAAAAGTTATTTGGTGTTTGCGTTGAGCATGAATGTGATTGGATCATGTTTATTGCGATACACTTATTCATTGTAGCCAGAGAATAGTTGTTGTTCTGTTTACATGAATAAAACCTTATATGGTCATACACCCAATGTAAATGGTTTATTGAATCTCGATCATAGTGATACACATATTAATATTATTGATGCCAAAGGATGCAAAGTTGATAATGATAGTGCAACACATTTGTGGAACTGCCGTTTATTTCATATTGGTGTAAAGTGCATGAAGAAACTCCATACGGATGGATTTTTGGAATCACTTGATTATGAATAATTTGATACTTGCAAACCATGCCTCATGGGCAAGATGACTAAAACTCCATTCTCTGGAACAATGGAGGCATCTGATGGGTTTAGAAGGGGTGAGAAAATAGAATAGAATGGGGGTCTCAGAGAGATTCACTACCATAATGCTCATGAGACAAACACAATCAATTTCACTTCAATCAATAGCACACAAGATCACACAAAAGCGGTCTAACCTATGATTACAAACTCGATCGTTGCTAACTACTTGGAGGGAAATACTACTAATTACAATGGTGGTCGTCTTGAAATTTTCATCAGAGGAAGACTCCATGATATCTGCTCCAGCTTCATCAACGTAGTCTTCATCACTATCAGGGTCAGAGTCGGTGTCATTGATGATGATGTAGTCTCCGGGGTGGTTGTTCTCCTTCTTTGGCGCGGGGTCTCCCATGAATACTCCTAGCTTCTTCTTCAGGTCTTCATTCTTCTCCAGTAGTACATCAAACTCCTCCTTGTATCCATCGCGTGTAGACTTGATCTCCTCCTCCATCACGTTGTTTCTCCTCACCAGTTTCTTGATCTTCTTCATGTGGATAATTTGTTGATTCTCCTATCGACAAATATGATCTCCCATCTCTTGAATGTAAGCTGCAATTGATCCATCCCTCCTGGTACGAATCATCTCCCATTTGTCATCTCGGCGGCCACATATCTGGTAAATGGTATTCTCCAACTCCTTGTGATACACCTCACATATTCGTCCAAAGGTGATGTGTGCGGCCATGCTCTTTCCAATACTCCAACTTGGTGCATCCAGGTAGAAATCAATAGGCTCCATTGTTGGCGCAAAAGTCCTCCCAGGTATCCAGACTTTGATCTGCCAGCGCTCCTCTTCCGGCACAGATGTAGAGAAAGTCCTCGTGAAGCTTGGTAGTCCGATGTTCAAATACTTAGTGACTTCCTTCAAGTGCTTTCCGAAAGGGGTGTCATCATCCGGCTGAGTGAACTTGTTCCTGGGATCCACCATCTATAGAGTAGAAAGAGAGTAGAATTAGAAATGAGTAGAGAAGAGAAATCCCATGGCTCATTCTAGTGGTCGCGTCCTACAGTCAGCGTGTGCTCTGATACCATCTTGTAGCGACCAGACCTCAAACGGTCAAGTCTCTGTGCATTAGTGTCATCCCTGGATCGGTAATGCTGACACACACAGTACTCGATGAATTATAACAGAGTTTCAATCACACACTTATTACATCGAGTCCTCATAAAGAGTATGATTACAAAAATAAATCATGGTGACGGCCATCTAAACTAGATAACTGCGGAAGCTTCGAAGGTAAATGAGTCCATCAACTCCAACGACATAGTTGAGTGCAAAACAACAACCTATCGCACCTTATTCATCGTCTGAGTAGCCTGCAACATAAGACGTTGCAGCCCGAAAGGGGTCAGCACATGGAATATGCTGGCATAGTTACACTGTAAAGCAATCAAATGCAAGAACTATATCTACATGCAATATTTGGCTTGTGGAGGCTGTAAGTTCATAGTTTTGCATAAAGCTAGTTTTTCCCTACAACAAAGGAATAAATTCATTTAACTACTTCCATGTTGCCCATTATTTGAGAAGGTAACCCCAACTGAACCCAATTAAAAATATCATCATTAACCCATCATCATAATTAATTAAAGTAACGTGATGAGATCACATTAATAGATTCAAGTACTAGATACTCAAGAAGTCCATAACCGGGACACGGCTAACCATGATTAGTTTATACACTCTGCAGAAGTTTGTGCACTTTTCCCCACAAGACTCGACCGCATCCATGATCGGATGATCGAGACATAGTATTTCTGAAGGATTAACTCTCTACTCCAGGTAGACAGAACCACCTACAACCCTCTACATCTGCTAGTCTACCTCTTCAAGAGCTCGCGTAACTTACTCAACTATGCTAGTCCACGATTAAATAACTCTCAAACTTCCATGTGTGAATCAGGATCCAATCCCCGTCTACGAGCATGGCTAAGCAGTAATAAGCATAATGTATATTCCCGGGGTGATCAAAAGGTATTAGGCTCTTACCTCAAGCACTACAACCAAATCCACATGTTCCCAATCCTACTGATGCAAATATTTGAGGGGCAATACTAATGCATAGTAAAAACTGGGTATAAAAGAGTATGATCAAAGTGTAACTTGCCTTGCTGACGATCTACAAACTCTAGAGATTCGTAGTAACAAGCTTCGCACTCCGGGTAATATAGCGTAGACAAACAATGGCATACATAAGCAATCACTCAAACGAAACACGAGAAAACCAGAGAAAAGATCCAAATCGAACACGAAACAAGCAAACGACTTAAACTAACAAGAGTCAAAACCTAACAACATTATTAACATGTGAATTAGATCTCAACAGTAGGTACATGTGATTGGCTACGATTCGCAAAAAGATTCAACTCAAACGGAGCAACGAAACTCAAAATACGAAAAAACAAGATCGTTTACTAATCTGGACTAAAGGCAAATTTTACAGTACCAAAATCATGTTTAAGTTGGTTAACTGGAAAGAACGGAATGATATGAGATTTAGACGCTGGTTTCATCTAATTTGGATAAACGAGTAAAAAGTTATACTAGTTTAAAGATCAGGGGCTAAATCGCGATAAAAGTAATCGCAGATAAGTTCCTAGACAAAAATAAACTAAAAAGAAAAAGACTAACGAACGAACGTTCGCTGTCTGGACTAATTTGACGAAAAGCGTTTGTTAAAACGAACGAATGGACGAATGTCTGCTAATTAACTTAACCGAACGAAAGACCTATCTAAAATAATAAACCGCGAAAACGAAAAAAAATCGGGGTTAACCGGAAAAAAACGACCGGTCAAATGGCGGCGACTCAGCGGTAGGGCTTAGGTGGCGGGCGGCGGCGCGGGGCTTGCGGCGGCAGAGGCGACTAGCGGCAGCGGCAGCGAGCAGCGAGGCGGCAGGCGGCGACGCAAATCAGCGGCGGCGGCGCGCGCGGGCAGGCGGTGGTGAGTGGTGGCGCTGGCGAGGGTGGGCGGCGGCGCGGCGACTTGGGGTCCAGGGGGGCCCGGGCCGCGGCTTATAAAGGGAAGGGGGGCGATGGCGGCTTGGGGAAGTGGTCGGGGCGAGGGGAGTCCGGCTCGGACTCTCCGAGCTCCAGCGACGGCGCTGCCGTGCACGAGGCGGACGGGCAGTGGCGGTGCACGTGTGGGCCGGCCTGCGCGATTGGGCCTTTGGCCCAGTCGGGCGGGAAACTTCTTTTTTAAAACTTTGCTCGAAGAAAAATTCCTAATAAAATATTTAAAAAAATCTAAATATGTCAAAAACAATTTTCACCATCTAAATAAAATATTTAGAACAAAGTGAACATTTTTCTGGCCTAAAAAATGCAATTTTCAAAAATGCATATTTTTCTAATTCAAATAAAATAGAAAATAAAATTTGAATAAATCATGATTTGAATATAAAATTCTTTCTCCAACATTTCTCTTAATTTGAAGAAGTCGTATTATCTTCTCTCATTTAATTTTAATATTGGAAATAATTGGAGATAAAAAATAAAATCAAATTGTTCCTTTCTTCAAATTTGAAATAAACTCAAATATGATTTTTGCGAAACCTCCAACTCTCTCCTTGGGTCCTTGAGTTGCTTAAGATTTCTAGGATCTCAACCAAATGCAAGAATAAATATGATATGCATATGATGATCTATGTATAACATCCAAATTGAAAATTGGGATGTTACATACCTACCCCCCTTAAGATGAATCTCGCCCTCGAGATTCGGGTTGGTCAGCAAAAAGGTTTGGGTGGTCTCTACGAAGATCTTGTTCTCGCTCCCAGGTGGCTTCCTCCTTGGTATGGTGGCTCCACTGAACTTTGCAAAACTTGATAACCTTGCTGCGAGTAACTCGGCTGGAAAACTCGAGAATCTTGACTGGCTTCTCTTCATAGGTTAAATCACTGTCTAACTGAATAGCTTCCTGTGGCACTGTATCTCTCAGAGGAATATCAGCCATCTCTGCGTGGCACTTCTTTAACTGGGAAATGTGAAACACATCATGAACTCCTGACAATCCTTATGGCAATTCCAGCTTGTAGGCAACTTCTCCCATGCGTTCCAAAACTCTGTATGGTCCCACAAAACATGGTGCTAGCTTTCCCTTGACTCCAAAATGCTTAACTCCTCGAAGAGAAGACACACGAAGATATACTCTGTCTCCGACTTTGTAAACTATCTCCTTGCGTATAGAATCCGCATAACTCTTCTGCCTGGACTGGGCTACCTTGAGTCTATCGCGAATCAACTTATCCTTCTCTTCAGAGTCTTTGATTAAATCTGGTCCGAACAACTGTCGATCTCCAACTTCATCCCACAATAATGGTGTCCTACACCTTCTTCCGTACAAAGCTTTGAAAGGGTCCATCTTCAAACTGACTTGATAATTGTTGCTATAAGAGAACTCTGGATACGGCAGATTGTCGTCCCAACTAGATCCATAATCTAGCACACAAGCTCTCAACATGTCCTCCAAAATATGATTGACTCTCTCGGTCTGTCCATCCGTCTGTGGATGAAAAGTTGTACTGAACTCTTGCCTGGTACCCAAAGTTTCATGCAACTGATTCCAAACTTTGAAGTAAACTGGGTTCCTCCATCTGATACAATGGTCCTCGGAACTCCATGAAGACATACGATCCTGGTCATGTATATCTTTGCCAACTTAGCACTCGTGTAAGTGGTCTTTGACGGTGTCCTGGACTAGGGGGTACTCACCACGTCGTCTCCCATGGCCGTATACTCATGGGCCAGATCGGACAACCCCTGTCGCATACAAGGAAGACTCCACAAGACTTGGCACCCAAGACAAGGACTCTCCTAAACCCTAGGCCTCCGGTGTCTTATATAAACCGAGGCCAGGCTAGTCAATAGACCAGCTCATATTCATTACTACAATCTCGTGGTAGATACATGTACTCTGTACTACACCCATATGAATACGATCAAAAGCAGGACGTAGGGTTTTACCTCCATCAAGAGGTCCCGAACCTGGGTAGAATCCGTGTCCATGTTACCATCGCTCCAAGACGCCTAGCTTAGGACCCCTACTATGAGATACGTCGGATATTGAACTGAAATTGCTGCTTTCATTGAGAGCCTGTTAGGCGATCGTCGCGGATCGATGGGGGATCAGGTGATATTTTTCTAGTTAAATCTGTTCCACATGAATTAATTTCTTTGAGAGTTGTTCTCGGATCGCTATTTTATTCCACAGGTTTCTCCGATGTCTTTTTCGATCTCAGACCGAATCAGGAGAATTTATGCACCGACCACCGCCGATCATCAAAACGTTTGCGTGGCCGAGGACCGTGTGGAGGCAACATCCAAACTAGAGCAAGACAAGCTGTCCTTGGGCCATGTTCAATCCCCCATCTCGAACAACCATAAAGCACGAACTGCCTTGTTCGGGCAGCGAGCGTGCAACAATGTTCAATTAGTCCAAGGCCGCTACCTTCAATCTGGGCTAGCACGTGAAGCACTAAAATGCTTCAGAGAGCTAAAGATACATGGACACTGCTACTAGTGCTCCTACAATTCCACAAGGAAATACACGCGGAGGACTCCATCCAAAAATACAAATTGATTATCACGTATTTCGGAGACTGATTGGTCTTCGTACAAGGCGGCACTGGTTCTGGCTTTTTACCTCAGATTTTAACGCCTCATCGTCCGAGCAAAGAACATCAGGTTTTATTTTTGTAATTTCCTGTACTATATATGTTAAATACGCACAAGATATTTTTCTGGTGGTTTGCATGAGTTTTTCTGTGTGGATTTCTCTACCAGTTACAATTCGGTCCGTCGAGCGCATCAACATGGTGGTTCGTACAGTTTCCTACAAACCGGCTTCGTCCATAGTTCGGCGGACACCATGTCTGTAGCCCAGCTCGCCAGATGAACAGCAGCAACAAATAATTTTTTGCTCCTATGATTATCCGGGTTCAGGTTCAATTTTTCCATTTATTTGTTTTGTACAATTTCATACATCAAGAAATCCTTTACTTCGGATTTGCACTGTTTGTGTGCGCAGGCCGGCATCGTTGCCGCATGGACTCTGACGTTTTTAGGCCACCATCAAGCCGCGTCGACCCGTTCCCGGAACAAATTCGGATTGCGCTGTGCTGGCGTAATCTCCTCGCATATTGGGACATGCATTTGCACCTACATGATGTTACTTCGCCGAGCCAACCTCGGCATCCAGACTATTTTTTCTTTAATTGTATACCTCCTTAAATTAATTAAGTATAGGAGATTTATCATTATTATTATTCGTCATTACTTTTATTTGCATTATTTTATGTGTGTAAGTATCTGAATTTGACTACGTCACACAGTCACCTCGGCGTGCCGACGTCGTCATCCTGCCTTTGTCAACCAAATTGTGTTACCACTTTGGCGCAGGACAACACACCTTTTTGTCGGCATCACCGCACCATCACTTCTCCAACCTACTCCGGGGACTTCAGCATTACCCCACCGACCGGCTTGGGGGCTTCACCTCTTCGGATTGCCGAGCTCTTCACTCGATCACCTCGGGACCGGCTTGGGGGCTGGGACCTCGTCCCGCCGTAAGCTCGGACCGCGTCATCAATGCCGAACATATTAACCAGCTAAGTCGCTTTCATGCCCAAAAACTTTCAGTTTTAAATTTTGTTCGGTTTGACATTATACTTTTTTGGCAAAAAGTTGTTTGTGAAAAAATTCCTTGTCATGATTTTGTTTGTGACACACAAATTCAAATACCCCGTTTACTTGGGGGCTTCCTTTATGAAGCCTTTCCTCTTGCATATGATTATACTTGTATGGCTTCGTTCCTTGTTCGTGTATTATGCCACAATATGCACCATGTTGACTTAAGCGATTTGCAAGCTGGGTTGCCTTGCTCCTGTGTTTACCCCTATGTTCCCGATTGTTCGGCTAGGGAGTAAAGGGAGCACCTCTGCGATTGTCACGACTGGGTCCTCCGAGCTCTGACCTCAGACTGGGTGAAGCCGAAAGCTAGCACTCTTATTGTTTTCAATTATGGTCGACACACAACGGAACTCATGAGTACAAAAAATCTATTGCACAAGTCTCGTAGTAACAATGAGCAACCGAAGAAAGGTATCAGTGGGGGTACTATTTTCTTTGAAGCTGCTTCTTACAATTCGTCAGTAATATAGCATAAGTTCCCTGAGCGCGCTTTGTCTGTTACAGCCTTATGGCCTGATTGCCTGGTTATCGGAAACACCGTCGATATTCTCGACATGTGGAGTACATAACACTTTTTGGCCCTTGGCCGAAGAGGGAGAAGCCGATGGTCGGTTAAGACGCGTTTAAAGTTCCGGTGAACACATATATGATATGAGTACTTCGGTACATACAATCATTATACATAAAATTCTTTTACCCAAGTCACTCGGGGGCTCTTAAATTTATGTGAGCTGTTTTATAATAAGTGTTCTTCTTCTTAGTCGTTGCAAAGTCTTTTTTCTATCACTCCTTTTTTCGACGCGAGTGTGTGGTCAATAGCCGGGGAGCCTAATTTTTCTCTCAAAGCCGCTAAAGTTTGCTAAACTGGCCTAATAAGAAGTACTCCGCCTTCGAATAGGAGGTTGAAGCCATAGGCTGACCCGCTTGAAGTCTTGAGATAGGATGTGTCATGTTAAAGCACGACAGAAGCACAATTCTTTTTTTTCTTCTAAGACCAATTTTCTGATTGGCACCAAACAATTTATCTAGTTCAGACGTCGAGTTTTTACTAACATTTTTGGTTTTCCAATCCTATGGCACTTTTCAACTATTTGTGTGTTTTCCGCATAAGTATCGCAGTGCAACGCCGGACACCTTTAGAGATTCGGCAAAAATTCTCAAATATTGCTATATATGCATCAGTTTCGAATTGTGTCTTCGGTCTATAGTTGGGTTGCCCGGCTCCTGTGCTTGCCTCCTATGTTCCACTTCGTTCGGCTAGGTGTGCAAAGGGAGAACCACTACGATTGTGCTTCCAGCTCGCATGGTTAAGCACCTCAGTGGAGAAAGCCGAAAAACTGACTGTCACAATAGAGCGTAAACTGGTCAGTGGTCCGATGACTGTATTAAATGACGGGCCCTTCATAACATTGGCCGAAGTGTTTACGGCTTGACCTCGGCTGTCGCCGAACACTAACTGGGGGGCTACTTGGTGGCCTCCCAACTTTAAGCTCCTATGACTAAGTGAAAGTTATAAAGCCCGCATATCTGATTGCCTCGTTTCCGCTAACACAACCGCCTTCGGGCACCGAGACGTCGGCTAAGGGTTGTTTTGTTATTACGGAAACACCCTGCATAGCATCTACAAGGGCATAGAAGCCGACGATGGGCCACTTTCAGATGATAAACGGTCGCAACGGAAGTGAAAATTTGGGTTCATTTAGACCATAGAGTTTGGAAGCTTTCCCCGAACTAAATCCTTAGTATTTTCCTCCCACATTGATCGGAGCTGAGGTTTCATGATCATGCTTAGCATGACAACCCAAAGAAAGGAACCGATAGCGGGACTATTTTCTTTGGACGATGTTTCTTATGTTAAACAATAATATAACATGTCTTTTTGCGTACCTTTGTTTATAAAATCGTATGGCCGGATTGCCTTGTTTGCCGTAAATCTTTGCCCTCATAAAGGCTTTATAAAGTAGGACAAACACCCCTCGGCTGCTGGCCGCGGAGGTTGAAGCCGATGGTCGGTCAACAAAGTTTTGTACAATGCGGATCCGAGCATTAATGATGTATAGTACTTGGATACATAGAGTCATTACATATAATTTGTGATCTTACTATGGATATCGATCCTTAATTCGGCCTCCCGTGCCCGCATTTAGGCTCGGGGGCTACTGGGCTTCGGGCTTATTATTTACAAATATTAAAAGGGCACGTCGATCCCCTGATCTGGTGTTGCCACCCGAACAGTGTCTCGGGGGCTACTGCATTGACAATCCAATGCAGAAAATTTAAAATGCAATATAGTTTTTGAGGAGATTATTATCCTCAGGTTGGTCGGCCGCACCCAACCTGAGTCTCGAGGACTTTGCACATCGCGTTTCTATTCCTAAGTATGCTGCCGAGCTGGGAATTGATCCTCGGGCTGATCTTATGAATCGACCTGAGTCTCAGGGGCTACTAGGGTCAATGGTTTGATTTTTTCCTTCAGGTGCATCCCGGATATTAGGCCAACACGCACCTTGAGGGCTACTGGCTATACATCTCGGCATAGATTACATTGCATAATTCAGAATTAAATTCATAAAAATCAGCCCATGGCCGAGGTGGTGCACCACCTCAGATACAGTCCGGTGTTGGTGCTCAACTACGATAGACACCCCGGAAGTAGTCCGGCATAAAGCTCGGGCGCTAGTGGCTGGCTCCGTAGAGGGCATTTCCGGCATTAAGCTCGGCTAAACTCCTTCAACTTTTTTGAACCAAGGTGGTCTATGATACCTTGGATATAGTCCGGCGTTGGAGCTCGGCTGTAACAATACTCCTCAGATACAGTCTGGCGGTGGAGCTCGGATACATTCCGGCGGTGCAGCTAGGATACAGTCCGGCGTTGGAGCTCGGAAGCGGTCCAGTGTTGGTGCTCGGCTGCAAAAGATATCTCGAATGCAGTCCGGCATTGGAGCTTGGATGCAAGAGGATACCGCCCCACGAGAACAACTTCAAACCCAAGGTGTGGCGTAAAAAATAACAAGGCATTGATAAAGGCCGATAACTTAAAGGGGCTCCTCGGATACCCGACATATAAACTCTTCGGATCCACTTTAGAAATCCTCAAGATCGAAGATGAGAAGATTTGTTGAACCAGTTTTCAAGACTGATGACCGAAGATGAAGAACGGTTCGGAAGAATCGAGGAGCGTCCCCAACTTGAAGACCGGTTCAGGGGGCTACTGCCAGTGTCCTAGACTAGGGGGTACTCACCACGTCGTCTCCCAATCAGTTGGATTGGGCCGAGGACCCCCATGGCCGTATACTCATGGGCCCGTTCGGACAACCCCTGCTGCATACAAGGAAGACTCCACAAGACTTGGCACCCAAGACAAGGACTCTCCTAAACCCTAGGCCTCCGGTGTCTTATATAAACCGAGGCCAGTCTAGTCAATAGACCATCTCATATTCATTACTACAATCTCGTGGTAGATACATGTACTCTGTACTACACCCATATGAATACAATCGAAAGCGGGACGTAGGGTTTTACCTCCATCAAGAGGGCCCGAACCTGGGTAAAATCCGTGTCCATGTTACCATTGCTCCAAGACGCCTAGCTTAGGACCCCTACTATGAGATACGCCAGATATTGAACCGACAGTCTTTACCGGGATGAAATGAGCTACTTTCGTCAACCGATCAACTACAACCCAGATAGAGTCATAGCCTGAACGAGTCCTTGGCAATCCAATGATAATATTCATGCCAAGTTTATCCCACTTCCATTCGGGTATCAGCAATGGCTGTAGCAATCTAGCTGGCTTCTGATGCTCCGCCTTAACTCTCTGACATACATCTCATACTGCTACATACTCGGCAATATCCTTCTTTATTCCTGTCCACCAGAAACTTTCCTTCAAATCTAGATACATCTTAATGTTTCCTGGGTGAATCGAATACGGCGAATCATGGGCCTCCTGCAGAATCAACTTCCTGATCTCGGGGTCATTAGGCACTTATACGCGACCCTCAAACCATAAAGTGTCATGCTCATCCTCATGAAATCCTTTAGCCTTTCCTTTGCTCATCCTTTCCTTTATCTCGGCAATCTCCTTGCTAGTCTTCTTGGCTTCTCTGATTTTACCCATCAAAGTGGATTGAATTTCCAATGCTGCAACATAACCTCTCGGAACTATCTCCAAACATAAATCTCGAATATCATCTGCTAACTCCTTAGGTAATCCTTCAGTTATGAGCATGTTAACATAACTCTTGCGGCTCAACGCATCTGCTACGACATTGGCCTTTCCTGGGTGATAGTGCAATTTCATATCATAATCCTTGATGAGCTCCAACCATCTCCTTTGCCTAAAGTTCAACTCCTTCTGCGTGAAGATATATTTCAAACTCTTGTGATTCGTGTATACCTCACAATGATTTCCGATGAGAAAATGTCTTCATGTCTTCAGCGCATGCACTACAGCAGCTAACTCCAAATCATGCGTAGCATAATTCAGCTCATGGGGTTTAAGCTGTCGTGAGGCATATGAAACAACTCTTCCTTCCTGCATAAGCACAACTCCAAGTCCTCGACGTGAAGCGTCACAATACACTTGATAATCCTTATGTTGGTCTGGGAGAATTAGCACTGGGGCTGTAACCAAACGTTTCTTCATCTCCTGAAAACTGGCTTCACACTCCTCAGTCCATTTAAACTTGGTGTCCTTCTTTAATAACTCCGTCATGGGATTTGCAATCCTGGAGAAATTCTCAACGAACCTCCAATAATATCCTGCGAGTCCAAGAAAACTCCTGATCCACTACAAAAAAATACACTTTCATGATGATACGTGTTTGTCACAGTAGGTCGCGTTTTTTGTCATGCATGTACATCAATGACGATTTTATGACGGAATCAAGATAGTCATATCTGTGCTGTCGTAGAAGTGTTCCATGACATTACCAAAATTATCATCATGGAAGTGTCCACTTCCATGACGATAAATTGCGCGTCACAGAAGTGCTTTCGTCAAGGGTGACCGACACATGGCATCCACCATAATGGAACGCCGTTAAGCTATCGGGCCGGGTTTTGGATCCGATAACCCGTTAACAACCCCGATCAATGGGGATTTTCCACGTGTAAAATCATCATTGGCTGGAGTAAACATGTGTCGGCTCATCGTTGGGACAGATGTCATCCACTCATTTGACAGAAGGCGCCTATGATACGTCGACACATGGCACGACCCATCAAGTTTAAATGGGCCGGCCCAACCAAAGGCCCACAAGATTTTGTGGACCATAATGGGCCGACCCAGCTAAAGGCCCATGAGATTTTGCGGACCATAATGGGATGGCCCAGCTAAAGGCCCACAAGATTTCGCGGGCCATAATAGGCCGGCCCAGGTAAAGGCCCACAAGATTTTTGTGTGCCATAATGGGCCGGCCCAGGTAAAGGCCCACAAAATTGTTGCGGATCATAATGGGCCGTCCGAGCTGTAGGCCCACAAGATTTTAAGGACCCTAGTAGGCCGGCCCATTAACTGGCTGTCATGTTTTGGGCCAAATGTCGGCCCATATTTGATCCGGTCCATTAATGGCCTACCATGTTCCGGGCCTAATAATGGCCCATATAAGATCCGGCCCGTTAAAAGCCTCCCACTTTTTGGTCCAAATCACGGCCCAGATCAGGTCTGGCCCTTTAAGAGGCTTTGGGCTCAATTATGGCCCATATCAGATTTGGCCCGTTAACTGGACGCTATGCTTTTGGACCCACTTGCTAAAGGCCCATTTAGTAATTCGGCCTGATATTAGTTTCGGCCTGTTAAGGGCCCATTTAACATTTCGGCCCTATATTAATTTCGGCCTATTAAAAGCCCGTCATATAGTTGGGCCTAGCTACGGCCCGGTTTGCATCCGGCCTGCTCGCAGCCGATATCTAATTGGGCCAAACAAGGACTGAGACAACTTTGGCCTGTTAAAAGCCCGTGAATTGATTCGCACAATCATGGGCCGGGGTCCATTTCGGGCTGCTGCCGGCCCGTGAGCTATTCGGCACGTTTCAGGCCCATCCTACTTCTCAGCCTCCTAAAAGCCCATTGAGTTTTCTTGCGAAAAGAGAGCCGGGGGTAACTCGGCCTATTAAAGGCCCTAATCTACTAGTGGGCCAGTTTGACAGGGCCCATGATGCGGATCATACATCTGATTGCATGACGGCCCGATTATGTACCGTAATTTTACGATTTGGCCGGTTTACTGCAAAGACAGGATATATATACAGTAAAATAACTGCAGCATCATGAATAAGAAAAAACCTAGACTATACAATAAAGAAAATACGACATATTACATCCACAGGGAATCAAAGTTCGCCACTATGATAATAAAGCACAAGTAGGCAACAGATTACGTACACTGGGCATCAAAGATCGCCACCAGTGCAAATAAACACGCCGACAAAATAATATACAAAACCGACAGCACTTCAATAGAGTTCAAGAAAGGTTAGCCCTGCTGGGGAGCTGCAGCGGAAGCAGCTGAGCAAGATGATGAGACTGCGCTTGTTCAACACTTATATCTTCCTCACTCTGAAAGATAAACAAGCAGACATATGACAGGTTTTGTGCATAAAAGTATTAGTGCTGACAATTCATCACATTTCTTACTGACGAATAAAGTGACACAGTTTAAAATTGCATTAACACAATATGGTATTGTTCAGGTCAAGACATGGCAGGAAATGACATTGTGAAGGAGTTGGCAGCTTCACGACACCACTGGATTACAGATCAAGAACTCATAAGTATCAATGGTTAGTGTGCTGTCAATTTATCCCATTTCAGATTGGCAAATAAAGAGACGGTTTAAATAATAGTAGAATGATATGACATTGTTCATAGTTAAGACATTGCAGAATATGACATTGTGTTGTAGTGGGTAGGTTCACCACACCACTGGATTACGGATGAAGAACAGAAGCATACATGCAGTGCAAAAGAAGATCACTTGCTCTGTATAGTTTAATTTACATGGTATGAAGAAGGAACTTGGTTGTACAACTGAAAACTTAAATTGAGAAGGACAAACTTATGTTTATGAACTACATAATAAACTTTAAACATGCAATTTGATGCAAACACCAAAAATAAATAGCAGTTGCAGTCATTCCTAACCAAATATACACAACAAAGTTTGAAGGCTTGAGAAGGACAAACTTACATTACTGGTGAAGACAGGCTCTATAAAGCCCTTGTCCATGCTGATGGGGGGGGGGGATTCAAGAAGTTTTGCACAGAATCTTCTTCATAAGCATTGCCTTTATTTTTCATTTTGTTAAGAGTAAATATAGATGTGATAATATACGAAAAAATGGAGAATATTTAAGATAAGATGAAGAGTGATGCTACATAACCAAGTAGCTATAAATGTATGTGCAGCAATACAGGCAAAAGGCACAACCAAGAGCAATGCACAGCTAAACTTCTTCACTACCAATTTTATGGTAAGAGTAAATATAGATCTGATGTGTAGAAAATGGAGGGCAAAGGAAAATAGGCTGCAGAGTGATGGTACATGAACAACTACCTGTCAATATAAGTACACTGATAAAGGACAACATGTACTTACAAGAACAATGCAGAGCTAAAAAAATTCATTGGCATTGGATATATTCTACACTAATGTAACCATTCATACAGATCAGATAATTTGGAGTGAACAATTGATAAGAAAGCTATCATGCATACTGCTGTCACATAATGAACCAGGTATGTATGCAAGTACAGTGATATAGGACAACAGGTACTAACAAGAGCAAAGCATCGGGCAGCATATTTGCGATATCCTGTCGTTCTTTTCAAATCGGAATTCTTCTTCGAGCAGATTTCCTGCAAAAAAGATCTGTAAGGCACATGCGGAAAAGTAAAAGTTCAAATTGTCATGTGATTTCATAGACAGTACCTCATCCTGGGAACAAGACCAGTGCATAACAAGGTTTTTCCATTCAATGTCTTCTAAATTTAGCATAGGAGACTTCACCGGAAATTCGTTTATAGACTTGCCATCAAAGTGTGATTTCCTCAGGTAACACCGATACTGCTGCAATGCTTCCTTGAAAAGCACAAGCAAGCTTTGCTCATCATGACTATCCAGATTGACCCTCGCCTAGTTATAACAATGTAATGTAAATCATTGATGTGTTCGATCAGCAGAAAACAGGAAAATAATAACCATGAATAATAGCACTTACACGTAAGTTGGACAGGAAGATGTGAAAATGGTGTTTGTCTTCACTATAATCTTCCCATGATGGGAATATATGCACGTAGTCCCTAACAACATTGAAAGCATTGTCTTTTAAACTGGGAATAAATGGAATGGGGTTCCAATCTGCAGGAATTGGCCGTCTCCGCAGTTGGGATAGGTCTTCGGCCAGTGGACTTGCTGTACTTTTTGCTGGAGTGGGATTTTTCTGTGGTACAGCTGGTGCTATGGCAAATGAAATCGATATACCTTTTGCTGGAGTGCAGGTCCTGTGTGGTGGGGCTAGTGGTGTGGCCAGTGAAGTATGGGTATAGTCTGCTGGAGTCGGTCCTATGTTTTGTGTCACTGGTTGTACAACCAATATAAGTGGGGCGATGTCTGATTTCTCTGGCACCACCATGTTTTTCAAGGACTTTGCTGGTGCTCCTTCAGGTTCGGCAATCACCCTCTTCCTTTTTGATCTCTGATGCACAAGAACAACATTTGAGTGGAAAAACATGGTATGATGACAGATGGAATATGTATTGATAATGGATGTGCATGGCATCTCGAGTTATATGATGAGTAAACCAAGAAGATGGCGGTGCAACAAAGTAGAAGAAATGCAAGACAACATATGCAAGATACGCGCAATCAATAAAACCTTGCCAAATTAGAACAGGCACCTTGATGGGTGAACAGGACAGGCCATCTGCCTTTGACTCCTCGAGGTTAGAATAGTCATTAGGATGATATTCTGAACAAGAATCAACAGGTGGGGAGCGTACGAGTTTCATTGCTTCCAGAATGGCACTCAATGCCTTGGTGCCAATTTTGTAAGTCACTGCAGTGTTCCACAATATTCTTCTGATGCGCAGATTCTGATATTCACTGTAATTGCGTATAATATTTGAGAACCATGAAAACATAAATAGTTGTGAGATTATCTTTGTAATGCAGATGATATTCTAATATAGGGGCGCCCTTGTAAACCCTTATGTGCTATTACTGGATTCTGATGAGAGAGCTCATGTGTGCTATAATATGGTGCGTGCATTTATATAATCTGGCACAAGTACACAAAAAAATAGGCTCCAGAAGTAAGGATAGCTGGCAGATGATAGGTTCATAATATACTGTATAGAGAGTTTATTGCCAAACCATGATAACAAGAGCACACAACAACTAGGCAGATCATAGTGTACATAACAGGGGTACACCATAACCACGATATATAAATCGGAAAAGTGGAACTGGATTGAAAATACGGTGTTGTATTGCCGCTAGTAATTGAAAGCCTATCGATCACGTACAGACCAGCTCTATCGAACATGGTAAAGAAGAGCAAGTAGATTTTGGATAACAAAATGTTGGTTGCGCAGTGCCCACACATGATGAACCAGAGCGCATTAAGAATGCAACACCTAGCTGTCTCTCGACCATTTCAGGCGGTTGGATGAAGATCCTACGTCTCCTAACCCTTCTTCTTCATCATCTCTGATTCTTCCCATACAAAACACCGCACGGGCCGCTGGCCGGACCACCGGCCCCCACCGCCTGTGTTCCTCCGCCACCCCCACCCCCACCCGCGTCGAATTTTCTTGGTTCGGCGAGGCCCCACAACCACCCGAGCCCCTTGGATCGCACCGGCGAACTCCAGCGAGCTCTGAAAAATCGACTGACCCAATTTTGAAATTTAGTCTACTGTGATTTAACTAGTGTGGAATATAAAAGGGGAAAACCATAAGCATTGGGAGTATAGTGTTGAGTGTGCCATGGTGGATCTGAAGGTGCAAACCGGATAAAGGCAACTTCGCAACCAAGACAAGAAACCAGAGTAAAGCAGTGGCGATCTATTTTCTTGCTGCGATAAATAAGTTTAGCAGATAAGAAAGAGTATCGCCTCTGGTGCGGCGCCGTGTATGCATCTGCTGAGAATTTGACGGTGCTACGGTAGTGATGGCTGTCGGCAGCGTGGAAGCAGATCTAGGAGGGTAGACGGTGGCGGCGGGGCATGGTGGACGAGATGGTCGTAGGAGCGGCGCCAGCAAGGTGGACGACGGCGGGGATGAAGCGAGAGGACGAGATGCAAGGATCCCAGTCCGAAGGCGTGGATGAGAGAGGTCGATCTCTTGTAATGGACGGCGGCGTCGGGGTATCAGCTCCAGCATGGTGGAGGAGGACGGCGGTGGATGGGGTGGTGGACGGCGGTGGACGGAGGAGGGTGGGGTGGAGAGGGTGTTTTGGCGCCCACGGAGTTCGAATGGGGAAAAGGGAGGTAGAGAGGAAGGGGGGACCATGTATTCAGGGCGCGCTTGTCTCAAATGCGAGGAAATTTACAAACTTAGCCCCCGCTTCATTTCTACTACAACACAACAACATTAGTCGGTTGGGGATAGGACGGTAATCTCGCATACACCGAATATTTGCCGACGAGAGTTTGTTTTTGGCGCCCATCGTGTATGAATATGAATCGGAGAGGGAGTCGATTTCGGCCAAGGGCACACTGTGTTTTGGCGCCCACCGTGTATGAATCCGGGTGAGAGGCGGTTACGTCACGTTTGGGTGAAATTACAAACCTACCCCTATCGAAACCTATAGAAATCCAGCAGATAGGCTTTGCATGGCAGGGATAGGCAGTAGTGATTTCCATCTCGCAGATTTTAGTTTCGGGCAGTTACTGCGACTTTCCCCGCTTCATTCAAATTTTGCATAGTGCACGTTTACCGTGCCAACTCAATTCGAATCCCGTTTGTATTCTATTTTTTCAGGCGGGATCCATTTTCAATTGGAATTACATTCTATATACATCATTTTTTATATATACTTTCAAAAGCACAACACCATTTATACATAAATATGGTTTACAAATGGCATGATCTCAGATTCTTAAGGTTGTATCCATCAATTTGGATTTTCAAATATTTGAAACCACTTTATGTTGAAATCCAATGTATGCATTCCTCGCTAACTGTCTCCAATTAATGTGTGTTTCATGCGGGTTTTTTAACTTCTCAAACATGTATAATGTGTTTCACACACACAACATATAGTGTAATCCCGTTTAGACATTAATTGCATATAAACCATGCATTGTTTGTAACTGAAGAATCTAGGGATCACCAATATTGATAAACTATATAACATTACACGTGTGCCCAAATTCAAATGAATATGCATGTTTGATACACCAATTTGCGTTATGATATTATCGATGTCATGATCTGCATTTTAAATATTTGAATCCCCTTTAATCCAGATATTCGTCTCATATAGCTATATTCATACTAATGGCGCATCACACGACAGTGCGCCATTAGTATGATAGTGCATACTAATGGCGCATCACCGGGTAGTGCGCCATTAGTATGTTGCGGTTACTAATGGCGCATCCAGAGGTGGTGCGCCATTAGTATGCCAAAGCACCTGGGTATACATGCCAACTGGGAGGCATACTAATGGCGCACCCTCGCATATACTAATGGTGCACCAGGTGGTGCGCCATTAGTATACCAGATACTAATGGGGCACCAGCTGGTGCGCCATTAGTAAAAATTACTAATGGCGTGCTATCAATGGCGCACCAGTGATGCGCCATTAATGGCCATATTAGGTGCGCCATTAGTAGTGGTATTTCTAGTAGTGTATCACTCATGCTTATATAGGACTATCTCTCTGGACCTATACGCGTTCATTGTCTCTCAGGTATCTCTCGTGCTACCTGTATGTCGACAATGATCTTTTATCTTCGTAACACACTGACGGTACTCTCTCCCTCGACCTTCATCACTCTATCTCTCTCTAAGTATATCTCGCTCCCTGCTATGTGTCTCTAACTATGATTCTCCATGTGGAATCTCTTTCTCTCACACAAACACAAAACTTTGTCTACCGGGGTCTCATTTCTCTCTACTATTCCCATGTGTGCCACTCGCACACCCCTCATACAGAGACGTCTTTCGCTCCTTAGATATGAGAACCTACGACTCTTCCTCTTCAATATCTCTT
The DNA here is from genome assembly GCF_018294505.1 of Triticum aestivum. Lineage (NCBI taxonomy): Eukaryota > Viridiplantae > Streptophyta > Magnoliopsida > Poales > Poaceae > Triticum > Triticum aestivum. The sequence continues at coordinate 240,806,191 of NC_057813.1, forward strand.
TCTCACACACAAACACAAGCTCTGTCTCCCAGGGTCTCATATTTCTCCATTGTTCTCTTGTATGTCACTCACACACACCCTCTCTCCCTAGAGATATCTTGCGTTCCCTAATATGTCTCTCTAGCTATCACTCTCGTTGTGAAATATCTTTCTCTCTCGCAGACACAAAACTCCGTCTCTCTGGATCTCATTTCTCTCTGATATCTGTTTGTATGTGACTCACATGCACCCTCTCTCTATCTCTCTCACACCCACACACATAACCCAGCCTTCTGATCCACTCGACTCCTATCTCTAACGCACACTAGCTAGCATCTTTATCTTTCTGTTTATCTGTTTCTCCATCAACCTTCTTTCTCGCCCTCACTCTTGATTCCTATCACGCACACGACATATGTTTCTCCCTACATGCAGTCAAGTGTCCTCTCACACACATATATAACTTCACCCTTTGAACCACCCGACGGTCATCTCCAACACCCAAACTAACGGATGTCCCTCTAGCTAGCATCTCCATCTCTGTATCTATCTGTAGTTTCTCCCTCAACATTTCTTTCTCGCACGGAGTCTTGCTTCCTATCACCCACACTATATATGTCTCTCCATACATATGCATTTATAGGTTGATCTCTTTTGCACAATCGTTGCGCCTCACCCCCTCTGTTCGCCATAGATGCATGCTCGAGCTCACGCCACCATCTCTTAAAGACAAAAACACATGCTCAATTGTCGGGCCTTCTTCCCTGCATTCTCACATGCATGCATATTGTCATACCGATCCGTCTCTCCCATGTCGTTGATCTTATGACTTATGTCTTCTTTCTTTTATCTCGATCATGCGCGTGTGCACACATACACATCCAACGTATACATGTATACCTCTCACACATGCACGTTCAAGGTCTCTATGTCTCCATACGTAGTTAATTACCCTCAATCCTAATGCCACATCGAATCGTTCTCCTCTTTTGTGCACATAACTTCCGCCTGGATGGGTAAAACACACACTCACACTTAACAATCTCCTTCTAGCTACCCCCCCCCCCGTGCGCCTCTCACTCTTCCCCTATATCCCCGAAACCAATAAGACCATCCCTTTGTTTAATTCCCGCCTACATGCACCATCGATATATAGTAGTCTTCCTCGGTGTTTCTTGAACAAACACGTTCTCTCGATGTTGACTCCTCTCACGCGCACGCACCTTCTCTTCCCTCTCTACGGGCTCTTTCTCTCTCGCACCCCATCGTTGGTGGCCTCTGCCATACACATCACCTCTCTATGATGAAGCCATGCACACTTATATTACATCCGCCACAGAGGACCCCGCGACACACACACGCACACGCACGCACACCCCCCACCCACACACACAATAAGACTCCATCTCTCTCACACACACACACACACAAACACACACACACACACACGCACCCCCCACACACACACTTAGACTCCATCTCTCTCTCTCTCTCACACACACAAACTAAGACTCCATCTCTCTCTCTCCTCTCTCTCACACACACACACACAGACACACACACACACCACACACACACACTAAGACTCCATCTCACACACACATGCTCTAGGCGGAGCATTTGTTCCTACCACCCTTCATCCAACCTTACCCGTATGATAAACAATCACCTTTATTTACTTGCATAACATGGACAAATTCCACTTTACTTTAGTAGGCAGCAAACTTATCATCTGTACCCTTATAAAAAATGAGTTGGTGATGATGGTGTGTCTGCCATCTTGTAATACAGACCGTATGATCTATATCTGATGGATAGAAAACAAACTATGATAATTTTACAAAAGATACCCGCACCTCTCTCCACATCATTATCTCCCGCAACCTCATTGCTCAGCAATTAAAAAAGGAATAAATCTCTGGAACAATCTAGCATGCATGGTGGCCGCTGCCGCCTGCCGGCGCCGTCCATCCCCATGCCTTCGCCCATTCCGACCACCAGTCACCACCACGCTCCATTCCTCCTCGCCTTATCTCTCATCTTTCATTTTTTGGATGACATTCTCGAGATACCAGTTTTCCGATAAAATTCTCGAGATATCATTAGTTTTTACACATGGGATTACTCCTGCATGGGTCAATCACAACAGGTGTTTTGTAAAAAAATGCATATTGATGTTCCGTGCAATGCACAAGAATCTTGCTTGTAATTATATAACGCAAATCACGAGCAAGAAGTGACATTTTTTGACACAACCATGTTAACATGGCCACGTAAATCACTAGCTAAAGTAAATACCATTATACTTATATCCCCATGCAAAAGGTTGAGTACATGTCCGAAGAGTAGAGTCGCACACACACACTCTGTCTCTCAGAATCTCTCTCTCTCTCACACACACACACACACCAGTTACGTGACGCCCACTTAAGCAGACACGAGTATGTTACAATTTGTGCACCCGCGGGTACACGTGATGTTGCGCATTTATTTAAGCCGGAAGGCGAACCCAAACAGTAGCTGCATTCATTCCCCTCCCGCCGCCTCTTCTCTGGTCGCCGTCGCCCGGTAGCCATGGGCCGGCCGAAGGTAACAACATACGCCATACTCCCGCCGGAGCGGCGCTTTAATATGGAAATTTTAGTGGTCATGCATGCATCTTTTTGTGCTAGCACTCCTATATAAGGGTTGACCTGTCGCTTCCCGCGGACGTGCGCGGGCGGTGGAAGAGGAAGGAGAAGGGAAGCGGGCTGTGGAGTAACGTTTTTTACCACAATTTCTTAGGAAACTGAGTGCAATAATTGAGTAGTTTTGCAAACTACCAGTACTACACCTGAAACGGTTCAAAACCTATACTCCCTTGCCAGCGCGCGCTTCCCGCATGAAACGGTCAGCGTCGCCCTGGAGCCTCAGTGCCGCATTAATGCCCGGCCAGAGCGGAGGCGACCTCTCACTGGCGCCGGCTTTGAAGTGGCGCGACGGCCGAGAGAGCGCCGCTTCCCGGTGCACGCGACTGCTCCGCGTCGAGACTGGCCATAGGCCCTGTTTGGATCCATGGGTTAGAGTTAGTTTGAGCTAGTTGGGGCTCAAATAGCCCTAAAGTATCCAAGCATGAGGGTTTAAATTGGAGCAAGTTGCACCGAACCCACCAAAAAAAACTATCCCACCCAAGAGGTGCTAACTGGAGATAGTTCTCATTGGGACCACTGAAAAATCACTTTTCTCTCTCCATGAAGTGCATTTATTGTCAATCTAACCCTGTCACCCAAACACCTCTTTGGCTACAGTTAGTTCAGGGTTAGTCATGAGTTAGTCTAACCTCTAGCTAAGTTAGAGTATCAAACAGGAGCAGTATAGGACATGCAAGTTGCTCAAAGCATACAGGCAAATTCGTACGTGAAAGGATTTTTTTCTTTTTGAAAACGGAACGTGAAAGGAATTTTTTTAGAATGCTCTTGGCATGTCGCTAACATGTGATAGTTAACCGACCTCAATAGACGGCAGAAACGCCAGCCCGCCGCACTTTGATAGAGACGAGGAGGGAGAAGCGATACAGGCTGCTGGATTACTAGAGATAGGTGTCGCACGGAAGCCAAGAAATATGGTGATAGCGTGGGTTAGCCATGTACTAGTATGATGTAACTACACTGGGCTGCCGTGTTTCGTACTCTTCCAGTCCACTGTGGAGATGATTGGTTAATTTTATATCGCTGAATAATATTAAATATTATGAGTGCAGACGCTCCACCACGAGGTTCCTTGCTCCTTCTCGGTCGTCCGGAATCTATGTTCTTCCACTCTATTTTTTTACGTGAGCTTTGTTCATCCTTTTGCCAACACGCGAGACATCTAGCATCAAGGTGCACGTGTTATGCAAGGATCGTTCCATCTATATGAAGAACACGTGGGACTGGAACTACGAGACGGACATGTACCCAGGAGTGGACGTACGAACCTGAGTAATGTAGCGCAGTAAGTGAAGTAGAAAGGCACAAATGGTATGAACATGCGTGGCATATAGGGTGTGTTTGGTTGCGTTCTCGTCTCAGCATAGTTGTTCCCTCTTCATGCATGCTCAACTCAACACCCCTCTTCATGCATGCTCTCTTCATGCATGCTTCTAGTGTATTTGTGCTAAACTAGTGTGGACTCATGCACCCTCCATACACTCTACCAAACACCCAAAAGTAGGTCGAGAAGGGAACTCTTGGGCGGCATTTGTCTCTTACTACGTACTACCACTAAATGTTGTACGTGCAATGCACGGTGATGTTATGGAGTACGTGCCTAAGTACTCTACTACTACTATATTAGTTGGAGGCACATATTAACTTTTATATTTGTTTACGTGTATGCCCCGAGACCTTCCAACTAGACGTGTCTTTCTCTCCAGGTCGCACTTTGTATCGTTCATACCACTAAGTACTACTACGTGTGGTCTCCGACCCAGAAGTGGAAGAAGTGGAGACGCTCTACCACGCTGTTTTTTTACGCTGGGCTCTACCACGCTGTTCATGTCCCACTCCTTTCGCTGACGTGTGGGACATCCAGCACGTGCCGTGTTTGGCACCCTTCGTCGTAAGAGTTGAAACGCTAGCATTCATCAGAAATAAAAAATAATTGTAAATCGGCAGTGATACTATTTTTTTGCGAACCAATCAACAGTGATACTATACCACACGGTTTCCTTGCTCCTCGATATCAAAAAGATTACTTCCGTTCACCAACATGTGGGACGTCGACCATCCTGGTCCATTTGACATGCACACAGAACTCCAAGGGAGAGTCACCCAGGTCGTCACGCCGCAGTAACAATGACTAATGAGCCGTCAAATCACAGGCCCACTTCCCACTTTGAAGTTGCTCGGACGAAGGAACCATCATGACTTCGTTGAATTCCATTTCTTGAAGAAAACTACTGTACCAGCAGTACTGCTAGCTACAGTATTTACTCCAACGAGGCCTCCTTTCATTCATAGGATAGAATATGAAAATCGTACGAAGTGAGATGACATGCACCTCGTTGGAGATGACATAGGATAGAATAGAAAGAGATGCCATGTGATGCTTAGGATAGGAATTTTTCCATTTAGTCTAGGCTAATGTACTGGTAATTTGCTCTAAAAACTACAGTAGTAACTAGTAGTACTGGTACATGCTCGTACTCAGACACAGACACACACACTAACTACTAGTACTACTACTTCTCACATGCTAGCCAGACGCCGTCGTTCTCCTTCCCGGCTTTGTCGGCGACACCCCACCGTGCTTGGATCTCCGCCGACCTCTCTGCAGCAGCGCGTGCGTCCTTTTCTTTCTTGCGGCGGCGGGCCTCTCTTTTCTTGAGTGCTTTCTGACTTTTCCGCTCCCTCTGTGCGGCTTTGGCCACCTCTTGCTCTACCGCCCATTCGGCCTTGGCATCTTCAAATTCCTCCCACATAGTTGTGAGGTCGTGAGCGGCGATGAACTCACGGTGGGATGCCATCGCTTCCCTACCATTTTGTGTGCGGTCGTGGGCGACGAGGAACTCGGCGCGGCGGGATGCCATCGCTGCCTTACCGGTTAGTGTGCGGCGCGGTGGCATGAACGACGCTTGGTGAGAGCTCTGGGGTGGAGTGGCCGGACAACCGTATAGTGCATTGGTTTGTCAAGAGCTCAAGGACAGAAGACGAAGCAAATTAGGATTCCCCTTCAATCCTGGTCATTTATTACCGAGTAAAATGCATTGGCGGTCATCGAACTTGTCTTGATAGCTCACTTTGATCATTGTATACGAGATATGGTGATTATACGGTCACTGGCTCAGCGTATAGCTCCGTATTTGTATGGTTGACCAGTCAAACAGTCCGCATGCGCCTCATCAGCTCGTGTTCTTTATCTATCTACGCGGGCCTACCTGTCAATGGAGAAAGAAATACTGTAAAAACCAAAATTATGCGTATGTGGGGAATCAAACCACGGACTCGTCGCTGCAACGCACCCTCGTCAGCCAAATGAAAATGAAATACTTCGCGTCAGACACTCACGCTGACGCTGTCAAAGCATGCTAATGCATGCACGTCGCCCTCTAAATCAAAGTCCTGCTCATGGCGCAACGCAAACGGCAAGCCCATCACCTGCGCGCCCCGGCGGTGCCTGACATTACTGTTTAGACGTTTGATGGAGGCCTACGCGAACGCCGAGCATGTATTCACCTGGCTCAATACCAACGGTCATACTCGGACCGCCTTGCTCGTGTATATCGTCTATCACAACGACAATCTATAAAACATCCTAAGCTAGAGAGGGTACTATGGTAGTATGGTATGAAGTATGTACTATCGTGAGCGACCGATCTTAGTGCCACTGCACACCGAAACCCCTTCCATTGCTAGCGCGCGCTTCCCGCCTGAAACGGTCACCGTCTCTCCAGAATGTCAATGCCGCATTCACCGGACTTAACTGCAGGTGCAATTGGTGTGTCACTGACATGCGAGCCAGACGCCCGTTGGGCCCACATGTCAGTAACCCAAATGCATCTGCAGTTAAGTCACTGAAGTAGCGTCCGCATTCACGCCCGACGAACCTACTCCGGCGCCAGTTGTCCATCCGTCTGCCGCGGCTCATTGCCATTCGCCCGCTATATTAACTTGATCCCCAGCTCCCAGCCATAGCCAAAGGCCCACACTTATTCTCCTCCGGTCCCTTCCCTCTGTCAGCACCACTTCAACCATGGCCTCCTGGTGCTCCGAGGCTCTCTTGGACGTACTGTCGCAGGAGCAGACGAGGGACATTGGCGGCTCCGCTCCAGGCACGCTCCAAAGCTCTCTTCGACGTACTGTCGCAGGAGCAAACGAAGGAGATCGCCGGCACCCCCCGGCCGTCCTCCGCCGCCATGACCACAAAGCCGGCGTGCGTGCGCGGGCGCAGCCAGCAGGGAGGAAGAGTAGTACACGGTAGGTCGCCGCCGCGCTGGTCCCGGGAAGGCCGCCGCTACTCCACTCAGTCGACGCCAAGCTTGGTGGGGTAAACATCGGCGGCCGATTAGCCGCTTGATGGTGACGTGGAGGCAGAAATCTTTAGAACCTTGTGCTCCGGCCGAAGGAGGAGGTTATCAAGGCGGATGAGGAGGAGGCAAAGGCAATGGCTGGCTTTCTCGGGTTCATGGCCGGACATGGTGGTTGGGCGCCGATGATCGTTTAGATTAGGTTTACAGTAGGTTTAGTACGGTTTGTGCGAAATATGTAATGAATTTCGTCCAGTTTGTAGGAAAAGTTCTCAAAATGTAATGAATTTGATCCGGTTAATTTGAAATTTGCTTTGTTTGCACGAATTTCATCCGGTTAGTTCACATAGTTGCCGAAAGGTATGCGGGCAGCATCGGATGGCATCCATCAGTGTCCTCGGACAGATGCCGGTGTAAATTTGTGGGCCAGCGCTGGAGATGCCCTAACTATCATGCTATAATCGCTAACAATCCTCCATTATTTGGCAGGGAACAGTTATCCCTCAATCAAAATCAGATCCGCGGTGTTTCACACTCCTTCCGTGTAAGAGTGTAAACTCTTGCTTACATAAAAATGGAGCAAGTGGACGGCACTGTAGCACGTCATATCACTCGAACTAGCCCGCCTAACGAGCGGGAAAGCACCGCCCTCGTCATTTTGTTCTGGATTTCTACCGATCGATCACGCGAAATGTTTCACTTTGCAAGTTCTAAAGGAAAAGGCAGCACACTTATGACTCGTACGCGTCGCAACCCCGACAGTCCGGCTCGCACGCCGCTCACCAGAGGGGACACGCGTTGTCTTGCAATTTCACAGACATGTGGGACAGTAATTGAATAAACTGTCGATAGCCGAAATCTAACCGCTCGGTGGGCGTCGGCTGAGAAGAGAGAAACAGGGGAGGGAGAAGAGATCGCCCGCCCGCCGCGCACGGACTCCAAGAAATATATGGTGATAATGTGAGGTGGGCCATGCTGGAGTCCGGACCGCTTTCGGAGCCCGCTCTCACCGCCCTGGCCCCTCAAGACGCCAGCTGCCCGCTGCATGGATAGCAAGTAGTACCCGCTTATGTGGAGGAGAGAGAGGCATTGACAAAGTCAAGGAGTAACAGTGGAGACAATAGCTTTCATCAAAAATAAACAATGAATACTCGTTGCTCGTCCTCTATATCGGAAAGAATACTTTCATTCGCCGACATGTGGGATGTCGACCATCCTGGTCCACCTGCCATGCACAAAATTATCCTGGTCTACCCCGGTCGTATCGCAGGCCCAACCTTTCCCACTGTAAGTTGTTCGGACGAAGGAACCATCATGACTTCATTGAATTCTGCTTCTTCAAGAAAACTTACTGTACCCGCAATACTGCTACCACACGCAAAGACTGGACGGGACTGTACCACGTCATATCACTAAAACCCACTAGGCCAAACTAGCCCGCCTAGGTCATCTATTTTGGAACGGAGGGAGTACGTCTCTGCACTGCTATGATTTTGTGTTGCACGTTCTCTGTACTTTTGCTACGATTTTCCTACCCTATGAACCAAATGAGGCCTGAATGTATGTCGACTATTGTCTGATCGATCGCTAAGCCTACAATTTTAGGAGCTAGGGCTATTGGTCGATCGACGAGGGATAAGTATAAGCGTACCACGAGCTCATCAGCCCCAACATTTCTCTTCGGTGAGTGTTTTGCAAGTACTATAGCTTGCACAGTAGCTAGCCTACTAACACCAAGAATCATCAAACAAGCCCTGCTGATATGATAAATAGTTCAAACTTACATCTAAGCATGCCATATATTACATCAAAAGCTGGTGAGGATACATCTGTTTCCATAACTCGGAGAGGGTTCGCATGATTCATCGCATGATTCACTATCAAACAAAAGTAGCAAGATCCGCCCACACAAGACAGTGCACTAGCCCTAAGATGGTTTGATAACATGCATCGTTTTGGTAATTAAACACAGGGCAATGCAAACTACCCTGAAGGATTAGCGCGACCAACTATTTCTTGTCATCGATCTCTCGTGCAATGACCACGGCACGAACAGCGGCATGGGAATCGATTTCTGGGGCGATGTCCACAGGACTGACCGCGACATCAGAATCGATCTCTGGGGCGATGTCCATAGGATGGACAGCGGCATCAGAATCGATCTCCGGGGCGATGCCAACAGGACGGGCCACGACATCAGAATCATCAAGGACAACCACCGGCACCTGCACAACCCTAACATATTAGCAAGCACATTGCAAATAATAAAAAACCACAACTATGGTAATAAGCACATATTTTTTACCTTGTGTAGCTCACCGGGGGATCTCATCCCTCCGGGGGCCATCTCCTCGTCCTCGATGGGGGCCATCACCTTGCCAGGGGAATACTGCTTCTCAATGGCGACTATCTCCTCAAACTCGGTCTTTAGCCTCACATAGGTGGCAATCAGAGTTCCTGGGGTAGGCACGGTGGGGCCCTTGCTGTTCTTCCAACTTTCTTTGACGAGTTCGTCCGCCAACATCCTCAACTCTTTGGCCAGTGCTTGGTTCTTGGAGTTCTTCGTCTCCATGGGTTGGCCCGCCAACATGGTCAACTCGTTGGTCGGTGCTCACTTCCTAGAGATCGCTGTCTCTAGTGGGTTGTCCGCCGACAACTCTTTGCCTAGTGCTCCAGGATCCATCAATGAACTGACAAACAAAAAGCAATCGAAAGGAAACCACAATTGCAATGAAAACGGGAAAAGAATAGGATGTGAGAATCGGTCGGTGCTTCGCAAAAAGAAGATTATTGGAATGAAAATATAGCAGCATAACTGATTCGCCCACCTTTCCTTCATCAGTACAGAAGAAAAATGGCAGAAGTGAGTAGCCTGGAGTGAGGTTTTCTTCAAGAAAGGGAAAAAAGGGCTTGAACGAGCGTTCCAATGAAATGATGGTTGCTTCGTCCAGTCCAACTTGGAGGCCACCTTACCACTGCTGGTAAAGGTGTGGGTTTTGTGATATGACGGGTCATGACGGCCACACCGGGGTGACAGGTGAGTCTCGACTGTAGCACCTCGCTGTGATTTGGTGGATGGCACGCGGGCCCAGATGCTTTGAAATGTCCTGCATGTAGATAGAGCGGCTAGTCATATAGGAGTGCTCAATATTGTGCACCGCGACCAAGGCGGAGAGGAAAATGAGAGAACTACGTAATTAATGCATGAGTTTAATTAGGGTAGTTTTGTAAAGTACGAGATACATTCCTCCAGTCGCAAAATGCCTTGGTTCATGAGATTTGAGATTTGAGCCCTATAAACCGGAAGGGAGGGGGTACTACACATGGTGTGGTCTAGTCACTTGTTGAAATCTCTAGAAAGGCAAATACTCCTTTCCGGTTTACAGGTCTATACTACTCCCTCCGTCTAGGTGTGTAAGTCATCTTACAAAAACCAAATAGTCCCAAAACACTTAGGCGCGGTGCATTAACTTCTACCTTGTTTCTTGTTTCTTGACATACGTATCAACCAATAAGAGATGAGAGGTGTGCATGCTTTTAATGACTTGCAATGGCTAGTTCATTGCATGGAATGCTATTAATTAGCAAATAAACATTGGTGACCCCAGGAGGAAATGGTTCTAAGCGCGTGGACCTATGCAGAATGAGTATGAGCCAATGGATAATGGAGTTTAATTGTGAAACAATAGCAATTTTGTCTCATGCAAGAGCCTGGCTAGTACTCCAAGGAACCGCACCATGCGAGTGTTCACAACTACCACGTTCGGTTTGCGCTTGTCTCTTCGCCTCTTCGAGAAGACGAACAATGATGTTACTCCTACTTCTACAGTATCGAATCCACTGCTGCATGTCCGTCCACCTCGTGCGGGAGGGATAGCATGTAGCAAAAGCTTCTACTTACTGCTCCTGCCTTTGCATCTATGACAGGTGGGCCCAACAGGTGGTTGGCCCTCCTGTCATGCAGCCAAAGGCAGGTGCAGTTAAGGCACTGGAGCTCAGTCCGCGAGGGAGAGGGCGTCGTAGTAATTAAATTTCTCGGTCTTGTATGAGTTGACGCGACACATCAAATCACTGCACTCGATAAAAGTCTTTTTACACATTTCAAATGGGCTACTTCGTATGTAGGAGTAGACATATTCTGCTTCGTATGTAGTCACTTGTTGCAATCTCTAAAAAGACTTATATTTGGAAACGGAGGGAGTACAACACATGCATGCATGCCGTGACTTTCCTTTTGATACTTGCATGTGTTGATTTGATGCACCTTGCCAAATTTTGACTATAAATTTAACTAACCAAATTTTCATGCATGTCACAAAAAATTATGGGGCTGTTTGGATTGTGACTATGTTTGTCTTATGTTGCCACATTATTTTTCCCACACTTGCCACACTTGCCTAACCTGAGTTGCTCAAATTGTTAGACACAGTTTGGCTTGCCTAAGGGAATCTTGCCACAATTTTCCTGTCTATGACATGTGGGGTTCACTGCTAATAAAAAAAATTCTTGTCTTAGGTGTGGCTAATAAAAAAGACTTATATTTAGGAATGGAGGGAGTAGAAAATATAAATAATAATGCATGTCGGGGCAACCCACGTTTCCACTAATTTTAGCCGTGGGCTTGTTCACAATTTTTACGAGGGGGTGGTTGTTCATCTAATGGAGGGACTTGTAGTACCAGACTTGAACGATACAAAGTGCGACCTGGCACACCGTAACACCACTTGGAACAAGCGGGTAGCTATCTCAAAAAAAAATCAACAACTAAAAAAAACCGCGACCTGGCATGTAGTAATACACAATTTTAAATGATTTTTTTGATGGAGTGAAAAAGGAAAACTACCCCACTACTTATATATAGGCCGGAGCCTCCGCGCTTGTTTGCTAGGGTTGCTCTATTCACACACTCTCATCCTCTCCAGATCTAAACAAGATAGGGGTAGTAACACTGTCTTTCTCCCTTCAAAAAACACTAGCTTTCTATCCTCACCGCTGGTTACAGATCCGGACGTATCCCCCTCCACCGGTGAAGGGAGGGGGAGGAGCAGCGTTTAGGCCGTCGTCGACAGTGAGGGAGGAGACCCACTGCCAGCAGCACTGTTATCTCTGGCCGAGCGCCAGCGCGAGAGGTCCTCCGATCCCTTCGTCGTTGCTTGTGGGTGGATCCGGCCTCCCGCTGCCCACCTATCCACATCCCGACAACCTTCAGGTATATCTTCGTTCGAAACCACCTTAGCTCTACTTCCCCAGCTCGCTACGTCGCTGCATGTGCATCATTTTCTACCTCTCAGCCCCTCTCGAGCGGATGGTCCAACGTCACCTTTTTTTTTCTATTGTTAGAGGTAAAGCTACTTCATGGATTCGAATCTTGTACTCCCTCCGTCCGAAAATACTTGTCATTGAAATAAAGTGGGGGTGGGGGGATTTAGTATGTACATCGGACTTGGTACAAATAGGAAGGAAAGGGGATGAAAGTAGTATAGACTGGTCATCCAACCGGTCTCTTGGTCGAAAAGGGAAGTATAGGGGTAACGTTGTACACAGTGGTATGACCAGGACTAGATTTGCTATCCACACATAGGACTAGGTGGCTAGAGTGAACAAAAATGGGACCAACCCAGATATGTTTCTTGGATGTTTGTTTCTCGGGGCAACAAACTATGAATCACCACTTTATGCCCCTGTTTATGTACATGGTGCTGTACTGCTGGTGCACCCACTGTCACATGCCCTTATACCAAATATTTAGGCTCCGGTCGGAATAAAGGGGCAGAAAACATAGGTTTTGATCAAAATAGAGGAATAGGAAAGGAATGTAGGTATAAAACTATGGAACGGCAAACCGGAGGAAACTCTCAAGAGAATGTGTTCGGATGGACTACGAAATGTACAGATTTGTTTTTTTAGAGTAGCATGCTTGGCAGTATGAGATGCTATTTGTTTATTCAGCTGCACAGTGACTACTCTTGTCCTCACCTCACATACCACACATAGGTTGACTTTTTTATTCCGGCAAACACAGCACAACAACCTGTCTAACGCATGGCAGTGAGCGCCTGCCTCGGGCTTCCGCCCAAAAAATGAGCAGCGCGTGGATGTTTCTAATCCGATGGAATCAGTACTATCAGACCGGCTTTCCTATGAAACACTATTCACCTTTCCCGTGTTCCGAACAGTTGGAAGGGAAAGAATACCGTAGGAATTGTGTTCCTACGAAAATCCTGCACCAAACCTGTGAACCGAACGCAGCCTTAGCTGTTCTTCATATAATGTCCCTGGTAAAAATGAAGCCATGCCACTATTTTTGCCTATAATTGTTTGAGACTCTAACAAGTTTAGCAAAATGTTTTTGCCTGAAATTGTTTGAGACTCTGACTGTTTCCTCTATGCCTTTTTGTGCAAACAAGGATATCCAATTCACCTGGTTGCTGTTGTGACCTTTTGGTGCACTGCACAAAACTCTTCTTAAAAGAAGTGACTTTTGTGCTGTTTAACTGGAATGTCAGAATGGAACAGTTGGTTCATTTTGGTGGAACTACACAAAGGTAGATCTGTGTTCCAATCCTCATCATCCATATTGGCGCCATAACCTTCCCTTAGGTAAGAATGATATTTAATGCATGTGATCATCTCTATTTTCTGACTGCCATGAGAAAATAATGTTGTTTTTTACTAGTACACTTGTACTCCCTCACTGACAATACCAATTCTGAATTAGAAGGCCAATCATGTTCTTGGTTTCACCAACTGGTGAGGAGAAAGAGAAATAGAGCATGAAGAGGAAGAAGAAGAAGAATAAACAGTGCCAAGGCGATCTTGCTGAAGCCAGAGGCCTCAGTCGAGGCTATTCAAGGGCTCCGGCAACGACTACCTTACATGTGAGACGATCCTCCAGGGAGCCCTTCCACTTCTACTGTCTCACTTAATTAATTAGGAGTACTTAAGTACCACTAATTTATTACTGCCTAATTTTCCTGTTGGAGTTAAACAAATCTTTAGTAGGACCCTATGCTGAATCATGTACGTGTGAATGTTTGTCTATGGAGGTGAATCATGTGGTGGAGCAGGGAGGGAATATTATTAGTGTCATGACATAATAGTGCTATTGTTTTGCATGTCAATTTATTGCCATTGGTTCAATGAGGCAATGTTTTGCATATTGTCCATCATGAATTTGATGTTACTGTTTGAGTAATATGCTAATGTCTTCCTATCCTTTCTCACTAAGCTAATGAAGGTTTCACCTTGTTCCTACTTGTGCAAACAGGGATCATGTTGTGCCAATCATACATTTTAGTGGAACTACACAAGACAATACAATGAAATGTATCCCAGCCAGTGCTTTAACTCTGCTGGAAATTCTTGATAATCTTTCGATATAATCTCAGCACTGGTAAACAAGAGTGATTTCAACCATACATTTGAAGTGCACAAAAATATATACTATTGTGTGATTCCAGTGAGTGCTTTATCATCTCTTATGGGAATACATGAATAAGCTTTTTTTCTCAGGTTGGTACGGGCCTAAGGCCTTCATACATATTAGTTTGCTGTCATCTCTATTTGTATCGTGCTACTGTCATGAGAAACTCCTTTATCTTTGCACTTTTAAGTTTTGCAACCTATGATAAATGGCAATGCTTTGAGTGTTGAGTTGAGCTAATTGGCACTGATTAAATAAACTAATACCTCTCTTTAAGCAAGACTACTATGTTGCTAACTTTACCCATTAAGATAATGAGGGTGCTTCTATTTGTTAGTGTATGTTTCATCAACTAGTCCCACTACTACAGTAATCTCACTCTCTCAATATATGTGCCAACAGGGATGCTCGATTTTGGTGGAACTGCACAAAAACTTTGGGTGCTTCATTGCCTCGACAGCTTCCGTCCTTTCCTGTCAGTCGCTAATCTCCGCTTGCTTTCTTCCTTTGCTGTCAGTCGCTTGGCTTATCTCGGCTTCCAGTCAAAGGAAATAGTAATTGATATGCTACCTCACACAGGTTGGTACTGGTCTTTATCCTGATTATTGTGCCTGTCATATGTATTGGTAATTTGGTATTGTGCTACTGTTTGCCGATTTCATAAAGGAGTAATTTGGAGCCTGAACTCACAGGCAAATCATTACATCGGGTGATTTCAGTAGAACTGCACAAAATGATCAGATGGACAGGTACTTATGCTGCTGCTATGTACTCCAAAGTTCACTCAGACAAGCATCGATGTTGACAAGAAGTGCCTATATTCATTCGAGTATCAACTTGTGCCTTTTGGTTATCGGCACATATGGTAGCGAACTATATGGCATGGAGTCTAAAGATTCCAGACAAGTTGGTTGACGTGTATATTCATCTGGCACTTAATCAGTCTGCATGCCAAGGATGCTCCACTATTTGAGGATAAACCTACAAGCAAAGTTCAGATTGTCTGTGCTGCCTCTTATGTACTCGAAAGTTTACTCGTACAAAAACTAATTTTAGCAAGAAGTACCTTCGATTGAACACCATTTACCAGTCTATACCCTAGGTAATTAAAGTTTGTCCATGGATCATATTGGCTGTGATCTCAATCATTTGGATGCATAAACATACTGAACATGTGTATATCTGAATCTTTTTGTGAATTATGTATGAATAATGTGTGTGATCTATCAATCATTTGGATGCATAGATATGCTGAGCTTGTGTATATATGAATCTTTTGAGTTGTTGATAGTGAATGTTGGCTATGAATATGAACGTGTCCTGTGAACCTGAGTTTGATATGAATGTTTACCTTTTCTGTTGTATTTGTGTGTGAACTTGTTAGTATGCCTACTATGGGGTATAAAACGCAGGTCTCTTATAAAAGTAATGTTGTGTCTAATTTATTTTGAGCAATAACTCGCTAATTTCTTAATTATATATATATATATATATAATGTGCCTCTCCGGTTTATTCTTTGATATTAATTGATCCTTCTAACATAACATTATATATATAACGAGCCCACCTAATACGTGTATTTCAAGGAAGTGCAAATGGGCTGGGATTTCTTAGAAAATATAAATGGGCCTGATTGACGTGAAATTATTTGTTCACCCAGCCCAGCAAATGGACTGTACATTCTAGAAAACATGGGTTAAATATATGCCACATTTTTGCAGGCTCACATGTGGGCCAATAGGTCGAAGCCTACGCAGGGCGTTGTCAACTTGGTCAACAAATGATTGTGTCATCCACAACCATTGGATTTATATCCAACGGCCGACATGCACCTTCAATCTCTCGTCTTCTTCCTCCAGCATCGCCGGGACCGCCTGGTCCGGCCTCCGGCGGCTTGCGGCTCTGCTTAGCATGCATCGCTGCGAAGCGCTACCCCACTGCCGGCCAGGCTATCCCTCCACCCCTCGACACCTCCTGTTATTCTCCATAGACTATAGCCCCACGCCGCAACAGAACCAGCTATAACCCTTCTCCTCCTCTCAATCTGCGACTCCACTACCACGTTTCCCCATCTCCGAGTCGTTCCCGTCCGAGGCCTCGCCGTCGTCCACCGCCTCGCTGTGTTCAGTGCGGCGTGGTCAACAAATGAGAGTCATCGGAAGAGGACTGTACGTGGAGAGCCTGACGGCTGGGACCCACAAGGTCCATGGTCGCATGCAAGGAAAGTTCCTCCTTATTAAGCTGAAAAAATGTTTCCTCCACCTGACAGCTGGGACCCACCGGCTGTATCTTCGCACGGAAGGAAGTGCCTCCTTGTTTTGCGAAAACAATTATTCACCCCGTTAACAGCTGGGACCCGTTAGATTTGGTGACTGACTTGTGGGCCTACTAAGCGGACGTGTACGCACGGCTTTGTCAACTTAATCAACAAATGATTCTAGCAGCTGGACCATTGGATGTTAATCCAACAGCCGTGCTCCTTCTTCAACCTCTGTTCTTGCTCCTGTCTCCCGTGGGCGGCACCGCGGCTGTGCTGCCGCGCACCCGAACCAGTGAAGTTTCCCACTCCTCTCCATCTGCGACTCCACTGCCCCGTCTTCCCCATCTCCGGGTCGTTCCAGTCTAGGTGCGCTCGGCACGGTGTGGTCAACGTGGTCAACAACCGAGAGTCATCGGAAGATGACTGTACGTGAGAGGTTGACAGTGGCTGTACGTGAGAGGTTGACAGTGGGGATGCACCACGCCCATGGACGCATGCATGCAACGGAACGCGGCGAGGTCAACATGGTCAAGGAAAGACTTCCATCGGAAGTATACTGTACGTGGAGAGTCTCAGCTGGGTCCACGGCCATAGCAAGTAAGTGCCTCCTTATTACGCGGAAAATAATGATTCCTCCAACTGACAGCAGGGACCCACTGGACGGGCCACCGTATTTTGCGAAAAAAAGGTTTGCCCCCTGACTGCTGGGATCCACCTGATGGGCCACCGTATTTCGTGAAAAAAACGTTCCCCCTGCTATCAGCTCGGACCCACCGGAAGTGCCTCCTTATTACGCACAAATAAATGAATACTGCCCCTGCTACCTGGGACCCACCTTGGTGGGAGGCTGACTTGTGGGCCTACTAAGTTGACGGGGATGAAGGGCTTTGTCAACTTCGTCAATAAGAACGATTCTAGCTCTAGTGACCGTACGATGACCATCCAACGGCCGTAGTGCTTCTTCAACCTCTGGTCTTCTTGCTCCAGCCGCCCAAACCAGCGCCGGTCATGCCTCATGCTCCTGCTTCCCGTGGGTGGCTGTGCTGCCGCGGAGGCCTCACCGCCCCCTACTATTCCCAACGATGGCCAGGCCGTGCGGCGATGGTAGCCTCACACCGCAACCGAACCAGTGAACCCTAGTACTCCTCTCCGTGCGGGCTTCCACTGTCGCGTCTTCCCCGGCTCCGTGTCGTCCCCTTCCTAGGCCTTGCCGTCGTCCATCGCCGTGGTGCTCTCCGCGCGGTGTGGTCAACATGGTCAAGGAACGACTTCCATCGGAAGAGTACTGTACGTGGAGAGGCTGACAGCTGGGTCCACGGCCACAGCCCAGTTTTTTTGTGATTTTCCAAGTAAGTCACTTTGCCAGGCCTCTTGGGCTGCAAATCTTTCAAGACGAGGAGAGCTTTCATGGCTGGCCGAGAAAATGTCCCATCAGTAATGAGAAATGGGCTGTACATTTTTAAAACACATCAAACCGACAATTAGTTTCAAATATCTTTTTTTTTCATTTCGAGATTTTAAATTACATTAATTTTTATGCGTGGAGAATTTGTTGGATTTTATATTGATATACATGTATTTTTAAAATCAGTTTGAATGTGAGTCAAAATTTTTGGATTAAAAAAAGTTCGGACCGCACCGAAATATGCAAAATTTCGTATAATTTTTTAACCATGGCCACAATATGGGTTGTAATGCTAACAAAAAGAATATGGGCTTCAAAAAAACCCTTAAGAATTAGCAAATGGGCTTTAAATTATTAGAAATAATGGCAGATGGGTTGTATGCTGTTTTCCACAGATTTGAGGCTTTCCTAAAAAAGGTTGACGCACAAGCAGTGACTGTTGGATGGCCATCCAACGGCCGTCGTGCTTCTTCAATCTCTTCTCTTCCTGCTCCAGCCGCTCAAACAAGCGCCGGTGGGACTGCCTGCTCCCTCCTCCCCGCGGCTGGCTCTGCTGCCGCGCAGGCCTCACCGCCCCACCGTACTCCCATCGCTAGCCTAGACATCCCTCTACTCACCCACACCTTTTGTTATTCTCCGGCAACGGCAGACGAACCAGTAAACCCTCGTACAGTCGTACTCCCCTCCGCGTGGGAAACAACCGCCGAGTCTTCCCTGCCTCCGTGTCGTTCCCTTCCTAGGCCTCGCCATCGTCCACCGCCCTGGTGCTCTCGGCGTGGCCTGGTCAACGTGGTCAATGACCGACATGCATCTGAAGTGGACTGTACGTGGAGAGGTCGACAGCTGGGTCCACGGCCGCACGCAAGGAAATGCCTCCTTATTACGCACAAAATAATGATTCCTCCACCTAACATCAGGGACCCACTGAAAGGGCCTCTGTATTTCACGAAAAAACGTTACCGCCGCTGACAGCTTGGACCCACCAGCTATATCTTCGCACGCAAGGAAGTGCCTCCTTATTACGCACAAAAAAATGAATACTCCGCCTATTAGCTGGGACCCAGTATAGTGGCAGGCTGACTTGTGGGCCTACTAAGTTGACGGGGACAGAGGGCTTTGTCAACTTAGTCAATATGCACGATTCTAGCTCCAGTGACCGTACGATGTCCATCCAATGGCCGTAGTGCTTCTTCAACCTTTGGTCTTCTTGCTCCAGCCGCCCAAACCAGCGCTGGTCGTGCCTCGTGCTCCTGCCTCCCGTGGCCGGCTGCGATGCAGTGGAGGCCTCACTGCCCCCTACTACTCCCACCACTGGCCAGGCCATCCCTCTACTCACCCACACACCCTGTTATTCTGCAGCAACAGTAGCCTCACACCACAGCGAACCAGTGAACCCTCGTACTCCTCGACGCGTGGGCATCCACTACCGCGTGTTCCCCGGCTCCGCGTCGTCCCCTTCCTAGGCCTCGCCATCGTCCACTGCCCTAGTGCTCTCGGCGCGGCATGGTCAACGTGGTCAAGGAACAGCTTCCATCGGACGTGGACTGTATGTGGAGAGGCTGACAGTTTGGTCCACGGCCACAGCAAGGAAGTGCCTCCTTATTACGTGCAAAATAATTATTCCTCCACCTAACAGCGGGGACCCACCGGACAGGCCACTATATTTCGCAAAAAAATGATTCGCCCCCCGGACTGCTGGGACCCACCAGCAACATCTTCGCACGCAAGGAAGTGCGTCCGGGCAAAAAAACGATTCGCCCCCCTGACTGCTGGGACCCACCAGCTACATCTTCGCACGCAAGAAAGTGCGTCCGGGCAAAAAAAAATGATTCGCTTCCCTGACTGCTGGGACCGACCAGCTACATCTTTGCACGCAAGGAAGTTTCTGACAGTCGGGACCCACCTGGTCGAAGCGTACGTAGCGTTGTCATTCTGGTCGCGAACTTGTACGTACATATATACTGGTGAATGTAGAGGCGCGCACGTGTCGTAGTAGAGGCGCGCACCTTGCATGTACACGTACGTACAACGGCCAGGGTGCAAGAAAGAAAATACGGCCATGTATGTGTACATACAGGTGGGGTCTCGAACCCCTACTCGCGCATACGTACGGCGAGGGCTCATGTACATGGCAGGGTCGGAACGGAGAAACATCGTCGTTGTCATGTTCATGGGGAGCCAACCGGCTGGGTCAGAACAGAATGCGTGGTCGTGTTCATCGGGAGGGCTTGGACGGAACAGGCAATGGAAACGAGGCCTGGTGTACCATAGAACGGAGGAAACGGCCTTGTGTTCGACTGACCACGTTTGGAACGGGGTCCTGTTGATCGGGAGGGGTGTGGCGTACTGCAAAACGGAGGAAACGGACCTCCTACGGTCGAAACGGGGGTCCTGTTGATCGGGAGGTGTGTGGCGTACCGCAAAACAGATGAAATGGACTTGTGTTGGAGCGCTACGGTCGAAACGGGGGTCCTGTTCATCGGGAGGGGTGTGGCGTACCGCAAAACGGGACTCCATGGGATACTGTTCATCTCCACCGTCGACCTCCTCCAGCCTCCACGGGCTACCGTCGACCTCCTCCAGCCTCCACGGGCTCCTGTTCATCCAGCCTCCACCGCGCGCTACTCCACCGGCTACTGTTCAACCACCCCTCCACGAGCACCCCTCCACCGTCTACTGTTCATCCAGCCCTCTACACCACGGGGTCTTGTTCAACCACCCCTCCACGGCCACCGCTCCATCGTCTACTGTTCATCCAGCCCTCCACACCACGGGGTCCTGTTCATCCAGAGGCAACGCCACCGCTTCACTGTTCATCCACCCCCCTGCAACACTCACTGTTCATCCAATCGATTGGCTTCAGTTAGCAGCAGTAGCGAAGGAATCGCTCCATCGGGTTCAGTTAACAGCCATCGATCGATCGCTCGGGTTCAGTAACGCGTAGCCTATAGTGCAATCACTCGGGTTCAGTTAGAGCCCAACGCCTCGCTCGGGTTCAGTTAGAGCCAACACCTCGCACGTGTACGAGAGAAACGTGCATCGCTCGGCCCCGACCTCCCACCGTAACTGGCAGCTCCCCGAAATTTTCCTCGCCCTCACTTCTACCATGGTTTTTTCCGTCATGGACGGCCCAAAGAATGTCATGCAGCTGCGTCTCCGGCCCGCCCAGGACGAAAAGCCCATTTTCTATCATGGTTTTGTGTCATAGAAGTAGGAGCCCACCACATCTATGATGATACCGGGTTTTGTCACAATTATCGTCATAGAAGTGTCATATGTATGACAGAAAAAAATTTCATTCGGTCCAAAATGTCACAGATGTGTCTTTTTTTGTAGTGCTAGGTCCACAATTGACATGGGTTGCTTGCACGTGTCCTTGAAATTCGTTATAAATCGGGCTCTTAACTCGGCCCATGACCCAATGGAGTTAGCCAGCAAACTTTTCAGCCAAGTGCGAGTCGTTCCATCCAACATCATGGTGAAGTATTTCATGCATGCCGCTTCATCCACATCCAACATCTCCATTGCCATCTCATAACTTTCGACCCATGACACGGGGGGTAAATCAGCGGTGTAATTGGGCACCTTACGCGGACCCTTGAAATCCTTGGGCAGCCACACATTGCGTAGAGCCGGGGTGAGACACGGCACCCCCTAAGAGCTGAAAGCAAGACCTCGTTCCGCTGACGTCGTCAGACGAACCGGAGTAAGCTGACGGTCCGCGTGCTGCATAGCTAACTCGGCTTCTCGACATGCTCTACCGTTATCCACCACGTCCTGAGCATTTGCACCACCGTGCGCCGGATTAGGACCTCGAGGGGCGTCACGGTTCCGCGCACTGCTTGACATAGCCGGTTCATCAATGTGCCTGCTATAACTCCTACTCGGGCGAGAGGTTGAATGAATTCTATCTCGACTATACGAATAAGCCAGCTGATGAACCATAGCTGTTTGAAGAAGATCCCTGGCCTGCCGCGTCTCAACCGCCGTTGGAGACTCACCCTCCATTGGAATAGCTGCCAGCCGCGACGCCGCAGCGATCATGTTATCCAAAGGGGTGGAGAAGTGACCCGGCGGTGTTGGCATGTACTGCGGCGGGTCATGGGTCCGTCAAAGCAGGTCCGTCACCTGTGGCTGATCCGGCACTCCTGTCCCTGGTGCTTTAACCCGGTTCGTCGCTGCTGGATTACTGGTTCCTGCTCCTAGCGTGTTGAAGAGATTCATTGCTTCATAAACTGGTGGCAGACGAGACCGATGCCTCCTCCTCAACATGTCGTTTGAAGCGTTCTGATCCAGCATGAGCCGGTAATTCTCTGCCTGAAGTGCCTGAGCATCTAAAGCGGCCCGCTCATCAGCCATCTTGGTTTCCTCAGCCGCCAAGTCCTCCTTGGCCTGAGCTATCTGATCTCGCAGCTTTGTGACCTCTGTGTTATGCTGATCTTGATTCTCCGGGGTAACCTCTCTGGTCAGTAACATTGTCCAGGCGTCCAATAAACCAGACAGGACTTGAGCCGGCCGGCGCGCGGGGCCTCCTGCCCCTGCTGCCAATCCAGAAATCATCGCTGCTGCAATTGAGGACTGCAACATGGGCTGCGTACCAGCCATGAAGATCGCAACCCGGTTCAGCGGTTCAAGGGGGTCCGGAATATTGTCGCCATCGGAATAGCCCCCAAACTGGCCATCTTGCAGTTGGTAGAGTGACTCGGTCTCACCGGTGGATGATTCGCCAT
This sequence comes from Triticum aestivum, assembly GCF_018294505.1. Classification (NCBI taxonomy): domain Eukaryota; kingdom Viridiplantae; phylum Streptophyta; class Magnoliopsida; order Poales; family Poaceae; genus Triticum; species Triticum aestivum. Next base: position 240,828,974 of record NC_057813.1, read on the forward strand.
CTGAATAAACAACCGTCTCACCATCGGACACCGGTTCAGACTCCGCACCATTGATGAATCCTACGAACGCACGCTTCATGGCAGGCTCCGGGCAGGGCTTGCATGTTGAGCCGTCTTGATGAGGTCGGCGCAGATGTCCGGCTCAGGGCCCGGTTCGCCGATCTTGCCGATGAAGACATGAATTCCTCCAAAGGGGACCCGGTACCCGTACTCGATTGAGCCGGCATCGGGGCTCCAGCCTGCGTCGTCGATGTAGAGCTTGCCGCGACGACTCTTGATCATCCAGCCCACTGCGTATCCCTTGAGTCCTTCAAAGTTGCCCTTTAAGAACTCAAAACCATCGTGTGATAGCCCCACGGTGGGCACAACCTGTTGTGAAATTATCACGTCAGATGTCCTAGTGTGAGGACTTGGTCGTGGAGCCATCGCAATGAGATTAGCTTAAAGGGGTTAACCCGGACAAAGGACACGAGGAGTTTATACTGGTTCGGCCCCTTGCGGTGAAGGTAAAAGCCTACGATCCAGTTGTGGTGGAATTGATGGGGTCTCGATGATCAGGGAGCGAATCCGCTTTACCTAGATCTGGAGTTGTCGTTTCTTGTCCCTGAACCGCCGCCGGGTCGTCCATTTATATACACAGGTTGACGCCCGGCGGTTTACAAAATCCCGAGGCCGGCTCATACATGTGTCCGGCTCGGTTTCTACTCTTTCCTATCTTACAACACAAGTTACATGGTACATGGCGGTTTATGTCTACGGGCCCTAATCCGCCTTTGGGCCCTGGGCCTTTGAATCTCGATAGTAAAGCGCCATACTCCTTGTCTTCATGGGCTTCAACGCGGATGACTCCTTACGAGTATAACCCGGCCCCTCCTGGGTGGTTTATACTCAGTAGTTATATCCCCAACTGATGTCTACTACAGAACCTTCTTCTTGTAGACGTTGTTGGGCCTGCAAGTGCACAGGTTTGTAGGACAGTAGCAAATTTCCCTCAAGTGGATGACCTAAGGTTTATCAATCCGTAGAAGGCGTAGGATGAAGATGGTCTCTCTCAAACAACCCTGCAACCAAATAACAAAAAGTCTCTTGTGTCCCCAACACACCCAATACAATGGTAAATTGTATAGGTGCACTAGTTCGGCGAAGAGATGGTGATACAAGTGCAAAATAGATGGTAGATAAAGGTATTTGTAATCTGAAATAATAAAAATAGCAAGGTAGCAAGTGATAAAAGTGAGCGTAAACGGTATTGCAATGATAGGAAACAAGGCCTAGGGTTCATACGTTCACTAGTGTAAGTTCTCTCAACAATAATAACATAGATAGAACATATGACAAGCCCTCAACATGCAACAAAGAGTCACTCCAAAGCCACTAATAGCGGAAAACAAACGTAGAGATTATGGTCGGGTACGAAACCACCACAAAGCTATTCTTTCGGATCGATCTATAAAAGAGTTCATACTAGAATAACACCTTAAGATACAAATCAACCAAAACCCTAATGTCACCTAGATACTCCATTGTCACCTCAAGTATCCGTGGGCATGATTATACGATATGCATCACACAATCTCAAATTCATCCAACCAACATAAAAGTACTTCAAAGAGTGCCCCAAAGTTTCTACCGGAGAGTCAAGAACGTGTGCCAACCCCTATGCATAGGTTCCCAAGTGTCACGAAACCCGCAAGTTCATCACCAAAACATACATCAAGTGGATCAATAGAATAACCCATTGTCACCATGGTTATCCCATGCAAGACATACATCAAGTGTTCATAAAAGACTCAATCCAATAAGATAACTTCAAAAGGGGAAACTCAATTCATCACAAGAGAGTAGAGGGGGAGAAACATCATAAGATCCAACTACAATAGCAAAGCTCGGGATACATCAAGATCGTGCCATAGATGGAACACGAGAGAGAACAAGAGAGAGAGAGAGAGATCAAACACATAGCTACTGGTACATACCCTCAGCCCCGAGGGTGAACTACTCCCTCGTCGTCATGGATAGCGCCGGGATGATGAAGATGGCCTCCGGTGATGGGATCCCCCTCCGGCAGGGTGCCGGAACGGGGTCCCGATTGGTTTTTGGTGGCTACAGAGGCTTGCGGCGGCGGAACTCCCGATCTATCTTCTGTTCTGGAAGTTTTAGGGTACGTAGGTATATATGGGTGCAGGGGGTACGTCGGTGGACCTCCGGGGTGCTCACGAGGTAGGGGGTGCGCCCCCCACCCTCGTGCGCAGCCTGGGGATCCCCTGACGTGCACTCAAGGCCCATCTGGTTGGTTTCCTTCCAAAATTAACTTCTCCAGTTCATTTCATTCCGTTTTAACTCCGTCTGATATTCCTTTTCCTCGAAACACTGAAATAGGCATAAAATAGCAAATCTGGGCTGGGCCTCCGGTTAATAGGTTAGTCCCAAAAATAATATAAAAGTGGATAATAAAGCCCAATATTGCCTAAAACAGTAGATAAAGTAGCATGGAGCAATCAAAAATTATAGATACGTTGGAGACGTATCAAGCATCCCCAAGCTTAATTCCTGCTCGTCCTCGAGTAGGTAAATGGTAAAAAAGAATTTTTGATGCGGAGTGATACTTTGGCATAATTTCAATGTAAATCTTCTTAATTGTGATATGAATATTCAGATCCGAAAGATTCAAGACAAAAGTTCATATTGACACAAAAATAATAATACTTTAAGCATACTAATCAAAGCAATCATGTCTTCTCAAAATAACATGGCAAAAGAAAGTTCATCCCTACAAAATCATATAGTTAGGCTATGCTTCATTTTCGTCACACAAAGATGTTCCCAACTTCTATACCCCCGATGACAAGCCAAGCAATTGTTTCATACTTAAATAATCTCAAACTTTTTCAACCTTCACGCAATACATGAGCGTGAGCCATGGATATAGCACTATGGGTGGAATAGAATATGATGATGGGGATTGTGTGGAGAATACAAAAAAGGAGAAAGTCTCACATTGACGAGGCTAATCAACGGGCTATGGAGATGCCCACCAATTGATGTCAATATGAGGAGTAGGGATATTGCCATGCAACGGATGCACTAGAGCTATGAATGCTCAACAAAAGAAAACTAGTGGGTGTGCATCCAACTTGCTTGCTCACGAAGACCTAGGGCATTTGAGGAAGCCCATCGTAGGAATATACAAGCCAAGTTCTATATTGAAAAGTTCCCACTAGTATGAGAAAGACAACTTATGAGACTCACCACATGAAGAACAAGGTGCTACTTTGAAGCACAAGTGTGGAAAAGAGATAGTAGCATTGCCCTTTTTTTTGGGGCCTTTCTTTTTTTTCTTTTTTTGGCCTTTCTCTTTTTTTGGGCCTTTTTTGGCGTTTTTTTTATTTGGGCAATGCTCTAATAATGATGATCATCACACTTTCATTACAACATATGAATTACAACTCGAAACTAGAACAAGATATGACTCTATATGAATGCCTCCAGCGGTGTACCGGGATGGTGCAATGAATCAAGAGTGACATGTATGAAAAATAATGCATGGTGGCTTTGCCACAAATACAATGTCAACTACATGATCATGCAATGGCAATATGACAAAAGTAATGTATGTCATGATGATGATGATGGAAGTTGCATGACAATATATCTCGGAATGGCTATGGAAATGCCATAATAGGTAGGTATGGTGGCTGTTTTGAGGAAGATATAAGGAGGTTTATGTGTGATAGAGCGTATCATATCACGGGGTTTGGATGCACCGGCAAAGTTTGCACCAACTCTCAAGGTGAGAAAAGGGCAATGCACGGTACCGAAGAGGCTAGCAATGGCGGAAAGGTGAGAGTGCGTATAATCCATGGACTCAACATTAGTCAAAAGAACTCATATACTTATTGCAAAAATTTAGAAGCCATCAAAAATCAAGTACTACGCGCATGCTCCTAGGGGGATAGATTGGTAGGAAAAGACCATTGCTCGTCCCCGACCGCCACTCATAAGGATGCACAAGCCAGGTACACTTCATGTTTCAAATTTGTTACACAACTTTAACCATACGTGCATGCTACGGGATTTGCAAACTTCAACACAAGTATTTCTCAAATTCATAATCACCCAACTAGCACGACTTTGATATTATCACCTCCATATCTCAAAACAATTATCAAGCATCAAACTTTTCTTAGTATTCAACACACTCAAAAGAAAGTTTCACATATCTTGAATACCAAGTATATTAACATTAAGCAAATTACCATGCTATTAACGACTCTCAAAATAATCCAAGTGAAGCATGAGAGATCAATAGTTTCTTTAAAACAAATCCACCACCGTGCTTTAAAAGATATAAGTGAAGTACTAGAGAAAAAATTAACACGCTCAAAAGATATAAGTGAAGTACTATGAGCAAAAACTATCAAGCTCAAAAGATATAAGTGAAGCACATAGAGTATTCTAGCAAATTCCAATTTGTGTAAGGCTCTCTCTCATTAAAGAATTTCAGATCTTGATACTTATTCAAACAGCAAGCAAAGCTAAAGAAAACTACATTGCAAGGATACCACAACTCATGTGAAGAAGCAAAAACTTAGGCTCAACCGATACTAACCGATAGTTGTTGAAGAAGAAAGGTGGGATGCCTACCGGGGCATCCCCAAGCTTAGATGCTTGAGACTTATTGAAATATTATCTTGGGGTGCCTTGGGAATCCCCAAGCTTGAGCTTTTGTGTCTCCTTAATTCCTCTCATATCATGGTTTCTCTTTTTATCAAAAGCTTCATTCACAACAAACTCAACAAGAACTCGTGAGATAGGTTAGTATAAACCAATGCAAAACCTTATCATTTTCTACTGTAACAAATCACTTAAATTATTATTCAACATTTCATACTAAATGCCTCTGTATATTCAATACTCCTATCCTCAAATAGAATCATTAAACAAGCAAACATACGCAAACAATGCAACCATAACAGCAATCTGCCAAAACAGTACAGTCTGTAAAGAATGCAAGAGTATCAATACTTCCCTGACTCCAAAAATTATTAACTAAAATTCCCACTGTAATAAATTTATCAGATCTCAATATGCAAAAAGATTCAACGTAATATCATGCTCTGACTTTTCTAGGGAATTTTTGCAACAGCGGTAAACTTTCTGTTTTCAAACAGCAACATGTATACTAGCAAAATAAGCATGGCAAAGGCTATCCTTGACTTTTTTATTGAAACTAAAGATGTAAAACATTATTCTAACTTACAGCAAGCAAATACTAACAACATAAAATGATTCTCCAAGCAAAACACATATCATGTGGTGAATAAAAATATAGCTCCAAGTAAAGTTACCGATGAACGAAGACGAAAGAGGGGATGCCATCCGGGGCATCCCCAATCTTAGTTGCTTGGTTGTCCTTTAATATTACCTTGGGGTGCCTTGGGAATCCCCAAGCTCAGGATCTTGCCACTCCTTATTCCATAGTCCATCGAATCTTTACCCAAAACTTGAAAACTTCAACCACACAAAACTCAACACAAAACTCGTAAGCTCCGTTAGTATAAGAAAATAAAACCACCACTTAGGTACTGTAATGAACTCATTCTAAATTCATATTGGTGTAATATATACTGTAATCCAACTTATCTATGGTTCATACCCTCCGATACTACTCATAGATTCATCAAAATAAGCAAACAACACATAGAAAACAGAATCTGTCAAAAACAGAACATTCTGTAGTAATCTGTATAAAACGTACACTTCTGGAACCCCAAAAGTTATGAAATAAATTTCTGGACCTGAGTAATTTGTCTATTAATCATCTGCAAAATGAATCAACCTAAAAGCACTCTCCAGTAAAAAATGGCAGCTAATCTTGTGAGCACTAATGTTTCTGTTTTTCACAGCAAGATCACATAAACTTCACCCAAGTCTTCCCAAAGGTTCTACTTGGCACTTTATTGAAACAAAAGCTATAAAACATGATTACTACAGTAGAATAATCATGTTTACACACAAAAACAGTAAGGATACATATTGGGTTGTCTCCCAACAAGCGCTTTTCTTTAATGCCTTTTAGCTAGGCATGATGATGACAATGATGCTCACAAAAAAGATAAGAATTGAAACATAACGGGAGCACCATGAAGCATATGACTAGAACATTTAATTCTAACCCACTTCCTATGCATAGGGATTTTGTGAGCAAACAACTTATGGGAACAATAATCAACTAGCATAGGATGGCACAACAAGCATAGCTTCAAGAATTTAAGCATATAGAGAGGAAACTTGACATTATTGCAATTCCTACAAGCATATGTTCCTCCCTCATAATAATTTTCAGTAGCATCATGAATAAATTCAAAAATATAACAAGCACCTAAAGCATTCTTTTCATGATCTACAAGCATAGAATTTTTAATACTCTCCACATAAGCAAACTTCTTCTTTATAGCATACGTATCATCACAATAGTCATCATAAATAGGAGGCATGTTTTCATCATAGTAAATTTGCTCATCAAAGCTTGGGGGACAAAAAATATCATCTTCATCAAACATAGCTTCCCCAAGCTTGTGTCTTTGCATATCATTAGCATCATGGATATTCAAGGAATTCACACTAACAACATTGCAATCATGCTCATCATATAAAAACATTCTATAGATTTCTTCTTCTAGCACTTGAGCACAATTATCCTTTCCATCATACTCACGAAAGATATTAAAAAGGTGAAGCGTATGAGACAAACTCAACTCCATTTTTTGTAATTTTCTTTTATAAACTAGACTAGTGCTAAAACAAGAAACAAAAAGATTCAATTGCAAGATCTGAAGATATACCTTCAAGCACTCACTGCGCCAAAAAAGAGCTTAGTGACGGAGTGTGAGTACCCTTTACCTAGCCTCCCCGGCAATGGCGCCAGAAAAGAGCTTGATGTCTACTACACAACCTTCTTCTTGTAGACTTTGTTGGGCCTGCAAGTGCACAGGTTTGTAGGACAGTAGCAAATTTCCCTCAAGTGGATGATCTAAGGTTTATCAATCCGTAGGAGGCGTAGGATGAAGATGGTCTCTCTCAAACAACCCTGCAACCAAATAACAAAAAGTCTCTTGTGTCCCCAACACACCCAATACAATGGTAAATTGTATAGGTGCACTAGTTCGGCGAAGACATGGTGATACAAGTGCAAAATAGAGGGTAGATAAAGGTAATCTGGAATAATAAAAACAGCAAGGTAGCAAGCGATAAAAGTGAGCGTAAACGGTATTGCAATGATAGGAAACAAGGCCTAGGGTTCATACTTTCACTAGTGTAAGTTCTCTCAGCAATAATAACATAGATAGAACATATGACAAGCCCTCAACATGCAACAAAGAGTCACTCCAAAGCCACTAATAGCGGAGAACAAACGTAGAGATTATGGTCGGGTACGAAACCACCACAAAGCTATTCTTTTGGATCGATCTATAAAAGAGTTCGTACTACAATAACACCTTAAGATACAAATCAACCAAAACCCTAATGTCACCTATATACTCCATTGTCACCTCAAGTATCCGTGGGCATGATTATACGATATGCATCACACAATCTCAGATTCATCCAACCAACATAAAAGTACTTCAAAGAGTGCCCCAAAGTTTCTACCGGAGAGTCAAGAACGTGTGCCAACCCCTATGCATAGGTTCCCAAGTGTCACGAAACCCACAAGTTGATCACCAAAACATACATCAAGTGGATCAATAGAATAACCCATTGTCACCACGGTTATCCCATGCAAGACATACATCAAGTGTTCATAAAATACTCAATCCAATAAGATAACTTCAAAAGGGGAAACTCAATTCATCACAAGAGAGTAGAGGGGGAGAAACATCATAAGATCCAACTACAATAGCAAAGCTCGGGATACATCAAGATCGTGCCATAGATGGAACACGAGAGAGAACACGAGAGAGAGAGAGAGAGATCAAACACATAGCTACTGGTACATACCCTCAGCCCCGAGGGTGAACTACTCCCTCCTCGTCATGGATAGCGCCGGGATGATGAAGATGGCCTCCGGTGATGGGATCCCCCTCCGGCAGGGTGCCGGAACGGGGTCCCGATTGGTTTTTGGTGGCTACAGAGGCTTGCGGTGGCAGAACTCCCGATCTATCTTCTGTTCTGGAAGTTTTAGGGTACATAGGTATATATGGGTGCAGGGGGTACGTCGGTGGACCTCCGGGCTGCTCACGAGGTAGGGGGGCACGCCCAGGGGGAGGGGCGCGCCCCCACCCTCGTGGGCAGCCCGGGGATCCCCTGACATGCACTCCAGGCCCATCTGGTTGGTTTCCTTCCAAAATTAACTTCTCCAGTTGATTTCGTTCCGTTTTGACTCCGTCTGATATTCTTTTTCCTCGAAACACTGAAATAGGCATAAAACAGTAAATCTGGGCTGGGCCTCCGGTTAATAGGTTAGTCCCAAAAATAATATAAAAGTCGATAATAAAGCCCAATATTGCCTAAAACAGTAGATAAAGTAGCATGGAGCAATCAAAAATTATAGATACGTTGGAGACGTATCACCAACACCCGCCTTGCGGCAGGTACGGTGGCCACCCAAGTTCAGACCGGAGATGCTGCCTCGCTACGGCGGCGCGGCGGATTCGGCAGGTTTCCTCCAGGCCTACGAGGAGGTTGTTTGGGTGGCCGACGGCAACGACAAGGTCATGGCCAACTGGTTTCCCATGGCCCTCACTGGCGTACCGCGAGCCTGGCTTCTCAGCCTGCCAGGATCTTCTGTGGCCTCCTGAGAGGAGCTGCGCGGCCTCTTCGTCACTCGCTTCGCGACACCGGTGCCCCACGCCATCGCAGCCCTTCTCGGCGGTTCGCAGGCACCACCCTCGGACTGCCACGTCAAGCAGTTCTTCCGCCAAGTTGGTGTCGCCCGCATGCTGCAGGGAGCTCCTCCAGGGTGGGCGGCGCCCCGAGCCGACCTCACCTTCGACTCGAGGGACCACCCCCTGACCACTGCGGGCGCAGGCGCACTCCCGATGCTTTGCACCCCCACCATCTGCAACATGGTGGTAACCAAGACCCTCATCAATGGCGGCCCCAGCCTCAACGTGCTCTTCGTGGAAGCTTTTGGCCTACTTCACGTGCCACATGGCCGGCTCCGCCCCATCAAGCCATTCTCCGGGGTTGTCGGCGGCTCCACCAGCCCCCTGGGGCAGATCCGCCTCCCTGTCACCTTCGGCACCCGTGATAACTATCACACCAAGCTCATTGACTTCGACATCGCCCGCATCAGCCTCTTGTACAACGCCATCCTCAAGTACCCGTCCTTGGCCAAGTTCATGGCAGCAACTCTCCCCACCTACAACCTCATGAAGATGCCCGGGAGCAGCGGCGTCCTCACCGTGGCTGGAGACACCAAGGAGGCCCTGACGGCCCTCAAGCTCACCTTCAGAGCCACGGTGGCAGTGCGCCCGACAGATGAAGGGGCCTCCGAGGTCCCGAGGGTTGCACCGGTGAAAAAGAAGCAGTTGTTCTCTCAAGACCGGGCTGAGATGAAGCAGGTGCCGGTTGACAAAGATGGGGCATCGGGAGCCACCTTCACCATAGGTGTCAACCTCGCCCTTGACCAAGAAAAGGCACTAGTCGATTTCTTGCGTGCGAAGAAGGAGGTGTTCGCATGGGAGCCCAAGGACCTGGTTGGAGTCCCGAGGGGGGTGATCGAGCATCACCTGAGGGTGTGCCCCAATGTGCGCCCAGTGAAGCAGAGGGCGCGGCGGCAGTCTACCGAGAAGCAGTCGTTCATCATCCAAGAAACCCGCAAGCTGCAAGATGCCGGTGTCATTCGGGAGGTGCGGTACACAGAATGGTTGGCGAACCCGGTCATCGTCCCTAAGAAAGGCGGGAAGGAACGCATGTGCATCGATTTCACCAACCTCAACAAGGCTTGCCCTCAAGACCCCTTTCTGCTGTCGCGCATCGACCAGATTGTAGACTCCATCGCCGAGTGCGACCTGCTGTGCTTCCTGGATGCATTCTCAGGGTATCACCAAATCAAGATGGCAGTGCAGGATGTTGAGAAGACGGCTGTCCTGACCCCGTGCGGGGTGTACTGCTACACATGCATGCCCTTTGGGCTGCGTAACACCAAAGCAACTTTCCAGCTGCTGATGCACATCACTCTGGGTAAACAGCTCAGGAGGAACACTGAGGCCTACGTTGACGACACATAGTGGTGAAGTCTCGGGAGGCAAGGACCCTCATCAAGGACCTGGAAGAGACGCTCGCCAGCCTATGCAAGGAGGACCTGCGACTCAACCCGGAGAAATGTGTGTTTGGCATCCCCCCAGCAAGTTGTTGGGCTTTCTGGTGTCACATGGGGGAATCGAGGCAAACCCGGAGAAGGTCAAGGCAATAGAAAAGATGAGTCCGCCACAGACTCTTAAGGAAATGCAAAAGCTGGCGGGCTATGTGACCTCGCTAGGGCGCTTCATCTTCAAGTTGGGAGAGCGTGCTCTCCCGTTCTTCAAGCTGATGAAGAAGAAGGGGCCATTCGAGTGGACCCTAGAGGCTGATGCGGCGTTTCAAGACCTCAAGAGATACCTCACTAGCCCACCAGTGATGGTGGCGCCGCGTCCTCTCGAGACCCTGGTGCTTTACCTGGCCGCCACGCCTCACTCAGCCAGCACAGTGCTGGTGGCCGTCCGGGAGGAGCGCCAGGCCAAGGGCCTGCCACACGATGTCGCACGATCGGTTGAGATGATGCAGCCGCAAGACGGCACCCCTGAAGCCTCGGCGGCGCCAACGGATGACCAGGCTCCACAAGACGGCGCTCATGAGGCCGTTGTTGCCCCAATAGGCGACCAAGCTCTTGAGGTCCCCCAGCCTCAGGAGGTGCCTCAACCTCAGGAGGTCTCGGACTCCACCAATAGTTCCGCCCTCGTCGAGCACCCGATGTACTTCGTCAACACAGTAATGTGTGACGCTCGGGCATGCTACCCCATGCCACAGAAGCTCCTGCTTGCGCTCCTCGTTGCCTCACGTAAGCTGCGCCACTACTTCCAAGGCCACCCCATTAAGGTCGTCTTAGCTTACGCGCTAGAGAGGGTGCTCCGGAGCCCCAATGTTGCGGGAGGGTCGCCGAGTGGAACATCAAATTGCAGGCATTCCAGCTGGAGTTCAGCACCACCAGGGTCATCAAGGGTGTCGCACTCGCTGGCTTTGTGGTGGAGTGGACTGACGCCCCAAGGCCTGGAGCAGGCGAGGACCAGTCCCTCTCGCCAGGGAGCGAAGCACCAAATGGCTGGGTCATGTACTTTGACGGTGCCTTTGCCTGTTTGGGCGCGGGGGCTAGAGTCGTGCTCATCTCGCCCACTCAGGACAAGCTATGCTACGTCGTGCAGCTCTGTTTCCAACGCGGCGGAAAGGTCTCCAACAACATCGCGGAGTACGAAGGCTTGATCGCCGGCCTCAAAGCCGCGGCCACTTTGGGCGTGAAGCACCTCACCATCAAGGACGACTCCCAGCTCCTCGTCAACTTCTCCAACAAGGTGTATGAGCCGAAGGATGAACACATGGAGGCATACCTGGCGGAGGTACGCAAAATTGAGAAACAATTTTTGGGCCTAGAGCTGTAGCGTGTGCCTCGCGCCACGAACAAGGAAGCCGACTATAGTGCCAAGATAGCATCCAAGTGCCAGCCTTAGGAGCCCGACAACTTCGAGGAGCGGCTCTTCAAGCCTTCAGCAGCCCCTCTGGCTGTGGAGCCAACATTGCCTCAGGAGGAGCTTCCCCCAGCACCAACCTTGGGAGCCCCCGCCTGCGGCCCGACCTCAGGAGCACGCCTACTCCTCGCACTCGAGCCTCAAGAGGGGTGCTGGACCAAAGAATTCAAGGCGCACCTGCTTCAGGGAACCCTGTCGGAGAAGGAGGAAGATGCGGAGCGCGTGGCTCGACAGGCCACAACCTACTGCATTCAGGACGATGAGCTCTACCGAAAATGACCAAACGATGTTTCCTTGCGATGCATCTCTAGGGAACAGGGGTGCGAGCTGTTGGCCGACATACACGATGGAGACTGCGGGCATCACTCGTCATCACGCACCTTGTTGGGCAAGGCGTTTCACAGTTGATTCTACTGGCCCACGGCGCTCAACGACGCAACCGAGCTGGTGAGATCCTGTGAAGCCTGCCAGTTCCATACCAAGCAAATCCACCAGCCTGCTCAGGGCCTCCAGACCATCCCGTTCTCGTGGCCGTTTGTGGTCTACGGGCTGGACATCTTGGGTCCGTTCCCTCGAGCGCCAGGGGGCTACCGCTACCTCTACGTCGCCATCGACAAGTTCACCTAATGGGCGGAGGTGGAAGCAGTCTGCACCATCCCAGCCGGCTCGGCGGTCAAGTTCATCAAGGGCCTCATGAGCCGGTTCAGAGTTCTTAATCGCATCATCACCGACAACAGCTCGCAGTTCACTAGCAATCTCTTCAAAACATATTGTGCTAACCTTGTAATGCAGCTATGCTACGCCTCAGTGGCACACCCCAGGAGCAACAGACAGGCCGAGAGCGCAAAAGCAGAGGTCCTGAGGGGAATCAAGGCAAGGACTTTCAAGAAGAAGCTCGAGGCATGCGGCAGGGGCTAGCTGGACGAGCTCTAGCATGTGCTTTGGTCCATCTACACCACCGCGACCAAGCGATCCGGCAAAACTCCATTCTTCCTTGTCTATGGAGCTGAAGCGGTTCTCCACACGAGGTTAGGCATCGCTCCACGCGGGTCTTGGCGTCTGACGAGGCACGCCAGGACGCCATGCGGGGGATGGACCCCGTGCTGGGGTTGGAACGCTGCCGTCAAGTCTCACTCCGGGCTGCTAGGTACCAGCAGGCGCTGCGGCGGTACCACTGCGGCAGCGTCTGCCCCAGGATGCTCATGGTGGGTGATATCATCCTGAGGCAGGTGCTCTCCAGGGAGGGGCTACATAAGCTCTCTCCCATGTGGGAGGGCCTATTTAGGATTGCCCGCGTATCCAGGCCTGGCACCGCGTTCCTGGAGACGCAGGACGGGATCACCATCCAAAATGCCTGGAACATCCAGCACCTCCGGAAGTTCTACCCATGAAGCAAGGCCCAGTGCCTGTGAAGGTCTCCGCTCATGACACTCTCACGTAATAATGAGTGGGGCTGTACACGCCCCAGAGTCTCCGAAGACCCGCCCTCGGGCTTCGGGGGCTCCCTCCCACGTCCTAGTGGTAGCACTTAGCTATGCGCTAGTGAGAAGACTAGACTAGGTGTCGGACGCGACTGTTCATTTGCTTGCTTTCTGTTGTTAGTTTGCAAACGTTTAATGGAATTTGGAGTTTTAGCGTTTCTTGATCGCCTAGTTGGGTTCTTCTCCTCTCACTTGATCGCCTCTTTGTCTTGGTTTAGGGAAAGCGGCAGTTTCCTTTTGCTCTTCCTCGTGTGCCTCACGCGGGGGCTAGGCAGGTGTGCGCGTGCGCATTGGACTCGCCCACGCTGCGAACACACCTCGCCAAAGCCCTGTCGCCCCAGAGCTTCGGCTTCCTTGATCCTCATGAGACGCCCTCGAGTAAGCTCGTGATCTATGCACCCTCTTCAAGTCCATGCCCCCCGCGTACTACGATGCAATGCACTGAGACACGATTAGCCCATGCCTGAGGGCTCGTGCAAGGAGGAACAAGGCACCCGACAGATTTTCTAACAAATCCTGTAGCTTTATGATGCCTCCTGAGGCCAGCGGTTCCTGAGTCGGCAGCAAGGAGGCCTTACCAAATGCCGAAAGACGCGCCCTCGCGAGGCGGGAAACTACCCTAAGTGTATCAAGCTAAGTTATCCCTCCGCACCTACGCGGAGCACGAACATCATAGCATAACACAAGAACAATAAACATAGCATAGTGGCATAAGTACCATGGTTCATTACACGCCCCAGCAGGGCCCTCTACTTTTTTCAAAATGCACGATAAAGGAAAGGTTAAACAGAAGCGGCCCACGCGATCGCAACAGCTCCGGAGGCCTGGCTCCGGAGGCCCTCCGGGCTTAGCCTGAGCCCTCCTCCCGCTTCACCGAGGCGTGGCGACGAGAAGATCCGCCACCTCCCTCGAAGCGAGCCCGAGGGCGTGGCGGCTGGTTGTAACCGCCACTGCTTGAGCTCTTGCCGGAGGAAGAGCCGCCGCTGCTGAACGAGCTACGGCCGTCGCCAAGGGAAAGCTCTCCCTCAGCGTCCTCACGACTGTCGTCAAGGCCAAGCTCATCATCGCCGCCGTCGTCTTCGGGACAGCACCCTGCATGGCGGACATCTTCCCCAAACACCCCCACATAGAGGGTCGCAACGCTGTCGAAATTGAAGTAGATGGTGCACCTCCCGCTCAGGCCACGCATGCGGGCAAACGTCTGCCAGCCGCGGGTCAGGGCCACCTTGCCTGCGGCGGAGACCTCGACCACGTCCCACGAGGCCTTACTGCAGCAGCCATCAGCCTGCATCCAAAGGCCGTCAGGCCCCATGGCCGGTAGCTCGCCGGCAAAGAAGCGCAGAAGCTGGAGCAAGGTATCGGCCAGCCTCTCTGACCACACGACGAATTCTCGGAGCACCTCCGCTGAGTGGAAGCGCGGCCGAGGAAGCCGGGAAACCATAGCGTGCCTCCCCTTGTCGCAAGGTGCGCCTCGCCCTTGGCTGCTTCCGCCACAAGAAGAAGAACCGCTACGACCGCCCAGGGTGACGCCGGCCCCTGAATGAGCGTGCCCGCACCCCCGAGGGGCCGCCGTAGGGGTCGTGGTGTGCTTATGGGGGCGGCATCGCCCTCTCTTGGGTGGTGGCGAGCCGGGTCCCTCCTTCTGGGCCTTCCCCTTCTCAGCAGCGGAGAACTTCCACGACGACGCCATGGGTGCTACGGCGAGTTAGCAAGGCTAGCAGGAGGAAGAAGGAGCGGGTTGCGAGAAGAGAGAGATGAGCGAAGGGGGCTCCGCCCCTCCCCTCATTTATAGCCGGAAGGAGGGCAACCGCCGTCCTCCACGATCACAAGTAATGATGGTTTTTCTCTACATGCAGCAAGGTCTCATCAATTTGAATGGTTGCCGAAGCAGTGCGTGGGGAGGCGGAGGCGCCCATGTCCCATCAATCTCCACGCATCAACCGAGGCCGCAGGCGGTTGGGGCCCGTGGCGCTCCGCACTTGCCCTTTGGCTTCGCCTTGAAGCCAAATTTGAGCGCGCCTTGGGCCCGAGGGCTACTGTCGCCGTTCTGGGAACGGGGGTGCCCGGACTTGCCTTCCTGCGGCCCATGGCGTGGCTCTGTCGATGACCCTGTACGGCCTAGCCTTAGCAACAACAACGCAAGACCCTCGCGAGGGGCCAAGCCTCGCGAGGAGGACAACACCAAGACCTCCCTGGGGGGCAGCCCCATCAGGCTGGCTCCCGAGGAGCGGGGATATCTATGCAAGGTGCACCTCGCGAGGTTCACATGACGTGAGCCATGACGACCAAGGCCAGGAGGGTGCCAGCAGGCGCAGTGTACATGTTTCCTCTTTGGTGCCAAGGAGACAAGCGCAGGCACAGGGTCCCGAGGAATCAGGCTAAGGTTTCCATATCTGTGCAACAAGACCAAGACCGCCAGGACAACAGGACGGACGTCATCGCGGAGCCCACTGCAGTGTCACCACTAGAGGATTTTGCAGGCAAAGACTACTTTTGTCAGGATAACTTGTACTAGTTGTCTCACTTTGAATTTGGCCGTTGTGGGATCCCTTCCCGCCTACATTTGGGAAGAGGACCAAGGCCGCTATAAATAGGACTTAGCCACCACCATAGAGAGGGCAGATCGATTCCACCCTGACCAACTCACCTACTCATCAAGCGCAAGAACACCTCACCTCCTGAGGCTACTCCACCACTGTACTAGTTCATCCTCGGCCCCTCGAGGCAATCCACCACAAAGCTGGGGTAGGGTATTACACCGCAAGGTGGCCCGAACCAGGATAAACTACTGTGTCTCTTGTCCCTTGGGTTTGTCAAGCTAGGACTTGGAATCATTGAGCAGACAGACTGTGGAGGACGAGTTCTTCGCATGCACCCCAGAGTTCGAACCTCTCAAGGGTCTGCGGAACCTCGAATCCGGCACTTGCCATTACCTTGATAGCCTCGAGACCATTTTGCGTAGCTTACCCATCGAGACTAGTGAGTTAAGAATTGTTGGGCCATGCTTTTAGTGCACCTTAGTGTTATGTCTCTCCCGTGCATATCCTACTTGCTGTTTCGCATTTCGGCTCGCATATCAAGCATTGTCGCATAGTCAAAAAAGAAAGAAAGAAGAGAAGGAAAGAGCTTGTAAGAAATAGCATCAAACATCATAACATAGTTACATCATCTTGGTCACTACATACATAAGCATACTTGGGATAGTAGACAACCCGTTTCTCTCTTAGGTTGGTGCACTAGCGTAACTAGCCCATTAGAGTAATCGAGCTACATCTCTCTAGTATCCATGCAACAAGAGCTTTATCCGTGGTTCCACATCTTGTGATCATTCCTTGGTTGCATGGATCCCTTCTATATTCTGTGTGTGTGTTCCTGGTGATATCCTCGGGTTTGATCTATTTGTCTTACTTGCGATTCGTGCATCTTTTCAACTTTTTCAACATCTTGTCTAACATTTGCTTGAATTATTTGTGCCAATACCTAACCGAGATCCTCCATAAGACTTTTACTTGTAGGTGTGAGAAACAAAACCCGGTACCAATTCTACTATTATAGCATCACGTGGGATCATACTTGATACATCCACGATCTTCAGAAAAGGTAACTTTGTTATTGTTCTCTCATTTCCTACTCACCACCTCTTGGTCATGATGGATAGGACTACTTCTTCAAAGAACCCTCTCTTCGAGGATCAAGATGACGAACGCGATTTCGTCACCAAGGAGCACATATTCATTGCTCAATGAGCTCTACATCAAGAAAGTGAAGCTTTTGGAGATCGCATCGAGAAACTCGCCACCGACCTACGACAATCGAAAGCAAGACAATGAGACTACTTGGACACCAAGCTCTCCAAACAAATGGAAGAATTCCGCAACATGATCGTGAGCCGCGCGTCTTCCTCAACGTCTTCACCAAGACGATGCCACTCAAGTCACCACTCGTCGGCATACTCTTCTTCCGAGGCAAGTCCTCCTTGATGCGACGACATTTGATATCGCCAAGCTCAAGAAAATGAATTCCATGGAAATGGCCTACAAGACCGAGTTCGAGCACGTGAGAAGGCGCGACGCCAACAACAGGAAGCCATGGATCAAGAGCAACCACCACCACATCGTCCAGAGCTTTGCTCCTTCTAACACTCCATTGGAGATCAATGCCTCTTAGGGGAGGATCCACTTGTGGATTTCAAGACCTCCATCTTGGATATGACTATCATCAAGACCTCACCTCCTTAGAAGTGGTAAGAACCTTTACCTAGTGCTTGTTTCCTTTGATTTTTCATGTATTCTTGTGGATCTATGTGTTTGCTATTCCAGTGGATGTGTAGTTGGGTTTTGTTGGAGTGAATTCCTCTTTGTGTTCTTGGTGTTCATCCTCTTTTCCCCTCCAAGTGTGAAAAGATCCCTCTTAGGGTTTCACCCTACAACATAGAGGCACAACCCGAGTCACAGCCACAGGCACCTACTCCTCTCTAGGTTATATACCCTGAAGTTGATGCAGAGCAAGATGCAGAAGCAGATGGAAATGAGGATGTGCACTAGTTTGAATTTGTCAGATGATCATTAGCACAACAAGATGTTGTTAATCAAATTAAGGAAGAAGAAGAGCCAGTGGTAGTGCAACCTAGTCACATGTAAGCAGAGAATGTTGGAGGAACCACATCAGGTAGGAGGAGTGGTGGGCAGACCAAAAGCAGTTATGCTATGGAAGCAGAGGATGATGCAAGTGATACAGATGATGAGGATTATGACCCAGGTGTACTTGTTGACAGTGACAATGAGATAGGCAATGATGATGACTTGTTTGCAGATAATGTTGATGAGGATGAACCAGAACAGAATCAGAACAATAATTCAAATGAGGGATCAAAGCAGCAAGTAAAACATGGGAAACCTATAGCTCAAGGCAAAGGCAAGCAGAAATACAATTCAAATGAAGCCTTGTGTGCAGGTGAAGATTTGTGGGCACCTGATTCTGATGATGAGGACCTGCATGTAATGTTGAAAACTTTCAGACCAGAGAATCTACATAGGTGTAACATCTCAAAATTCTAAATTTTGGAATGTTATATTAAATAAATAGTTTTGATTGATTGCTTGATTGTGGTGTGGTTGCCTGTGTGAACTTGAGTGAAATTTGAAACTTTATGAAAGTCAAATGAGAGGGAATAAAAGGACTTTCCCAAACTTCCATTTTTTGTATTTATGATCTCCATGAATTCAAATTCATTTCATCACAAAACCCTAGAGATAAGATGACATGACTTCTTCCATATAATAAATGAAAAGGGTTTTGAAAAGATTTGAATTCCATTTGGAACTATTTCAAATTCAGAAACTTTAAGCAACTCAATGATTTTCATGAGAGAAGATAAAATGACTTCTTCGAAACATATGAAATATGAGTTGAAAGTTTAAAAGAATCAAATTGAAAGTCTCTTTGAAATTACTTTCAATTTGGAGTTATTTGGTTTTTATTCCAATTATTTTTCTCCACAAATAAAATATATGGAAATTAGGGTAAAATGATTCCATACATTAGAAAAATGGAGACAAATAAATTTGAAATCATTTTAGTATTTTCAAAATGATTTTTATGAGGTTTTATTGCAACAGTCGCACTGTTTGCTTTATTTGTTTTTTTTGTGGAATTTATTTGACTCCAAGAAAATGTTCAGCTGTAGAAAATATTTTTCTGAAAATTTTGATATATAATATGCCTATATAAAGTTTTATTTCTATTTTCGTTATTCAGTTTTTCCTTTTCTGTTTCTATTCAAAAAAATTGCGTGTGCAGCCTAAAACTATCCGTCGCCCACGTGCGCAGCATAGTCAGTAGACAAGCCCATAATTGTTTTTATTTATTTTTCAGTTATGCTTGGAGAGAAAAAATATTATTTTCAGAAATATTTCTTTTTCTTAATTCTTTTTAAAAAAACTCTGCACACGAACACATGCGCGCACATGCGCAGGCCGGCCGAAGGCCCATGCGGTGGCGTTTCTTTTCTTTGTTTTCCATCTCTTTCGTCTCCCTTTTTGTCTACGTTTAGTCCTACATTGCCTAGGATTTGACCCCTAAACCTCTTTTCCACGTATAAATATAGACCCATAAAGCCTCCAAAAAATCATCCGATTCGTGTTAAATCAATATTTTGGTTTGACTAGATTCATTAAAGAAAAATATTTTTCTTCTCTCCGACGGGACTTCTGGAAGTTGTCTTCTCTCTCCGAAGTAGTCTTTTCTCTACCATATAAAGGTATCTTTGTTCGTTTTTTTATACTGCCGTAGTTTATTATTTCTAGACTAATACGGTAGAATAATTAGATTATCAATTAGTTTTACCCTCAAACATTGCATGAGTAGGTTTGATAACATGTGGGTACTGGGAAGAAGTCGATGAGGTAGGAACCTATTGTCTTATATTCAAACCCTTGGGTGTTACTATGTTATGCTTATATTGCTATGCTATGCTCGTACACATGGTTTGGTTTGAGAGAATTCATGAAAGATGAGAGAGATTTTGTTAACTAGGGGAAACTTAAGGTGGCTGCTTTAATACACATCTGGGTGTATCGGTTGGGGCACCCTGGAGCACCCAGTGGTTTGCCCAGGCACCCTGAGAACCCAGTGCTTGCCCGAGGGGATCCCGGAGTACCCGTGTGATCACCCTATGGATGCTACCCAGGCTCAAAGGGATCACAAGATATTCATGCTAGAAACTTCCGTGTGCAGCCACAAGCCATTATGGGCTCTGGCATAGTTGAGTAAGTTGCGTGAGCTCTTGAAGAGGTGGCCTAGCAGATGTAGGGGATGTAGGTGGTACTGTCTACCCAGAGTAAAGAGTTAATTCTTCTGAAAGACCGTGTCTCAGTCATCCGTTTCTCAAACATCATGAAGTGCAAGAAATTCAATAGAGGAGATCGAGTCTTGTGGGGAAAAGTGCGCAAACCTCTGCAGAGTGTACAAACTAATCATGATTAGCCGTGTCCCCAGTTATGGACATCTTGTGTATCTGGTACTTGAATTATTGATTTGATCTCATCACTTTATTTAATGAAATTGTTGGGTTATAATTATTACTTTGGGATTGAGTTGGAGGAACCTTCTCATTTAATGACATACACTTGGTAGTTAAATAAAATTTATTCCTTTGTTGTAGGGAAAAACTAGCTTTATGCAAATGTTAACCATAGAGCCCCCACCAGCCAAATATGCATGTAATGATAGCTATTGTTCTTCATTATCATATGGTGTGAAATTGCCAGTACATTCAATGTACTGACCTACATGGCTGCAACATCTCATGTTGCAGGAATCTTACGACAGGTAAGTGATACGTTAGGGTTACGATTTCTACACTCAACTTTGCCGTTGGTGTTGATGGGAATCCACAACTTTCATGTTACTTCCGCTATATGGATTGAGGTAATAGTACTTACGTTAATTTATACATGTGATTTACCTCTGTTATAAATCCTCGAGTACTATGTGTGTCAGCATACCGATCCAGGGATGACACTTAAGCACAGAGACTTCAATCCAATCGGGTCAGGTTGCTACAAGATGGTATCAGAGCACATGTTGACTATAGGACGTGACCCTAGAGACTGGCAAGCCCATAGGAAATATTTTCTCTAAAAACTTTTTAAAAGATGATCTTTTACCTCTCTTCTTTTCTGAGATTTATCAAATATTCCCTTTTAGTTAGACTGTACCCCTTTCCCCTTTTGACCATACGAAGATTTGACCGATGAGACCACTCCAAGAAATACAAGATATCGGACTACTAAGGCCACTTCGGAATGAAGAGGATTTTACCCAGCATTATAATAATAGAAACTACAACGGTTGAAGACTCCGAAGACTAGGAGAATTTGAAGGCTTTGTAGAATTTTCAGATTGGTATGACTTAGGAAGGTTACCTTATAGAACTTGCCAGACTATTGAAGTTGTCAATACCCGAGATCAAGGTGTGTCGGAGAAAGACCGGAACATGGAGCATTAAAACTCAAAGTTTTTGTCAAGAAAACCCTAAGGTGGGAGATATCAACTATGGAATGATATCTCATGGAAATGACAAGGGCTGAAACACGTCTATCCATGATGTTATCGCCCGCTTATGCTATTGTCACTGTACTGAGTTAAGAATGCATTTCTTCGGAAGGATTGGATGGTAGAAGACTAATGGAGCACCTATCATCAAATATGAAGTTTTAACCTTAGCCGGTGTATCACCAAGATCTGGAGTACTACATCAAGGATTTTAAGATGGACCTACAGGAAGCCATATTTGACAAGGGAGCATTTCGTGAAGAACTCAGGACACAGAAGATGAAAGTAGCCAAGCTGGAGAAGCAAAACCTCGAGATACTGGAGATTCATCAGGAACTGAAGGACAATAGGACCATGGTTCATGCCAAGGATGTTGAAACCCAGAAGTTTGGAATGCAACTCCAGAATACTAAAGGACGTCATGAGAGACTTCGTGTCAACAGAGATGATCTGGCAAAAGAACTTGAGAAGGACAAGCATGATCAGAAGAAGCCATTGGAGACATGAACAAGAAGATTTTGGCGACTTTGAAGATTTATTGACCTTTAGAAGACCAAACCCCTGTTATATACTTACGTTAGATGCGACGATTGTGAGTTGTCATTTGTTTGATGTTTTTTGACAGCCACAAAATAAAATCTATCTCTTCAAAACTATTGTTTGTATTGTGTGTATCCCTCTCTATCTCTCTTATCACACCCCAAAACCCTTGGAACCAATAGAGGATGAGTGGAGATGAACTCACATTTCCGGGATCGATAAGTCAATTGGAGACGGACCGATGGATTCAGAACATGGAAGGTCACATCAAGAATAACACTATAGCCGGAAAGGATATGGCCCAGCATGCTCTTCAGTGCTTTGAAAGAGGTGTTGCTACTAGGTGGAGGATGTACCAAAACATCACTGGATGGCAAGGACTAACCACTTGGAAGGAATTTAAGTTGACTTTGCTAAAGTCTCGTCTTGTGTCCCCAAATTTGAAGCCTTATGGAAATGATATGAAGAAACTCTGTGCATGCAAGCTTTGTGGAGAAATAGGACACAACCATAAAGAACACAAGGATGAATGCCCTAATTGTGAAGGAAGTCACCCAGCTGAAGAATGCCCAACTAGGCAGATTACTTGTTTCTTGTGTGAAGGAACTACCCACTACCCTGCTCAGTGTCACATTTACCCCATGGTACAAAGAACCATCCAGCTGAAGAAAGAAGCAATGAAAGGAGCCCTCATGGAAATTTTAGAAGAACATGTGATGAAGGAAGAGGTGGAGGACACACCCGAAGAAAACCCAATTAAACCCTGCACCAAGTCTTGCTATTCATGTGGAGAAGAAGGACACATCTCCCAGAATTGTCTGAATGGGGATCTAGTAGAATTCCCGACAAAGGAAGTAGAGTATGACCCACAAGAAATAGAAGCCCTAATTGGAACGGAAAAGTCCAGGAAGAGAAATAGATTGGATTCCAGGAAGGACCTTAGTCATATCACCTATTTTAGGTACAAAGATTCAGGGCACTACTTCAATGGTTGCCCAAAAAGGAAGGCGATGACCCAAGGAGGCTATGTGATCACAAGGAAAGCTCGAGACTTGTCAGAAGTAGTAAGTTGCCGCTCTAATAAAGCATGACACTTTCCCAGAGATTGTCCCAAATAGAAGGAAGCTTGTGCTAAATAGTTGTGTTGAAAAATAAAAATAGTAGTAATAGTGGGAACAATTCTTTTACATTGAGGTGTTGAGTTGAGGCATGTAATGGAAATGCAGGAGATTGTAATAATTTGAGAATCAATAAAGTTAGCATCATTGGTACTGATTTGGATTTTATGAGTAGTTTCTCTATGAAGAAAGAATTTGACCATTTTCGAGGATATGAGAAATATGGTCTATGGAGGAATTTGTGCATTGCAAGAGTGGTAGTACCCTAAGAGGACCCTTGACCCCTGGAAAAGATAATGATATTCCACGAAGTGGACTTTGGACAAAATAAGTACGAATTTTATCTCAATATGTGGGATACTCCAAGAATAAGAAGGGATGAAGTCTATTGGATAAAAGGAGGTATAATGCTAGGTAATATGGAGCAATTGTAAATCCATGATGAGTCTGAGTAATCATGTCTTAGTTTGGTACCAATAGAAGGAAGGGAGACAATACAATTGGATGGATTTAAGAATGCTAGGAAGCTGGATGTTGGAATAATGATCAGTTGCCCTGATGATGAGTTCAAGGTTTACAAGTGATGAGATGGGCCATAACCCACGGGCTCCAGAACCTGCCAAGAAGCAAGCACACTCTTGCTGAAGGAAAAACCCTGGAAGAGGATATGCCTTTATGAACAAACGATCTTATAAGAGTTATGCAAAACCTTAGAGTTGTGAAGGAACGATAGATGTTTGTTTGGCTTGCAGAATCCATGGATTTATCTGAACTTAGTCTGTCAGCAAGAGAAATTCTGCAATGCTTGTGAGGATGACCGAGTGTTAGAATGCGGGATTCGCTAAACCATATACAAGGTAATGATTTGGGTGCGGGATGGATTGATCACCATACCGACTTACTCTTATTATTCGTCTAGCTATATGGGATAGTAAATCTGAGTGACTTACCCATAGTAGAGAGAAGATGATATTAAACCATGTTTGAACCTTAGAATGGTATGACAGTTTTCCCTAGTACAAGGCAACTGTTGCCAATCGTAGGATATACTGCAAGGTTCAACCCAGACCCATTTCCTGCAGGAGAAACCATAAATTGTTGACCACCATGAGATATCGATAGTTGTTTAGTATTGGCGCCATACCCATCAGCTAAGAAGACCCAGTCATGGAATAACCTTACCAAGATGAAATGGACACAGGAATTTAGGAAAATGTTATGCCACCACCGGAAGATCCCAGAGAAGGAATTATCCTGAAGATCTAAGAAGATCAACACTGCCAACAATAAGGATGGAGTGTATGAGTTTTGATGGAATCGTAACAATATTTCTAAGGGTGGTAACACCCCAGACCCTGGTGATGATCGATGAATTTTGAGAAGACCCCGAACCTAACCTATTTCTTGCTAGCCTCTCCGAATCTCGAGGGCGATATTCATTTTAAGGGTGCTAGGTTTGTGACATCCCAAAATTCTAAATTTTGGAATGTTATATTAAACAAATAGTTTTGATTGATTCTTTGATTGTGGTGTCGTTGCTTGTGTGAAATTTGAAACTTTATGAAAGTCAAATGAGAGGGAATAAAAGGACTTTCCCAAACTTCCATTTTTTTCATTTATGATCTCCATGAATTCAAATTCATTTCATCACAAAACCCTAGAGAGAAGATGACATGACTTCTTCCATTTAAATAAATGAAAAGGGTTTTGAAAAGATTTGAATTCCATTTGGAACTATTTCAAATTCTGAAACTGTAAGCAACTCAATGATTTTCATGAGAGAAGATAAAATGACTTCTTCGAAACATATGAAATATGAGTTGAAAGTTTAAAAGAGTCAAATTGAAGGTCTCTTTGAAATTATTTTCAATTTGGAGTTATTTGGTTTTTATTCAAATTAGTTTTCTCCACAAATAAAATATATGGAAATTAGGGTAAAATGATTCCATACATTGAAAAGATGGAGAGAAATAAATTTGAAATCATTTTAGTATTTTCAAAATGATTTTTATGAGGTTTTATTGCAACAGCCACACTTTTTGCTTTACTTGAATTTTTGCGGAATTTATTTGACTCTAGGAAAATGTTCAGGCTGTAAAAAAATCTTTTTCTGAAAATTTTGATATATAACATGCCTATATAAAGTTTTACTTCTATTTTCGTTATTCAGTTTTTTATTTTCTGTTTCTATTTAAAAAACTGTGTGTGCGGCGTATAACTATTCGTCGCCCACGTGTGCAGCATAGTCAGTAGACAGCCCCATAACTGTTTTTATTTATTTATCGGTTATGCTTGGAGAGAAAAAATATTATTTTCAGAAATATTTCTTTTTCTTAATTTTTTTTTAAAAAAACTTTGCGCACGCACACATGCCCGCACACGCGCAGGCCGGCCGAAGGCCCATGCGGTGGCGTTTCTGTTTTCCCATGTCTTTCCTCTCCCTTTTTGTCTATGTTTAGTCCCACATTGGCTAGGCTTTGACCCCTAATTCTCTTTTCCACCTATAAATATAGACCCATAGAGCCTCCAAAAAACATCCGATTCGGGTTAAATCAATATTTTGGTTTAACTAGATTCATTAAAGAAAAATATTTTTCTCCTCTCCGGCGGGACTTCTGGAAGTTGTCTTCTCTCTCCGAAGTCGTCTTTTCTCTACCATATAAAGGTATATTTCTTTGTTTTTTATACTTTTGTAGTTTATTATTTCTAGACTAATACGGTAGAATAATTAGATTATCAATTAATTCTGTATTTATACATTAGACCTAGAATTCTTTTAGCCATAGTTATTTTTCTTCCGTACAATGGTTTGACCCTGATTTTTCAAATAGCTATAACTTTTTACTCATTCATCCAAACTAGATGAAACCAGTGTCTATAGTTTCGTCTTGTTTTCACCTATCCAGTGAACCTGTCACAACAACTTTTTGAAATTTTCAAATTTCGAAATTTGTCCAGATTCATATTCAAACTTCTTTTGATCATAACTTGAGTTTCGTAAGTCCAATTTGGTTGATTCTTTTTGCAAATCGAAGCTCTCTTGACCTAAAATTTCTGATAAGATCAAATCCACCCAATTTTGGTATTGTTAGAAATTGTTTACTATTGCAGAGTTAATTGCTTGTTTTCGAAGTTTTCCGAGATCTTCTCTTCGAATTTTATGCTTGAGTGCTTACGTATGCAATTGCTTGCTCTCGATAGATTGAACGGAGTGTGACAAATAGAACTATCAAGAATTATGAGTGCGAATCATCTTCATCAATAGTACAAGGCAAGTTCACACTTTGATCATATTTTCCTATACCCAGTTTTTATGCATTAGTTTTACCCTCAAACATTGCATGAGTAGGTTTGATAACATGTGGGTACTAGGAAGTAGTTGATGAGGTAGGAACCTATTGTCTTATATTCAAACCCTTGGGTGTTACTATGTTATGCTTATATTGCTATGCTATGCTCGTAGACGTGGTTTGGTTTGAGAGAATTCATGAAACATGAGAGAGATTTTGTTAACTAATGGAAACTTAAGGTGGCTACTTTAATACACATCTGGGTGGATTGGTTGGGGCACCCTAGAGCACCAGTGGTTTGCCCGGGCACCTGGAGAACCGAGTGCTTGCCCAAGGGAATCTTGGAGTACCCGTGTGATCACCCTATGGAATGCCACCCAGGCTCAAAGGGATCATAAGATTATTCATGCTAGAAACTTCCGTGTGCAGCCACAAGCCATTATGGGCTCTGGCATAGTTGAGTAAGTTGCGTGAGCTCTTGAAGAGGTGGACTAGCAAATGTAGGGGATGTAGGTGGTACTGTCTACCCAGAGTAAAGAGTTAATGTTTCTGAAAGACTGTGTCTCAGTCATCCGTTTCTCAAACATCATGAAGTGCGAGAAATTCAATGGAGGAGATTGAGTCTTGTGGGGAAAAGTGCGCAAACCTCTGCAGAGTGTACAAACTATTCATGATTAGCCGTGTCCCCGGTTATGGACATCTTGAGTATTTGATACTTGAATTATTGATTTGATCTCATCACTTTATTTAATGAAATTGTTGGGTTATGATTATTACTTTGGGATTGAGTTGGGGGAACCTTCTCATTTAATGACAACACTTGGTAGTTAAGTAAAATTTATTCCTTTGTTGTAGGGAAAAACTAGCTTTATGCAAATGCTAACCATAGAGCCCCCACCAGCCAAATATGCATGTAATGATAGCTATTGTTCTTCATTATCATATGGTGTGAAATTGCCAGTACATTCAATGTACTGACCTACATGGCTGCAACGTCTCATGTTGCAGGAATCTTATGACGAGTAAGTGATACATTAGGGTTACAATTTCTACACTCAACTTTGCCGTTGGTGTTGATGGGAATCCACACTTTGATGTTACTTCCGCTATATGGATTGAGGTAATAGTACTTACGTTACTTTATACATGTGATTTACCACTGTTATAAATCCTCGAGTACTGTGTGTGTCAGCATACCGATCCAGGGATGACACTTAAGCACAAAGACTTCGATCCATTCGGTTTGGGTCGCTACAATAGGCCAAAATTCCATGTAGGGCAGGTTTGTGAGAGTGTAGAGCTACTAAGGATAGCAATTAAAGAGTACTCCTGCCAAAACAGAGTTAATATCAAGCTATCCGTGAATGATAGGAAAAGAGTGAAAGCAAAATGTGATGGAGACTGCACATGGTACTTGTGGGCATCATATGATAGCAGAACTAAGGCTTTCATGGTGAAGAGATATGTGCATGAGCACACATGCCACAAGAAGTGGAATATTAGGGCTTTCACATCAAAATTCCTAGCAATGAAATACATAGAGAGCTTTACGGCTGATCAAGATATGAACTTGATGCATTCTCTAGAGTTGCTCAGAAAGAATGGCATATGACACCTCGTAGGATGAAACTCTAGAGGGCTAGGAGAATGGCTATGAAAGTTATTTATGGCGATGAAGAAGGGCAGCACAAGATGCTATGGAATTATGCTAATGAGGTTAGGAGAAGCAACCCTGGCTCATCCTTCTATGTTTCACTTGATGAAAATGCAAGGTTCGGCAAGTTGTGCATGTGTCTAGATGCTTGCAAGAGAGTATTTCTATAGGGTTGTAGACCTGTCATTTTCCTAGATGGTTGTCACATTAAAACTAGATATAGAGGTCAACTGCTTGCAACTGTTGGGGTAGATCCAAATAGGTGCATATTTCCAATTGCCATTGTTATGGTTAAAATTGAGGACACCCCTAACTGGTCATGGTTTCTTGACACACTTAAAAGGGACCTAGGCATCATAAACACTAAATCTTGGACTATCATGTCAGACAAACAAAAGGTAAGTACTAACTTTCTTTCTTCAAAGTTTCTGCATTACTATGTGAATGGTTGTGAATAGCTTCTGAATGCTTATGTTCTTCTTGCATTGCAATTCTAGGGGCTTATCAATGCAGTTGAAGCACTGTTCCCTGAGTCAGGACACATATTTTGTGTTGGGCACATGTGGCAAAACTTTCAACAACATTTCAATGGTGACATCTTGAAGAATCAATTCTGGAAGATAGCTAGGAGCAATACAGTTCAGCTGTGTGAAAAGGGCATGATGAGATGAAGGTTCTTAATGTTGAGGCATACAAATGGCTGCATGAGCTAGAGCCAAACACTTGGATTAAGGATTTTCAAAGTGACTTGCCAAAATGTGATATTTTTCTTAACAACATTTGTGAAGTTTTCAACAGGTATATTCGTTAAGTAATGTACATTTGTTTGCTACATCAACAATCTCATGAGCTACCAAAACTTACCATGGTCTACTGTTAATTGCATGTACATCCTTGAATCAAGGGAGCTACCAATACTTACCATGGTTCACAGGATTTATAGGCAGCTTATGACAAGGCATTACAACAAACAGCTGGAGTCAGATAAATGGCCAGGAGACATATGTCCAAAGATCAGGAACAAGGTTGAGAAGGCAACAGAATTTGCAAACACATGCTATGTGGAGGGATCAGGAGATGGCTTATTCCTAGTTGGCAATATTCCAACTCCATCAATAGGAGTTCCTACATATGAAGATCTCATGGTTGAGAACATGATTGCCTAGGTAATAAAACGACCACATGAAATGTACTTTCTTTAAAGATGCATATCCTATTGATCTCATGAAATGTACATTCTTTACAGATGCCAACACCTAGGGTTGTGGAACAAAGGCCAGTACCTAGTTCTGCTTTCCTTACTGCTGCCTAACTGCTGCTCAAGTAGACCAATGGTAGCCAAGGAAGCCAAGGTAGTTCAAGCACCATAAGGCCAGGTGAGTTGGCACATAAATTGGAGGCTATGAAGAATCAGAAAGATAGGGAAGTACAGGAGAGGAAGAAGGCAATACTTGCATCTAGAAGAGAAGAGGAATTGAAGAGAGCAAAGATATAGCAAGAAGGCAACATCAGGTAGCACAGAAGAAAGCTGAGCTTGCAGAGAGAAGAAGACTGTCTGCATTGGAGAGAGCTGCCAAGAAGAAAGAAGAAGCAGAATTAAACAAGACGGTTCAAGCTGAGACCAGAAAATTATTGGAGACACAAAGAAAACAATAGTTGCTGGGAGGAAAGCAAAGCAAGAAGCAAAGAGGAGAGTTGCTACTGAGAGAAGGAGGTAGAAAAGAGGGCAGAGAGGAAGCATATGCTGCAAAGAGAGAAGAGCAAAATAAACTTGCTGCTGCACAGAAGGCAGAAGAGAAGAGACCATCTAGAGCATATCATCTAGACCACAACACTACTAGAGCAAATTAACCTAGCACTACTAGAGCATATCATCTACTAACTAACACCATTGCAATAGGCCATCAGCAACAACCCAAAAGTTGCATCTTGACCACAGCGGCAATGCAGCATTTTAACATCTTTAGCATTATCCTCAAAAGAAACCTCTTCACCACTTCAATTCCTTCACTTCTTGAGCATCAACACAACAGCACCAACACCTAACACCACCACAGCAACAAACAACACCTTCATGAGCTTCACCATCTCCCTCCTTAACATCATCAGTGCAAGTGCTTGCTGCCTGCTCATCCCACAGCTTGCTTCCTTCTTTGCAAGCTTGTTGGACCTGCTGGTGGGTACATCCATCTGCACCAGTTCCTGTGCAGCAATCAGTTGCTCCCTTCGTTCCTCCGCCTCACCAATAGCATCCACAGCGGCATCACAGACGAGGTAGTATTTCTCAACAAGGTACTTAGCATACTCCAACTCCCAACGCCAGAAATCGCAAGAAACCTATCCCAAATTTGGGGGTAGCAGAGGTCAAAAACTTGCATCTTTCCATTGAAATCGAACACAAAGCATCCAAAAATGAAATGAAGCACTAACCCCATGGATGCGGCATCTATAGAAGATCCACCCATCGTGCTTCTAAATGGTCGACACATACATTGTTATGGAACATAGCATGCCATTTCAAGAAAATTACTACGCTCACGCAAGATATATCTAGGAGATGCATAGCAAGGAGAGGGGGAGAGTGTGTCTATGTACCCTCGTAGACCGAAAGCGGAAGCGTTTGACAACACGGTTGATGTAGTCGAACTTCTTATCGTTCCGACCGATCAAGCACCGAACGTACGGCACCTCCGAGTTCTGCACACGTTCAGCTTGATGACGTCCCTCAATCTCTTGATCTAGCAAAGTGTCGAGGGAGAGTTCCATCAGCATGACAGCATGGTGACGGTGATGGTGAAGTGATCCGTGCAGGGCTTCACCTAAGCACTACGAAGATATGACCCGAGGCGTAAACAGTGGAGAGGGGCGCCGCACACGACTAACAATTGTTGGTGTGTGTTCTAGCGGTGCCCCCCTTCATATATATAGGTTGGAGGGGAGGAGAGGCAGCCAAGGGGGTGCCCCAAGTAGGAGTAATCCGACTTGGGGTCCTCCCAATTCGGCCTCCCACCTTTCCTATTCCTATTCGGAGTAGGAAGGGAAGAGGGGGAAGGGGGAATCCTATTCCCTTTTTCCTTTCCTCCTTCCCCTTTTCTACTCCAATTTGGCCAGCCCATATGAGAGGGGCGCGCCATCCCTTAGGGGCTTGTCTGTCCCCCGCTTGGCCCATTAAGGCCCATGTAGTTGCCGGGGGGATGCCCGAAACCCCTTCCGGTGACCCGATATGCACCCGGTACCCCCGGAACAGTTCCGGTGTCCGAATATCATCGTCCAATATATGAATCTTTACCTCTTGACCATTTCGAGACTCCTCTTCATGTCCATGATCTCATCTGGGACTTCGAACAACATTCAGTCACCAAATCACATAACTCATATAATACAAAATCGACATCGAACGTTAAGCGTGCGGACCCTACGGGTTCGAGAACTATGTAGACATGACCGAGACACCTCTCTGGTCAATAACCAACAGCATAACCTGGATGCTCATATTGGTTCCCACATATTCTACAAGGATCATTATCAGTCAAACCGTTATGACAACATACGTTATTCCCTTTGTCATCAATATGTTACGTGCCCGAGATTCGACCGTAGGTATCTTTATACCTAGTTCAATCTCGTTACCGGCAAGTCTCTTTACTCGTTCCATAATGCATCATCCCGCAACTAACTCATTAGTCACATTGCTTGCAAGGCTTATCATGATGTGCATTACCGAGAGGGCCCAGAGATACCTCTCCGATACTCGAAGTGACCAATCCTAATCTCGATCTATGCCAACCGAACAAACACCTTTGGAGATACCTGTAGAGCATCTTTACCCAATTATGTTGTGACTTTTGATAGCACACAAGGTATTCCTCCGGTATCCGGGAGTTGCATAATCTCATAGTCAAAGGAATATGTGTATGACATGAAGAAAGAAATAGCAATAAAACTAAACGATCAACATGCTAAGCTAACGGATGGGTCTTGTCCATCACATCATTCTCCTAATGACGTGGTCTCGTTCATCAAATGACAACACATGTCTATGGTTAGGAAACTTAACCATCTTTAATTAACAAGATAGTCTAGTAGAGGCTTACTAGGGACACGGTGCTTTGTCTATGTATCCACACATGTATCAAGTTTCCGGTTAATACAATTCTAGCATGAATAATAAACAGTTATCATGATATAAGGAAATATAAAATAACAACTTTATTATTGCCTCTAGGGTATATTTCCTTTAGTCTCCCACTTGCACTAGAGTCAATACTCTAGTTTACATTGCCATGTGATTTAACACCAATAGTTCACATCACCATGTGATTAACACCCATAGTTCACATCGCCATGTGACCAACACCCAAAAGGTTTACTAGAGTCAATAATCTAGTTCATATCGCCATGTGCTTTACACCCAAAGAGTACTAAGGTATGATCATGTTTTGCTTGCGAGAGAAGTTTAGTCAATGGGTCTGCCACATTCAGATCCGTATGTATTTTGCAAATTTCTAGGTCTACAATGCTCTGCATGGAGCTACTCTAGCTAATTGCTCCCACTTTCAATATGTATCCAGATTGATACTCAGAGTCATCTAGATCGGTGTTAAAGCTTGCATCGACGTAACTCTTTACGATGAACTATTTATCACCTCCATAACCGAGAAATATTTCCTTAGTATTCTAAGGATAATTTTGACCGTTGTCTAGTGATCTACTCATGGATCACTATTGTACCACTTTGCCAAACTCATGGCAAGGTACAAAATAGGTCTGGTATACAGAATGACATACTTTATAGAACCTATGGCTGAGGCATGGGGAATGACTTTCATTCTCTCTCTATCTTCTATCGTGGTCGGATTTTGAGTCTTACTCAACTTCATACCTTACAACTCAGGAAAGTACTCCTTCTTTGACTGATCCATTTTGAACTCCTTCAAAATCTTATCAAGGTATGTACTCATTGAAAGTCTTATCAAGCGTCTTGATCAGTCTTTAAAGATCTTGATGCCCAATATGTAAGTACCTTCACTAAGGTCTTTCTTTGAAAAAATCCTTTCAAACACTCCTTTATGCTTTCCAGAAAATTCTACATAATTTCCGATCAACAATATGTCATTCACATATACTTATCAGAAAGGCTGTATGCTCCCACTCACTTCCTTATAAATACAGGCTTATCTGAAAGTCTATATAAAACCATATGCTTTGATCACCTCATCAAAGCGTATATTCCAACTCTGAGATGCTTGCACCAGTCCACTTTCAATATGTCGGATTTCGGGTTCCGGCAGACCCTTGAGGTTCGAACACTGGGGTGCACGTGGAGATTCAACCCTCTGCCTGCCTGTTCCTCGCCGAATCGCTAGGAACTAAACTACCAAACAGAACAACACGAGAGACACAAGATTTATACTGGTACAGGCCACCATTGTGGTGTAATACCCTACTCCAGTGTGTGGTGTGGTGGATTGCCTCTTGGGCTGATGATGAACAATACAAGGAAGAACAGCCTCGCGAGGGTCTGTTCTTAGCTGGTGCTACTTGGTTTTGGCTCTTGGATTCTCGATGCTCGATCTCTAGATGTCTAGATGTCTCTACCCTGGGGTGGCTAGTCCTATTTATAGGCAAAGGCCCTGGGCCTCTTCCCAAATATTGAGCGGGAAGGGTGCCAACAATTGGCCATTTCGAAGGGGAACAGCGGGTACACTTATCCTGACTAAAGTTGGTCCTCGCCTGTCAAAGGCTCTAGTGGTGACGCCTGCTTGGGCTCCACAATGACTTCCTTCCGGCCGTTGGGCTGGTCTTGGTCTCGTTGCACCGAAACGGATGCCTTTGCTTGATGCTCTCACCTGCGCTTGCTCCCTTTGCACCAAATAGGAAAGGAGGACACTGCGCGGGCTGGCGCCTGACTGGCGCCCTTGGTCATCATGGCTTGCGTCATGGGCACCTCGCGAGGTACCCCGCCTTGAACTCTCCGCCTCCTTGTGAGCCAGCCTGACGAGGCCGTGCCTGAGGAAGCTCCTTGTCATCCGCCCCGCGAGGCTTGGCCCCTCGCGAGGGTCTTGATCTTGTGCTGATGAAGATGGGTTGTGCTGGGCCTCCTTTGAGCCACGCTGCAGTCCGCAGGCAGGCAAGTCTGGGGACCCCCATTCCCAGAACGCCGACAAGTGCTCCCACTCACTTTCTTATAAATACAGGCTTCTCTGAAAGTTTGTATAAAACCATATGCTTTGATCACCTCATCAAAGCGTATATTCCAACTCTGAGATGCTTGCACCAGTCCATAAATGGATCGCTAGAGCTTGCACACTTTGTTAGCACCTTTAGGATCGACAAAACCTTCTGGTTGCATCATATACAACTCTTCTTTAAGATATCCATTAAGGAATGCAATTTTGACATCCATTTGCCAGATTTCATAAAATGCGTAAATTTCTAACATGATTCGGACAGACTTAAGAATCGCTATGAGTGAGAAAATCTCATCGAGTCAACACCTTGAACTTGTCGAAAACATTTTTTGCGACAAGTCGAGCTTTGTAGATAGTAACACTATCATCAGCGTCTATCTTCCTCTTGAAGATCCATTTATTCTCAATAGCTTGCCGATCATCTAGAAAGTCCACCAAAGTCCACAATTTGTTCTCATACATGGTTCCTATCTCAGATTTCATGGCCTCAGGCCATTTATTGGAATCTGGGCTCATCATCGCTTCCTCATAGTTTGTAGGTTCCTCATGGTCTAGTAACATGACTTCCAAAACAGGGTTACCGTACCACTCTGGTGCGGAACATACGATGTTTGACCTATGAGGTTCGGTAGTAACTTGATCTGAAGTTTCATGATCATTATCATTAGCTTCCTCTCTAGTTGGTATATGCATCACTTGAACTGATTTCTGTGATGAGCTACTTTCCAATTCGAGAGAAGGTACAATTACCTCATCAAGTTCTACTTTCCTCCCATTCACTTCTTGCCTTCGGATCTGTGATAGAAGGTGTACCCAACAGTTTCTTTTGGGTATCCTATGAAGACACACTTCTCCGATTTGTGTTCGAGCTTATCAGTTTAAAACCTTTTCACATAAGCATCGCAACCCCAAACTTTAAGAAACAACATCTTTGGTTTCTTGCCAAACCATAGTTCATACGGTGTCGTCTCAACGGATTTAGATGGTGCCCTATTTAACGTGAATGCAACTGTCTCTAATGCATAACCCCAAAACGATAGTGGTAAATAAGTAAGAGACATCATAGATCGCACCATATCCAATAAAGTACGGTTACAACGTTCGGACACACAATTATGCTGTGGTGTTCCAGGTGGCGTGAGTTGTGAAACTATTCCACACTGTTTTAACTGAAGGCCAAACTCATGACTCAAATATTCGCCTCCGCGATCAGATCAAAGAAACTTTATTTTCTTGTTATGATGATTCTCCACTTCACTCTGAAATTCTTTGAACTTTTCAAATGTTTCAGATTTGTGTTTCGTTAAGTAGATATACACATATCTTCTCAAATCATGTGTGAAGGTTAGAAAATAATGATACCCGTTGCGAGCCTCAACACTCATCGGACCGCATACATCGGCATGTATTATCTCCGATAAGTCAGTGGCTCGCTCCATTGTTTCGGAGAACGGAGTCTTAGTCATCTTTCCCATGAGGCATGGTTCGCAAGCATCAAATGATTCATAATCAAGTGATTCTAAAAGTCCACCCGCATGGAGCTTCTTCATGCACTTTACACCAATATGACCTAAACGGTAGTGCTACAAATATGTTGCACTATCATTATCAACTTTGCATCTTTTGGCATCAATATTATGAATATGTGTATAACCATGATCGAGATTCAACAAACCATTCACATTGGGTGTATGACCATTGAAGGTTTTATTCATGTAAACAGAATAACTATTATTCTCTGACTTAAATGAATAACCGTATTGCAATAAACATGATCCAATCATATTCATGCACAACGCGAACACCAAATAACATTTATTTAGGTTCAACGCTAATCCCGAAGGTAGAGGGAGTGTGCGATGGTGATCTTATCAATCTTGGAATCACTTCCAACACACATCATCACCTTGCCCTTAACTAGTCTCTGTTCATTCTGCAACTCCTGTTTCGAGTTACTAATCTTAGCAACTAAACCGGTATCAAATACCCAGGGGCTACTATGAACACTATTAAAGTACACATCAATAATATGTATATCAAATATAACTTTGTTCAATTTGCCATCCTTCTTATCCGCCAAGTATTCAGGGTATTTCCGCTTCCAATGACCATTTCCTTTGCAGTAGAAGCACTCAGTTTCAGGCTTGGGTCTAGCTTTGGGCTTCTTCACGGGAGTGGCAACTTGTTTGCCATTCCTCTTGAAGTTCCCTTTCTTTCCCTTGCCCTTTTACATGAAACTAGTGGTCTTGTCAACCATCAACTTTTGATGCTTTTTCTTGATTTCTACCTTCGCCAATTTCAGCATCGTGAAGAGCTTGGGAATCGTTTTCGTCATCCCTTGCATATTATAGTTCATCACGAAGTTCCAGTAACTTGGTGATAGTGACTAGAGAACTCACTCAATCACTATCTTATCTGGAAGATTAAATCCCACTTCATTCAACCGATTGTAGTGCCCAGACATTCTGAGCACATGCTCACTAGCTGAGCTATTCTCCTCCATCTTGTAGGCAAAGTACTTGTCAGAGGTCTAATATCTGTTAACACGGGCATGAGTCTGAAATATCATTTTCAGCTCTTGGAACATCTCATATGCTCCATGCTGTTCAAAACATTTTTGAAGTCCCGGTTCTATGCCGTAAAGCATGGTGAACTAAACTATCAAGTAGTCATCATACCGAGCTTGCCAAATGTTCACAATGTGTGCATCTGCTCCTGCAATAGGTCTGTCACCTAGCAATGCATCAAGGACATAATTCTTCCGTGCTGCTAATGGTGTACAAAAGTAGGGGCTCTCCTTTGTACCCCTTTACTTGTGCACGGGTAGTCAGAGCCGCGCCCATGGCCACACTTAGCAGGGCACAAGAGGGAAGCCGAAAGCCACAAGAAAATCAAGGCAACGCCAAGACAAGAAGCACAAAGAGCAAGAGGGAGAGGTGGAATCCCCCGGCAAGACTCTTGCCGGGACAGCCTCCACAGCCCCGGCAAGGGCCTTGCCGGGGCAACTTGCCCAACGCCAGCAGAGCACGCCACCCTTGAGCCCAAGGGTTCCAATAGCATCAACCACATTGGAACCAAGGCTCGGGAGGCACCTCCATGGTGGCATGCATATCTTCGTGAAGATCATAAGCATGCAAGATCAGATGAGGACCAGAAGACGACGACCCTCGGCAAGATCCTCACCGAGGAAATCGACGAGACCTCCGAAAAGATCCTTGCCGGGGACGACCGCGGTGCCATGGCAAGACCCTTGCTGGGGCCTCAGCAAGACCCTTGCCGAGGACATCAGCAGGACAGCGATCAGGCCCATGCAGCTGCCATCCTAGCCAGCCAGGCGAGCACCTACGTGGCGATGTGCGGCCTCTAGGCCGACTCAGCAAGCACCTGCATGGTGGCATGCAGATCTTCGTGAAGATGCTACCATCACACCAGCTCAGCAGCCTGCCAACCTACACGGCACCGCGCGCATCACTGGCCAGGACGCATGTCGGAGCAAGGCGAGGCAACAACGGACGGGACGGGCCTCGTTCCCGCCCCCAATAAAGCAAGGGGACACCTAAGGGGCGCATTTAATGCGTTTTGTCCCGTAATGACGGGTGATAACCTCAGCTACTGTACACTTTCCACCTCCTATGTGCTATTGTGGCACCCCCTTTTTCCTATAAAAGGAGGCCCGAGGCGTACTAGAGGGGGATTCGGCTCTTTTGAGCAAGTCACGCACCATAGCTAGCTCAAGAACACTCCAATATACACCAAAGCAGGACTAGGGTATTACGGATCCTCGCGACCCGAACCAGGGTAAACAATCTTTGTGCTGGCTCTTAGACCCGCTCTTTCCACAAGCCCGCGCCCACCGACATCTTTGGCGCGCCAGGTAGAGGGCGCAGTCGTGAAAATCCGGTCTAGCATCTAGTATAGCAGTTCTCCGTTGCCATGGCTCCCAAGAGAGGAAGACGACGATGGTGATCGGTTCATCCGGAGCCAGACGGCCCGTACCAGCACGGGCAAGTAGCGGGGCGGTCCCGGACAGAACCCGGGGCGCGGCCCGCAAACACCCACATCGCTCTAGCAAACAAAGCCTGGCAAGTGGCGTCGTTTGTGCGCAAGGCGATGGGCCGCACGCCGCCAAATCCAAAGACGGAGCTGGGCCCCCCGCAGGCGGCGTGGGGCCCTCCATGGGCGTCGCCGTGCCACCTACCGGCGGCGCGGTGACCTCCAAGACACCTACGCCAGCGCCCACGGCGTGCTCTTCCCAAGTTGTGTGCGATGAGCAGCGTCACCACGCTGGTGACCCTGGACGCCGCCGTGGGAAGAGCCCTGCGCATCTTTCGCAGGACAAAGGAGGCCAGCATGCACGCCAAGGTGCTAGCGAAAATGGCGGACAGCCGCAGGGCCGTGATAGAGCTCCTTCTAACATGGTTAGAAGTCATAGCGCGTCACGGTCCACGTAATTTTCGCAGCCGCCCACGCCAGCAGAAGCTTTGGCGCGCGCAGCTGCTCCTCGACTTTCCTCCTTCTGCGGAGAAGCTAGACAAGTGGAGAGCCACCATCCGGAGCCTCGTTGGCATCGCCAACAAAGATGAGCCGCGCCTGGTGGGGCCTGTAGGCCGACGCTCCGCCGAGCCACCGCATGCCAATGGTGGAAGGGCCGGAGGTGATGCAGCCACGGTGCACTCTCCTTCCCCACGCCAGTTACCGTGGTTGTCGGCCCGTTGTGATGTCGCTTGTGATAACATTTCCATAGCGTCGTTCGATCCTCGGACCCACCACGATCAGCGCCAAGTTCTTCGGGAGCAAGCCCTTGAAGACGCTCGAACCACCAACAAACGCCGGCGTGATGCGCGCCACCAGTCAGACAGGCGGGCAGGGCCCACTATGGACCACCCGGCACCGGGAGGCAACGGCGGACTACCCAACGAGGTGGGTTGCCTAGCCTTTACCCATGAGCTGCGGCAGTTCCTGTGGCCCTCCCACCGCACGTTCAAGCCCGACATTGGTGAGAAGTACAACGGCAAAACTCACCCATCAGAGTTCCTCAGCATCTACACCATTGCGATGCAAGTTGCTGGAGCCTGCAACGACAAGGTGCTTGCCAATTATTTCCCATTGGCACTTAAGCCCAATGTCATGTCATGGTTGATGCACTTGCCGGCGGATTCCATTTCTTCTTGGTCGGATTTGTGTCATGAGTTCGTTGGCGCCTTCACTGGAGGCCATCAAGCTCATGGCCAGCTAAGTGATTTGCATATCATCCCCCAAAAGGAAGGTGAAAACCTGTGCAAGTACATACAGAGATTCAGCCGGGTGTAGTACAACATCCCAGACATTCACCCCGCCGCAGTGATCAGCGCATTCCATCAGAATGTGCACAACTGCAAGATGCGTGAAGATCTCGCGATGAACAAGGTCAAAGATGTGGCCGAACTTTATGTTCTAGCGATAGGTGCGCCCGAGCTGAAGAGGGAAGGAAGTACCTCAGCGAGGACGCCGGTGCGGAAACCGACTCCACCGATGAGGACACCGCCGCCCCGACAAAGAAGGGACGGCACCGCAATAGAAAGCGCAAGGGCAAAACCGTGCTTGCCGTCGAGGGATCCGACGACGCCGGCACTGCCAAGAAGGCCAAGGCAAGCGGCCCCAGCAAGGAAATTGTCGCCGGGCCTTGGCGGCTACCGACAAGCCAGGAAGCTCTGACAAGCAGTATTGCAAGATCCACGGCACCAAGGGCCACGACCTCCAGAACTGCCAACAAGTTGAGCTGCTTGCTGAGAAGCAAAAAGCTGAGTATGAGAGGCGGGACAAGGAGAAAGGTCAGGACGGTGCCGAAGGATCGGGCAAGAAGCATGGCAGCCAAGGAGGCCGTCATGGCAAGGATAATCAGCAAGAGAGGCCCGCCCGGGGCCGCGACAAGAAGCAGGAAGATGATGATCATAACGAGGACGATGAGTCCGGCGACCATGAGTTTCAAAAAGCTACGCAGGCCATGTGCGTCGATGGTGGAGCCTCGCTACACACCTCTCACCGCCAACTCAAGCAGTGGGCGTGTGAGATCACAGCGGCGGAGCCATCATTCGACGCACAGAAGCCACTGAAGTGGTCTAGCACGCCTATCATCTTTGACACCGAGGACCACCCTAACTGCACAACTGCGGTCGGGTGCCTGCTGTTGTTGGTTTCGCCAACGATACGCAACCTCAAGGTGACGAAGATGCTAGTTGACAGCGGGGCCGATCTGAACTTGATCTCGCCTGTTGTGGTCAAAAGGCTGCAGATTCCTGATGTAGACCTCGAAGAGATGGGCACGTTTCAAGGGGTCAACCCGGGAAGAAGGTAGCCGAAGGGTAAGGTCACGCTACCCGTGACGTTTGCAGGAGAGCTGAATTACAGGACGGAGTGGATTGTCTTCGATGTAGTTGAGATCCCCTTGCCCTACAACGGGATCCTCGGCCGCCCGGCACTAGCCAAGTTCATGGCGGTGTCACATTACACCTACAACACGCTGAAGATGCCTGGACCGATGACCGTCATCACCGTCCCCTCCGACAAGAAGGATGCGCTGATATGCGCTAACCAACTCTACTGGGAAGCAGTTGCAGCAACTGGCGTCAAGGCACTTGCTCCTACCGCTGAAGCCCCGGGAGGGAAGAAGACCAGCAAGACCTCTCGCACCCACTCCGGCAAGCGCACCTCTCTGGAGTGTTGTGCTCCCGTCGAGGACGTGCCAGAGAGCTCCACCGGCAAGAGCAAGAAATCCAGAGCTGCACCACCAGAGACCAAGAAGGTGTCTGTCAAGGAGGATGGCACGGGAGGGGCTTTCACCATAAGCTCCACCCTCAATAGCAAATAGGAAGGTGCGCTCATCACTTTCTTGCGGGCGAATGTCGATGTGTTTGCATGGAAAGCATCCAACATCCCCGGCGTTCCCAGGGAAGTGATTGAGCACCATCTTCCTGTCTATCCTCATGCGCGGCCCGTCAAGGAGAAGGTCAGGAAGCAAGCCTTGGAAAGGCAAGAGTTCATCACAGAAGAGATCAGGAAGTTGGAAGTGGCAGGTTTGGTGAGAGGGGTGCTCCATCCGACGTGGTTGGCCAATCCGGTGGTGGTGCGCAAGGCAAATGGGAAGTGGAGGCTATGTATTGACTACACAGACATCAATAAGGCATGTCCAAAAGACCCTTTCCCGTTGTCGCGCATCGACCAGATTATTGACTCCGTGGCCGGGTGTGACCTGTTATCATTCCTTGACGCCTGCTCAGGATATCACCAGATTTTCGTCACGAGAGAAGATGAAGAGAAGACACCATTCATCACCCCGTGTGGTACGTATTGCTTTTTACGGATGCATTTCGGATTGAAGAATGCTGGATCAACCTTTGCAAGAGCAGTCTAAATTGGTTTTGAGCCCCAGCTACATAGAAATATGGAATCCTATATGGATTACATAGTGGTCAAAACCAAGGACAAGGCAACACTTGTGCAAGATTTGGAAGAGACGTTTACAAATTTGTGCAAGATCAACCTCAAGCTGAACCATGAGAAGTGTGTCTTCAGCGTTCCGTCCGGCAAGCTTCTCGGGTTCTTTGTGTCGCAGCATGGGATTGAGGTGAATCCTGACAAGATCAAGGCCATCGAGCAGATTGAGGCGCCTAGGCGGATCAAGGATGTGCGTCGGCTCACTGGCTACGTTGCCGCCATGAGCAGATTCATCTCCAAGTCTGCTGAGCGTGCTCTTCCCTTTTTCAAAATTTTGAAAAAGGCGGGCCCGATGGAGTGGACCCCATAGGCCAAAGCGGCACTTCAGGATTTGAAGAAATACCTCTCTTCCATGCTGATACTGGTCGCGCCTAAACCACAAGAGCCGCTGCTGCTGTATCTAGCGGCAACGAATCAAGTGGTCAGCGTCGTGCTAGTGGCACAGAGGGAGGTTGACGAAGGGGCAGTGGCAACGACAGGACTAGCGGATGGTGAGCCAGGACTCCCCCCGACTGGCCTAGTCCCGACAAGGCAAGGCCCCCGGCAGGGTCTGACACCGGCGGGACAGGGCCTGCGCAACCAAGTGAAGTGGCACAGAAGAAGAAGATGATGCAGCACCTGGTTTACTTTGTCACCTCCCTCTTGCAGGGGGCTAGGTCAAGGTACTCTAGTGTGCATAAACTGCTCTTCAGCCTCCTTATGGCCTCGAGGAAGTTGCATCATTACTTCCAAGCGCACGAGATCATCGTCGTCACCCGCCTCCCGTTGCAACGGATACTGCATAATCCGGACGCAACCGGGAGGATTGTGGAATGGGCCTTGGAGCTGTCGAGCTTTGGTTTGAAGTTTGAAAGTACTTCGACGATCCAGAGCTGGGTCTTGGCAGAGTTCATTGCAGAGTGGACCTCGACACCCGACGAAGAGATCCAGGAGACCACTCTCCCCAGCAAGGAAACAAGCCGCAACTGGATTATGTACTTTGACGGGGCTTTCTCGCTGCAAGGCGCCGGTGCCGGTGTGCTACTCA
Source organism: Triticum aestivum (assembly GCF_018294505.1). NCBI lineage: Eukaryota > Viridiplantae > Streptophyta > Magnoliopsida > Poales > Poaceae > Triticum > Triticum aestivum. The sequence continues at coordinate 240,871,529 of NC_057813.1, forward strand.
TCATACACACTGGAGAGCACCTCAAGTATGTAATCCAGATGCACTTTCCCAGGGAGATGTTGACGAACAACACTGCTGAATACGAGGGATTGCTTGCCGGTCTCAGGATCGCGGCAGACCTCGGGGTCAAGAAGCTCATCATCAGGGGTGATTCACGGCTTGTCGTCAGACAGGTCAACAAGGATAATCAAAGTCCATTGATGGAAGCTTACGTGGATGAGGTGAGAAAGCTGGAGGAGCGTTTTGACGGCATACAGGCGGAGCATGTCCCCCGAGTGGAGAACGACATCGCCGACTACCTGTCGAAGCGCGCTGCCCTCAAACTACTTGTGGAACCAGGTACCTTTATGCTTCGGTTAACTCAACCATCCGTTGAACTATCGAAAGAGCAAAACGAGCAAAGAAAATCAGGCCCCGACAAGTACTTTACCACCGAGCTCCCAGGAGCCACTAGCGAAGATGCTGCCGTGGACACTGAGCCTGCCATGGGGCAACTGACTCCGACGGGGCGTCAAGCCCTGGCCGTAGAGACAGCCGCTCGCATGGTAGAGGAAATGCCTTTAGTCCTTGCCGTCGATCCCCAGGCTCCAGCATGGGCACAACATACCGTCCGATTCCTCCAAACAGGGGAGCTTCCTGAGGAACAGGAAGAAGCGGAGAAAGTAGCCCGTTGGTCTGCCATGTACCAGTTCATTGACAACGTTCTGTACAGAAAAAGACCAAACAACGTGAAATTAAAGTGCATCCCCTGGGAGGAAGGACTGGAGCTGTTGACAGAGATACATGGAGGCATATGTGGCTCCCACATAGGGTCGAGGGCCCTTGCTGGCAAGGCCTTCTGGCAAGGTTTCTTCTGGCCCACTGCCGTCCAGGATGCAACGGCACTAGTAACCAAGTGTGAAGCATGTCAGTTCCATTCGAAGAAGTTTCATCAGCCAGCTCAAGCCCTTCAACCAATCCCTCTCTCCTAGCCATTCTCGGTCTAGGGGCTCGACATACTGGGCCCTTTCCCCCGTGCTGTCGGGGGCTTTGAGTACTTGTACGTTGCAATCGACAAGTTCACAAAGTGGCCGGAGGTGGAAGCAGTGAGGAAGGTGACAGCGCAGTCAACCGTCAAATTCTTCAAGGGTCTAGTCTGTCGTTTTGGTGTGCCAAATAGAGTCATCACCGACAACGGCACGCAGTTCACAAGCCGCACCTTCATGCAATACATCGAAGACCTTGGCAGCAAGGTCTGTTTCGCTTCCATGGCACACCCATGGAGCAACGGCCAGGCGAAGAGGGCAAATGCTGAAGTACTGTGAGGCCTAAGGACAAAGACTTTCGACATGCTGCACAAAAGCGGAAGACGCTGGATTGATGAATTGCCGGCGGTTCTTTGGTCAATCAGGACGACGCCAAATCGAGCCACCGGCCAGACACCCTTTGCCCTGGTATACGGGGTAGAGGTAGTTCTCCCCATGGAACTCACATACGGGTCACCTCGAGTGCTCGCTTATGACAATCTTGAGCAAGAGCGATTGCGGCAAGATGACGCAACGCTCCTCGAGGAAGATCGTCTTCGGGCAGCTGTGAGAGCAGCGTGCTACCAGCAAGCCTTGCGCCTCTACCATAGCCGCAAGGTTTATGCCCAAAGCTTTGAGGAAGGCGACCTTGTTCTTCGGCGCGTTCAATCGGCCAGGAATTCCAACAAGTTGACACCAAAGTGGGAAGGCACTTATCGGGTAATACGAGTCACCAGGCCCGGCGCAGTCCGCCTGGAGACCGAAGATGCTATTCCAGTGAGCAACTCCTGGAACATCGAGCATCTTCGCAAGTTTTACCCATAAGGCGCGGCTGCCGGGCTCCCCAGCAGACCACCTTTTGTACAAGCCTTGCCGGCAAGGCATGTAACCCTCTGTACAAAGCCAGGCGCAGACCCTGAGCATAAATAAATGAAGCACTGGCGCCCTAAGTTATAGCATGCATGCTAGGTTGAGTCTCTCCCTCGGTTAGGGTTGATAGTGCTTAGCGGCGACTAACCCCTAGCATAGAGATCGAGTGTGCGTCTCTCTGTTCCTTTCCGTCCTCTTTGGTTTGCAGGGTACATGGACATTTCTGCTAAGCTATTTGGAAGAAAGAGAAGGAGCCGGCGCTCTAGACCCGGCAAGCCAAGGTTGCCGGGGGCTGAAGACACAAGGGTCCAACCATGACAAGCCAAGGTTGCCAGGGGCTGCAGATTCAGATAAGTCTTTTATCCCCTGTTATGCATTTCCATATGGGATTGGGACGCATGAAACCTCGTTTTATTCCTAGGCCACCGTGCCCCCCCTTTTCCTTCACCCAATCCCTGGGTAGGAACGTGGTTGTAGTCGCGGTGATAAGGAAGCAAACAAAGGACCTAACCCTACTTCGCCCCTGCCTCCGCCGAAAGTGTGAGTATGATCGAATGAAGTATGGGGGCGGCAAGGCCTGTTGCCAGGCGATAATGTTTATATTAAAAATAACAAGGATGCTTTCCTTGGTATGGGCTTCGCTCACACACAAAGAACCCGGCAAGCACCCTTTTTCATTAATTCGTCCCATACAAGTACAGTTTGTACGAAATGTAAGCATGAACAAGGGGATTACAAGTTCGAAATTTAACTATGACCCGTAGGCTTACAAACTAAAAAGAGATAAGATGCCCGTAATCCCTTTCTTGTCCCTCTCCTCAGGAAACGGAACAAGATAGCAGGAGGGCAAAAGGAGCACCTAGGTGAGGTACGAGCAGCAGAAGGTGCCAAGAGAACATATCGGTGGCCGCCCATGAGAGGGCTGGTGATGATGGTGCCAGGAGAAGAGCTGGAAGATGAGGCAGCGGGCCGCCAATACGCTATGAAGGCGTCGGTGCGATCGTACTCCGACTTGACGGCCCGCCACCCGCCTTCCTCATCTTCTCCGGCCTTCCCACGCCAGCCGCCCAAGGAGGCGACCCCGAGAAGTTCAAGGAGCTGGCGATGCAGATGATGGTGCTGCCGGCGTCGCCCAGGAACGGTATGCCCGACGCCTAGTCGGACCCGTCATCCTCCCACCCGCTACCCTCGTCGTCGCTGTCATTGTCCTCCTCGTCACTCTCGCCCGAAGAGGAGCTTTCGCCATCAGTCGAGCTCTCCGCACAGCACCCTAGCCTGTGTCCTGAACGCCCGAAAACCTTGACGGAGAGCAAATCACTCTCCTCTAGCTTGAAGCAGAGGACGTGCCCATCCATTAAGAAATGGGAGCGTGCAAAGGTTTTCCAGCCCCGGCGAAGGAGCATCACTTGAGGGGCGGGGAACCTTGTGTTCACCCACATGTCGCCATGGCAACACCCCTTCATGTGAAGCCTCAGCCGCGGTGGCTAGTCGACCTCCAGCACGCTCACGAACGCCTGGGGAAGACGAAGGCTACGGCGCGGCGGCCCGTGCAGCTGCAAGATGAACTCGAGCGCCGAGTCCCCGACATGACCACTCAGCGAAGCAGGAGGAGATGGCGATGGAGACAGAGATGGCGCAGGCATTCCCTTTCCACGCCCACCTCTGCCTCGACCGCCTCACCGACCGTGGCCCCGTCCAGCAGCCCCGCCTCGAGCGTTGCCTCCACCCTAGGCATCGAGATCTTCCTTGACCGCCGCAGCTCTCTAGTGGGAGGAGGACCTGGTCGCCTCCACAGAAGAACGGCCTCGGCCACGCCCCCTTGCCATGACCGTGGGTGAGGATGGAGACAAGAGGGAGACGCAAGGAGATGCTTTTCATCCTGCCCCCGAGTCCCTTTTTTATAGTTGGGAAAGGAAGGCCGAAGGACTGGCTCTACGCCCCCAAAGAGCCCACTCGAATCCGACTCATTAAAGTGGCAGCAGGTGAGGCCATCGACCGCCCTCCTCGCCCAATCAAAGGCGCATGGGTATCGGCCCACACTCGCCTTCCCATATTCCATGCGTATCTCACCTACCCCGCGCTGTGCATGCGGTGTACGTGGCGCAAGGGGTGGGCATGGTGAGAAACATGGAACGACAGTTCCAAGGCGGGGAAAGTAAATGAGGAGCGGCCCCACGGTTGCCAAGAGACACGTGAGCCGCCTCTTTACTATTCACCACAAGATGACGCAGGCATGCTTCGGTCACCCCACGCACGATCCCCACAGCACGCGTTCAATGCGGGTCGTGGGGAAGCGCAACAGACGAAGAAGTTACCGCGGTAAAAATCCGCCCCGCCTGCCTGCGCACCTTTCTGGGCCTAGCCCAACAACGCGTCGCGCCTATGTGTGGCCCAGGCCCGGGGGCTCCTGTCGGTGTACAAAAGTAGGGCATCTCCTTTGTACCCCTTTACTTGTGCATGAGCAGTCAGAGCCGCGCCCACGGCCACACTTAGAAGGGTAGAGGAGGGAAGCCGAAAGCCACAAGACAATCAAGGCAACAACAAGACCAGAAGCACAAAGATCAAGAGGGCGAGGTGGACTCCCCCAGCAAGACTCTTGCCGGGATAGCCTCCACAGCCTCGGCAAGGGCCTTGCCGGGGCAACTTGCCCAACGCCAGCAGAGCGCGCCACCCTTGAGCCCAAGGGTTCCAACGTCATCAACCGCATTGGAACCAAGGCTCGGGAGGCACCTCCATGGTGGCATGCAGATCTTCGTGAAGATCATAAGCATGCAATATCAGATGAGAACCAGAAGATGACGACCCTCGGCAAGATCCTCACCGAGGAAATCCACGAGACCTCCGGCAAGATCCTTGCCGGGGACGACCGCGATGCCACGGCAAGACCCTTGTCGGGGCCCCGGCAAGACCCTTGCCGAGGACATCAGCGGGACCGCGGTCTGGCCCGCACCCGCCAAGACTCCACCGCTGTTCCCATGCAGCTGCCAGCCCAGCCAGCCAGGCGAGCACCTGCGTGGCGATGTGCGGCCTCTAGGCCAACTCAGCAAGCACCTGTGTGGTGGCATGCAGATCTTCGTGAAGACGTTGCCACCACACCAGCTCAGCAGCCTGCCAGCCTACATGGCACCGCACGCATCACTGGCCAGGACGCATGTTGGAGCAAGGCGAGGCGGCGACGGACAGGACGGGCCTCGTTCCTGTCCCCAATAAAGCAAGGGGACATCTAAGGGGCGCATTTAATGCGTTTTGTCCCGTAATTACGGGCGATAATCTCAGATACAATACACATTCCACCTCCTGTGTGCCACTGTAGCATCCCCTTTTTCCTATAAAAGGAGGCCCGAGGCGTATTGGAGGGGGATTCGGCTCTTTTGAGCAAGTCACACACCATAGCTAGCTCAAGAACACTCCAATATACACCAACGCAGGACTAGGGTATTACGCATCCTCGCGGCCCGAACCTGGGTAAACGATCTTTGTGCTGGCTCTTAGACCTGCTCTTTCCACAACCCCGCGCCCGCCGACCATAGTAGGGATTCCAGTGATCCCATAGGTGTCGTTCCCACCGATAGCAGCAATGAGGATAATCCTTAGATTATGGACCCGGTCCGCATCATTGCTACTATCATCTTTCAACTTAGTTTTCTCTAGCAACATATCAAAAATAAAATAAAACAGGGGAGCTATACGCGAGCTAATGATCTACAACATAGATATGCAAATACTATCGGGAGTAAGTTCATGATAAATTAAGTTCAATTAATCATATTACTTAAGAACTCCCACTTAGATAGACATGCCTCGAGTCATCTAAATGATCACGTGATCCATGTCAACTAAACCATGTCCGATCATCATGTGAGATGGAGTAGTTTTCAATGGTGAACATATCTATGTTGAGCATGTCTACTATATGATTCACGTTCGACCTTTCGGTCTCAAGTGTTTCGAGGCCATGCCTGTACATGCTAGGCTCAGTTTAACCTGAGTATGTTGCATGTGCAAAACTGTCTTGCACCCATTGTATGTGAACATAGAGCTTATCACACCCGATCATCACATGGTGTCTCGGCACGACGAACTGTCGCAACGTTGCATACTCAGGGAGAACACTTATACCTTGAAATTTTAGTGAGGGATCATATTATAATGCTACCGTCGTACTAAGCAAATTAAGATGCATAAAAGATAAACATCACATGCAATCAAAATATGTGACATGATATGGCCATCATCATCTTGTGCCTTTGATCTCCGTCTCCAAAGCACCGTCATGATCTCCATCGTCACCGGCTTGACACCTTGATCTCTATCGTAGCAGCATGGTCGTCTTGCCAACTATTGCTTCTACAAGTATCGCTAACGCATAGTGATAAAGTAAAGGTGATTGCATTTCATAAAATAAAGCGACAACCATAAGGCTACTGCCAGTTGCCGATAACTTCTACAGAACATGATCATCTCATACAATAACGTATATAACATCATGTCTTGACCATATCACATCACAACATGGCCTGCAAAAACAAGTTAGATGTCCTCTACTTTGTTGTTGCAAGTTTTGCGTGGCTGCTATGGTCTTCTAGCAAGAACCGTTCTTACCTATGCATCAAAACCACAATGGTGGTTTATCAAGTTTGTTATTTTAACCTTCAACAAGGACCGACTAGAGTCAAATTCGATTCAACTAAAGTTGGAGAAACAGACACCCGCCAGCAACCTTTACGCAAAACTGGTCGCATGTATGTCGGTGGAACCGGTCTCATGAACATGGCCATGTAAGGTTGGTCCAGGCCGTTTCATCCAACAATACCGCCGAATCAAAATAAGACATTGGTTGTAAGTGCTGACCCACAAGTATAGGGGGTCAATTGTAGCTCTTTTCGATAAGTAAGAGTGTCAAACCCAACGAGGAGCAGAAGGAAATGATAAGTAGTTTTCAGTAAGGTAATATCCGCAAGTGCTGAAATTGTAAGTATTGAGTAGTTTGATAGCAAGATAATTGGTAACGAGCAAGTAATGATAGTAGTAAAAAAAGTGCAGCAAGGTAGCCCAATCCTTTTGAGGAAAAGGACAGGCCAAAACGGTCTATTATGATAAGCAAAGCGTTCTTGAGGGTGCATGGGAATTTCATCTAGTCACTTTCATCATGTTGGTTTAATTCGTCTTCAGTACTTTGATAATTTGATATGTGGGTGGACCGGTGCTTAGGTGTTGTTCTTACTTGAACAAACCTCCTAGTTATGATTAACCCTCCGCAAGCATCTGCAACTACGAGAAAAGTATTAAGAATAAATTCTAACCATATCATTAAACTTTTGGATCCAATCGGTCCCTTACGGAATAGCGCATAAACTGGGGTTTAAGCTTCTGTCACTCTCGCAACCCATCATCTAATAGCTACTCCACAATGCATTCCCTTAGGCCCAAATATGGTGACGTGTCATGTAGTCGATGTTCACATGACACCACTAAGGGAATCACAATATACATACTATCAAAATATCGAACACATATCAAATTCACATGATTACTTGCAACATGATTTCTCCCGTGACCTCAAGAACAAAAGTAACTACTCACAAATAATAATCATGCTCAAGATCAGAGGGGTATTAAATATCATATTGGATCTGAACATATAATCTTCCACCAAATAAACCATATAAGAATCAACTACAAGATGTAATCACCACTACTAGTCACCCACAAGCACCAATCTATAGTTGCGGTAACAAGATTGAACACAAGAGATGAACTAGATTTGTAGATGAGATGGTGCTTTTGAAGATGTTGATGGATATTGCTCTCCCCAAGATGGGAGAGTTGTTGGTGACGATGATGACGATGATTTCCCCCTCCAGGAGGGAAGTGCCCCCAGCGGAATCGCTCCGCCGGAGGGCAAAAGTGCTCCTGCCCAAGTTACGCCTCGAGACGGCGGTGCTCCGTCCCGAAAGTCTTCTCTTCATTTTTTTCTATGTCAAAATGACTTATATACAAGAAGACGAGCACCGAAGGTGGGCCTGGGTGGACACAACCCACTAGGTAGCGCCTGGGCTCCCTGGCGCGCCCAGGTGGATTGTGCCACCTGGTGGGCCCCCTCTGGTAGTTATTTGCTCCAATATTCCTTAAATATTGCATCAAAAATCTCTGAAGTTTCAGCTTGCTTGGAGTTGTGCAGAATAGGTAGCCTGGCGTAGCTTTTCCAGGTCTAGATTTCCAGCTGCCGGAATTCTCCCTCTTTGTGTATACCTTGCATATTATGAGAGAAAAGGCATTAAAATTACATGAAATGGCATTATTATGGATAAAAACATCATAAATAACAGAAAGAAAACATGATGCAAAATGGACGTATCAACTCCCCCAAGCTTAGACCTCGCTTGCCCTCAAGCGAAAACCCAAATCGAAAAACATGTCCACATGCTTAGAGAGAGAGGTGACGATAAAAACAAAATACGGACATAGAAGCATCATGTTGATTATTATAACATCAACAAAATTAAACATAAGACTTTTTATCATAGAACTTTTACCATAGACTTCTCATGAATAAGTGACAATTCATCACACATTTGAAGTATAAAGCAAAAACACTATTAAAAACTAACAAACTATGTTCTCAGTCAATTTTGTAACTACAATTCATCATCTTTTCAAGAAGGGATGCGTATCGGAGCCTTTAGGCAAGTCCACATACGCAACCATCATATAGTCTTCTATGATTTCTAACACTCACCTCGTACACACGAGCAAAACGTTTCAACTAGACACATAGAAAGATAGGGGCTTATTGTTTTGCCTCCCAACATATTCACCTCAAGGGTGATGTCAACAATAATAACTTTAGCTATCGATATTCAACTGGACATATGTGCCTAGATCTTTCCTCTCCACAAGATGCTTGCCAAAGGAGAAAACTTAAAAAGGGATAGAAGGAAAACTTTGACTCTTTGCATAAAAGTAAATACATGAAAAGTAAAAGATAGGTCCTTCGCAGAGGGAAGCAGAGGTTTCCATGCGCTTATTTGTTTGTATCCTCAACCCCTTGGTGCAAAAGAACGTCACGTTACATTGCCCCTTGTGATAGCAACCTTTATTATGCAGTCTGTCACTTTTATTATTCACCATCACAAGTTCGTGCGACACTCAATTTTCTCTTACACTAAATGATCTCACACTTTTAGAAGCAATTTTTATTGCCTTTTTGCACCGATGACAACTTACTTGAGGGATCTTGCCCAATCCATTGGTAGGTATGGTGGGCTCTTGAAAAAAAGATTTGGGTTTAAGGGTTTTTGGATGCACAAGTAGTATCTCTACTTAGTGCGGAATTTTTTGCTAGCAAAGATATGGGGCAAGCACTATAGTTTAAAGGATCTATGACAATATGACTTCTATGTGAATATAAACAAACATAAACCATTAAGTTGTCTTCCTTGTCCAACGTCAACAATTTTGGCATATAATATTTTGATGAGGGATCACAATCACAAAAATATTTCTAGAATAGTATATTGATATGTGAATCTTCTCTTCCCTTATTAATTCTTTAATGAGTTGCATCATTGACTAATGCTATGTTTGTCAATCTCTAATAAAATTTTCTACTCATACTTTTCCTTATGTGGTGTCATCACCTACCATAGGATTAGTATATGGTCTTTTTGATTTATTTCCTTTCTTTTATTTATTTCCTTTCTCTTTTTCTTCCTTTTATTTTATTTGCAACATGAAAGTAAAGAAAATAAAACTCAAACTAAACTTCATTATATATCTTGCACACGATTACAAGGATAGATCACTAAGAAAACTCTCAAAGAAGAAAGGGTCGACTAAACTTTATTCATCTAAAGCAAGAGAACAAAATAAAATAAGTAAAGGCAAAAAGATAGTGGGATGATACGATACCGGGGCACCTCCCCCAAGCTTGGCGGAAGACAAGGGGAGTGCCCATACCCGATACTCAATTCTCTTTGGGTGTTGAAGAAGATGATGGTGGTGATGAAGTAGAGGTCTTGTGCTCGGATATCCACAGCAGTGGTGGTGGTAAAAAAGTGGAGGGCTTGCCCTTTGCTTCCTCCAATTACTGTTGCAGAATAAAATTATCTATCCTCAACTCGCCATTATCTATCTCGAGTTTTATTATCTTCTTGCATAACGCCTCCATGCTCTCATTTTTTAACCGGGGAGAAACCCATTCATCTTCATCTTCTTCGGAGGTCCAACTATAGTGCCTCTCATCCCCATAGGATTTGGGGTTTGCGATGAAATCAGCAACATAGCTCTCACCCTCAGAGTCTTGACAAGACATATATTCAGATCTAACAGGAAAACAGCAAGAAAAGAGAATATAGGATTTCTTCACGATACGGTGATCAACAGGTTCGGGAAGTAATATAGATTTTTTATCTTGGAGGACAAGCATACTATAGAAAAATGGAGTCCGGAAGGTGTCCCAGGTGGGCACAACCCACCTGGGCACGCCAGGCTTGCCTGGCGCACCCTAGTGTCTTGTACCCACGAAGGGACGCCTTCCTGGAAGTTTATTTCTTTCCTAACTTTTCAAATATTTCAAAACCGATAAAAAAATTTTTTGCGGATTTTTCGAAGTCAGTTTACTTACCGTATCATGTACCTCCTTATTTTCACGATTCTGGAGTGTTCCGGAAGGACTCTTTTATGTGTTCTTCCAGTGTCAAAGTTTGGATAATATTACTTTCAACATTAATGGGCAAACCTGAGATATAATGCTTTTTTCGTTGCCCATTGACAACCTTCGGGTTAGTACCTTCGGAATTATTTATTTTGATGGCTCCAGACCGATAAACCTCCTCGATAACACAGGGGCCTTCCCATTTTGAGAGGAGTTTTCCTGCAAAGAATCTGAAACAAGAGTTGTACAAAAGAACATATTCTCCGACTATAAACTCATGCTTTTGGATTCTTTTGTCATGCCATCTTTTAACTTTTTCTTTGAATAATTTTGCACTTTCATAAGCTTGGGTTCTCCATTCATCTAATGAGCTAATATCAAATAACCTCTTTTCACCAGCAAGTTTGAAATCATAGTTGAGCTCTTTGATGGCCCAATAAGCTTTATGTTCTAACTCAAGAGGCAAATGACAAGATATTCCATAAACCATTTTATAGGGAGACATACCCATAGGATTTTTATGAGCTAATATAAGCCCAAAGTGCATCATCTAATTTCTTAGACCAATTCTTCCTGGAGCTATTAACAGTCTTTTGCAAAATTAATTTTATTTCTCTATTGCTAAGTTCAACTTGACCACTAGACTGAGGATGATAAGGTGATGCAATTCTATGTTTAACATCATACTTGGCAAGCATTTTACGGAAAGAACCATGAATAATGTGTGAACCACCATCAGTCATTAAATATCTAGGGACTCCAAACCTTGGGAAAATAACTTCCTTAATTATTTTAATAGAGGTGTTGTGATCATCACTACTGGTTGGAATAGCTTCTACCCATTTAGTAACATAATCAATAGCAACCAGAATATGTGTATACCCGTTAGAGGAAGGAAAATGCCCCATGTAATCAAATCCCCAAACATCAAATGGTTCAATAGCAAGTGAATAATTCATAGACATTTCTTAACGCTTACCGATATTACCTATTGAGGGAGTCCTGGACTAGGGGGTGTCCGGATGGCCGAACTATCATCATCGGCCGGACTCCAAGACTATGAAGATACAAGATTGAAGACTTCGTCCCGTGTCCGGATGGGACTTTCCTTGGCGTGGAAGGCAAGCTTGGCAATACGGATATGTAGATCTCCTACCATTGTAACCAACTCTGTGTAACCCTAGCCCTCTCCGGTGTCTATATAAACCGGAGGGTTTTAGTCCGTAGGACAACAATCACAACAACAATCATACCATAGGCTAGTTTCTAGGGTTTAGCCTCCTTGATCTCGTGGTAGATCCACTCTTGTACTACCCATATCATCAATATCAATCAAGCAGGAGTAGGGTTTTACCTCCATCGAGAAGGCCCGAACCTGGGTAAAAACATCGTGTCCCTTGTCTCCTGTTACCATCCGCCTAGACGCACAGTTCGGGACCCCCTACCCGAGATCCACCGGTTTTGACACCGACATTGGTGCTTTCATTGAGAGTTACTCTGTGCCGTCACGATCAGGAAGGATGCCTCTTCCCGTCTTTACAGACGGTACCATTGCCTAAGGAGCTTTGGCCGCCGGCCAAACTATCTGGCTAGGTGGTTTTCTTATAACCGCCTGTTCGGCCGCTGCTTCGACGATGACCTCTCGGGTCATCAAAAGCGATCTTCGCGTCGGCTCGGAGTTCACCGAACAGCTGGATCCAATTGAGCTCTCCTCTGTAAACGAGCTCTTGGATCGCATCGCCGCCTTGGGGGTCTCTACAGACTACGATCAGATTGGGCTTAAAACCGATCTGAGAGAGATTAACTCCCCCCAGGTTACCCACCACGTTGTGGTGGTAGAGGAACAACGCGGCGACTCTTCTTCTGTATTAAAGACCAGTTATGTTCGGACTCTTGATCCCTCCATGCCGGATTCCCGCAGAAGGACGGACGTCGAACAAGTACTGAACCTAAAGTCAGGCAGCGAACCAGATTCGTTGGACAATGTCCAGCAATCCAAGCTTCCAAATTCGGAAACTTTTCGGCCCTTGAGCCCCAAGTTGAGCAGGGTTCCGGACTCAAGTCCACCCACCCACCCAAACATATGCGATCTATCTCAAATCCGGCAAGAGCCCGCTGAAACAGTACATCATTACTGGGCCAGATTCCTCCTGGTTATGGACAGGATAAAGGACTGCCGTGAGAAAAACGCAATTTCGATTTTCTGCAACAATTGCACGGACAAGGGAATCTTGAACGCCGTAAGTCATCGTGAAATTACACGCTTCGCCGACCTGACGTCCACGAAAGTATTGTGCGATGGAGAGTGTCCGGATAACCGAAACTAAGTTTTGGGACAATCCGGCTCCGAACACAACCCTAGTCCAAAACAAAAGGGTGCATCATGCTCAGGCACCCAGGACAAAAACCAGAAAGCAAAAACCCCATAAAGGGCACGGAACCGTACTGGAGGGATGGCTCAGCGGACCCTGTAAAATTCATAGTACAGAGGGCGCCACTCCAACTCATAGCCTTCGAGCATGTTGGATACTGCGGCAGGTGGCCAAAAGTGGCGAAGAGCTTCTAGCCCCGGAGACCCACCCCAACAGTACCAGTACAGTATTAACAGTCTTCGAGACTTTCGCATCAAATAATATGCGGAAACGAACAATCCGCAGCCTCGCCGAAGTCTACCAAGTAGAAACAACAAATCCATGGAGCGACACAGCTATCACCTTCAACGCCAGCGATGAACCTAAATTCCGAACAACTCGAGCACCAGCCGCATTGGTCCTCAGTCCAATAGTGGACGGCTTTCGTATTACCAAGGTACTCATGGATGGCGGCAGCGGATTAAACCTCATCTACGAGGAAACCCTTCGAAAAATGGAAATAGACTGGAGCCGCATTGAGCGAAGCAGCACAACCTTTAGAGGAATAATCCCTAGCCGGGAAGCATGCTGCACAGGAAAAATAACACTTGATGTGGTGTTCGGCTCGCCGGACAATTACAGGTCCGAGGAGGTCACGTTCCAAGTGGCCCCGTTCAGCAGCGGATATCACGCTTTATTAGGACGAGAGGCATTTACAAGTTTCCAAGCCATACCCCATTACGGGTACATGAAGCTTAAAATTCCTGGGCCCAATGGAACCATCACCCTTGCCAGTAATCCGGACATAGCACTCCGCGCCGAAAACAAGACAGTCGCATTAGCCCTAGAGGCACTATCCGAAGCCCTAGCGGCGGAGGAACTCACTGCGCTGCGCTCTACGGTGAACAGGGACGATGTGATACCCGATAAGAGATCCAAGTCCACCTCTTTTAAACCAGCGGACGAAATAGTCAAATTCCAGGTCCATCCAACGGACCCCACAAAGACGGCCTCCATTGGGGCACAGTTAAACCCTGATGTAGATGCCGCACTACGAGAATTCCTTCGGGAAAATTGGGACATCTTTGTCTGGCACCCTTCAGATATGCCAGGAATCCCACGCAGATTGGCAGAACACAGCCTAAACATCCTAAAAGGATTCAAGCCAGTCAAACAGGCTCTTTGGCGATTTTCCTAACCCAAAAGACAGGCAATGGGAGAGGAGCTAGCCAAACTATTGGAAGCCTGATTCATCAGAGACATTAAACATCCGGACTGGCTAGCGAACCTGGTAATGGTACCAAAAAAGGACAAGTCCTGGCGCCTGTGTGTCGATTTCAAAGACCTTAACAAGGCTTGTCCAAAGGACCCTTTCCCCCTTCCCTGCATCGATCAAATCATCGATGCTACCGCAGGACATGATTCATTGTGTTTCCTCGACGCATACTCCGGCTACCATCAAATTAAGAATGCGGAGGCAGACCAAGCCGCAATGGCATTCATTTCCCCATACGGACCATTCTGCTTCAACACGATGCCCTTTGGACTCAAAAACGCCGGCGCAACATATCAGCGCATGATTCAGACATGTCTGGCTACCCAGATCGGCAAAACAGTAGAGGCATACGTAGACGACGTGGTCGTCAAGACCAAACACGTCAAAACTCTAGTAGATGACTTGAGGCTCACATTCGACAACCTCCGAGCATATGTAATTAAGCTGAACCCGGAAAAATGCGTTTTCGGTGTAGCAGCCGGAAAGCTCCTGGGCTTCATTGTATCCGGTAGAGGAATTGAAGCAAACCCAGCCAAGATCCGAGCTCTGTCGCAGCTGGATATCCCAAAAGACCTCAAACAAATACAAAAATTGGCTGGATGTGTGGCGGCTCTAAGCCGCTTCATCTCCCGTCTGGGAGAAAAGGCATTGCCCCTCTACCGCCTCCTCGGGCGCACCGAACACTTCGAGTGCACGGATGCTGCCACTGCCGGACTCGAAGAAATAAAGGCCATATTGGCAACAAATCCGGTCCTGGCCGCGCCTAACCTGGGCGAACCAATGTTGTTATATATCGCGGCAACACATCAAGTTGTAAGTGCGGTGCTCGTCGTTGAACGAGAAACAGAAGGGCATAAATTCCCTCTTCAAAAACCAGTGTACTACATATCCACTGTCTTAACTCCATGCAAGTCCCGGTACCCGCATTATCAAAAGATAGCATACGCGGTGTTCATGGCATCCCGGAAGCTGTGACACTACTTTCAAGAGAGTTCTATAACAGTGGCCTCCGAAGTACCCCTCAACGACATCATAAACAACCGCGACGCGACGGGCAGGATTGCAAAATGGGCCATCGAGCTCTTACCATTCGACATAAGCTACAAACCACGACGAGCTATAAAGTCGCAAGTCTTGGCCGACTTCGTCGCTGAATGGACCGAAGCCGAACTCCCTAAAGAGTACGGCGCATACTCCAATTGGATCATGCATTTCGACGGCTCTAAAATGTTGGCCGGCTTGGGGGCTAGCATCGTTCTGACATCCCCAACCGGAGACACAGTCCAATACGTACTTCAAATAATGTACACGGGCTCCAACAATGCAGCCGAATACGAGGCCCTTCTACATGGCCTCCGGATGGCAATCTCCATGGGTATTCAACGCCTAGAAGTGCGCGGGGACTCAAACCTCGCAATATCCCAAGTAAACGAAGACTTTGACGCCAAGGATCCAAAAATGGGAGCCTATCGTAATGTCGTCTTAAAAATGTTAGCTCGGTTCGAAGGACTCGAATTCCACCATGTAGCCCGGGATAATAACCAGGCAGCTGACGTGTTGGCACGCATCGGCGCAAAATGCGACGCCGTCCCTCCAAACATCTTCCTGGAGCGGCTCTTTAAGCCATCCATATTATGGGAAGAGGAGCCCGGAAATAACAACCCGGAACCAACCGTACCACCCAACACGGAACATTCTGACACAATTGATGGCTCAGCCAATGAAATAACACCTTCAGCCCATGAAATAATGGCAGTAATTGCCCCGTGGATGGCACCATTCCTTGCCTACTTAATTAGGCAGGAACTTCCCGAAGACCAAAATGAGGCCCACTGCATAGTTCGGCGATCTAAAGCCTACAAGGTACATGAGGGAGAGCTTTATAAGAAAAGCACAACCGAAGTCCTTCAAAGGTGCATATCCGAAGAGGAAGGGCGAAATCTGTTGGCTGAAATTCACGCCGGACTAGGCGGACACCACGCTGCAGCCTGGGCCCTTGTAGGTAAGGCCTTCCGTACAGGATTTTATTGGCCGACGGCCCGGGCAGATGCTCGGGACTTAGTCCAATGATGCGTCGGTTGTCAGCTCTTTGCTAATCAGAGCCACATGCCACCCACCGCCCTCAAAACTATACCCATCACCTGGCCGTTCGCGGTATGGGGGCTTGACATGGTTGGACTTCTTAAAGGGGGAACCCACAAGAAGAAATACCCATTGGTCATGGTGGACAAATTCACCAAATGGATAGAGGCCGAGCCAGTTAAGACGGCCGAATCCAGACCTGTGATAGACTTCATATCCGGGGTAGTACACCATTATGGTGTCCCCCACAGCATCATCACCGATAACGGCACGAACTTCACGGCCCACGAGGTTAAACTCTAGTGCAAAAATATGGGCATTAAGCTCGACTACGCTTCAGTCTATCACCCTCAAACCAACGGTCAAGTTGAACGAGCAAATGGTCTAATCATGAGCGGCATCAAACCCAGATTAGTGCGGTCCCTTACGGAATCTAACACGCACTGGGTAGAGGAGCTCGACTCCGTACTCTGGGGGCTGCGGACCATGCCAAACCGTACTACCGGATTCACACCATTCTTTATGGTATACGGCGCAGAGGCAGTTTTGCCCTGCGATATAATACATGACTCACATCGAGTGCGCATGTACGAAGAAAGAGAAGCTGAGTTGGATTGGCAGGACAGCTTGGACGCATTGGAGGAGGAGCGCGACGTGGCAAAGGCTCGTTCCGCATTCTATCAGCAGCAGGCTCGGAGATATCAAAGCAGAGAAGTATGGGCTAAAACTTACAATGTCCGCGAACTAGTTCTACGCCTGCCGGACAAGAAAAAGGACAAACTCAAGCCCAAATGGGAAGGTCCCTTCATCATCGACCAAGTCCTGACCGGCGGAGCATACCGTCTGCGAAACGCATCGGACAACCGACTCGAGCCGAACCCATGGAACGCAGCCCGCCTCCGAAGATTCTACGCCTAGCGCCGGACTAAGAGTTTGACTCCTTCCTCCGTCCACATTTTATACTTCAGTTGTCTTTTGTTTCTCTTTTCTCCCACCTTTTTCATAAAGCCCTTGAGGGCTGATTTGTGCATCGTTCGCACACTTGACGTGCTACCCGCACTCATTATACCTGGGGGCTTCTTTAACAGAAGCTTATTTATACAGGCTTTATGCCCAACACATGTGTCAAACTTCCGCATGTACCTTTTATTCACCATTATATGCATCGATATGACTTAAGTTTTGGCCAAGCTGGGTTGCCTGGCTCCTGTGCTTACCCCTACGTTCCCGATTGTTCGGCTAGGAGGTAAAGGGAGCACCTCTGCGATTGTTACTGCCGGGTCAGCCGGATGTGTACCTCAGACTGGGTGAAGCCGAAAGCTAGCATTCTTAAGGGAATATTCGGTCGGTGACTTGAAAGATGATTTCTTATTTATTCATTTATCTGCCCCCAGATGCTTTTCTGCTCTTTTCGCAGTCCGGACATGCACTTTAGGGCATGCCTCCCAGGGAAAGGAACCCCTAACAGAACTATTCTCCCTGGAAGATGTTTCTTACTAACCATGTAATATAACATAACTAGTTGGGCACTTGTTTGATAAAGCACTAATGACCCCTACGCCTGGTCTCCATGCATGCCCCGGTTTTTTCATAACCGTGAGGGTATTCGGACACATTCCGGACTCTAGGGTCCCGAGGTTGAAGCGAAAAGGTCCGCAAAGACAAACGATCTACAATCCGGCTAGAAGGCATTATACATGTAATTTTTTTAAAAAATAATAATACATCGTCACATTGACTGATTGTACTCCTCTTTAATCCCATCTAACAGGCTGTCTAATTTATAGTCCCGCTGGGAATACTTAGCGGCCAATTCTACTTGGTCATACACTAAGCTCATAGGGATCTCCTTCCAATCGGGCCCCACAGGTCCGACCTCGGACATGTGGTTCGGATCCGCCTTCTTATACCGCGTCTTCACCATGGCCCAGGCCTCCCTGGCGCCTTGACGACAGGCCGATATCTTCCATAGACGGAAGCGCTGCCGTGCTCCCTGAAGCTTCTCCGCAAGCCCTCCAAGACCCTCGGGTAGGGAGACAGACAGCCATAAGGCCTGGGCGACGCCACTCATCGCCTGTCAAACACGTTCGTGCAGTTGTAGCAGCTCGGGAAGTTGGTCACCCGTTGAACTGGGCATTTCCTCCGCAGGGCGACCTGTGAGCACACCTACAGACACATTGCTGTCAATCGACTTCCTCGCCGAACTCTTCTTTTCAAAAGAGTTTGCTCAAGCACTTACTATAGATGCCGCGACGAAGCCGCTGATTCTCCTTTACGGAGCCAGACAGCTGGGCCGAACACCCTTTAGCTCTTCTCCAAGCTGGGTGTGGGAATCTTGGAGCTTGTTCCTCTCCTACTGCACCTTCATAAGCACCCTCTCGCCGGCCTTCAGCTGACGCAGTAGCTGTTGCTTGTCCGGATCTAGTCCGGCAACATCTGCAATATTATTGTCAGATTTATATGCACGCCGCACACCGATTACCCTTTTTTTGAAATAGGTGTTACCGGAGGGGGTCTCTATGTCTCCTCCTGCGGCGGCTAGTGCGGCCTCAAGTTGGGCCTTGCACTCTTGTAGCTCCTGAGACAATTGGGTATTCTTCTCCGTAAGATCCTGCATATCAAATGATCCTTAAATCAGTTATTTTAACTACTTTAAGTCTCGGGGGCTACTGGCATATACAACTATTAAAGTCCCTTACCCGTATGTCTTTCACATACTGCTCCGTGGCTCTGGTCAGACCATCTTGAGCAGCACGGAGGTGCGCGTCTCCCGCGTTAAAGGCATTCAACGCCTCAGGGGAGAAGCACGCGTCACGAAGAACTGTCCGGCGGCGCCTGTGATTCATGGCGCTCTTCACCTCAGACCTGGTGGCGGACAACCTGTCGGCATCCTCCGTTGGAGGAGCATCCGGCTCGCGCCTTGCGCTCGCCTCCCCCCCCCCCCCGGACCAGGTGTTGGAGCCTGGCTAGCGGAGGCTTGGTTGGCGACCTCTCTAGGCATAGTCCGGCGAGCGCTCTTTCAACTGAAAAAGTTATGAGCATCAATATACCTCACAGGGGCCTTTTCCTTAAAAAGGGTGGCGTGTCATACCGTTGCAACGACGTTTCAATTCGCACCGCACCCCTCTTTCGCCTGCTGGGCCGAACTGACCCTGGTTGGTCAGTCGCTATGGGATCAGCTTCCCGCCTTGAAGGCGCCTCCTGCGAGACACCGTTGGTATACAGCGGTCATAAATAAGCACGGACAGAGTGATGGTATCAGGGCTCCGGTCATAATTACCTGAGAAGCCGGAGATAAACCGGGGTAGTCAGCCGTAATGGCGACTAGAGCATTGTCCATGCTAAGCTGGTGGAACACCCCGTCGATCAGCTCCACCTTTATATCCGGATCCTCTTCGGAGGCTGGATCAAGGGATCTTCCCGGATCCTCGGGTTGTGGAGCCGGACTGTGTATGTCCTCCACATCCCGGCGCAATTCCTGCGTCGAAAATCATAAAGTAAGGCGCTTAACTTTGAAAGCACGGGTCAGATGAGCAAGTGTCCGCTTACCTAGCTCCGAGGGTTATTCATGGAGAATCCATTCAATGGGCTCGTTTGGAGGAAGTCCTCCTTCTTCCCCTTGTACAAGCCGGACAGGATCTTCACCAGATCTGCAGCCGATCCCGGCCCCTTGCGGCCATGACGGGTGGCGTCATTCTCCCCGTTGAAATCCCACATGGGGTGGCCCCTATATTGGAGCGGCTGCACCCCTCGCATAATGCACATGGCCATGACTCCAATCATGGTCAATCTAGAATGGGCCAGCAACCTTATCCAGCCCATCAAATAATGGACGCTCCTGTCTTCCTCCTGTTGAGGGCTCCGTGGGCGCCAACTCAGGCATTTCTTCAGAGGGGCCTTGCTGAACTCCGGGAGGCTGATCCGAACTGGGTCCGGAAGTGGAGCATCTTCCACATAAAACCATTCCGAGGGCCAGTCTTCGGAAGCCTTCTTTGGGGTTCCGGATAGATATCCGGTCCCGGCGATGCGCCATATTTCGGCTCCGCCCACTTGATATATTGACCCCTCATGAGAACGGGGTACGAGGCAAAATAGTCTCTTCCACAGCGCAAAATGGGGCTCGATACCCAGGAACAGCTCGCAAAGAGCTACGAAGCCCGCAATGTGCAGAATGGAGGCGGGCGTAAGGTGATGAAGCTGGAGTCCGTAGAACTCCAGTAGCCCCCGGAGAAACGGATGTATGGGAAATCTGAGCCCTCTTATTAGATAAGGGACGAAACACACCCGCTCTCCTTTAGAGGGACTGGGGATATTCTCCGCCTGCTTTCCACCTTTGTAGGTGGCCAGCCCGGCTCGAACCGGGACCATAAAGGCCGGAGGAAGGAATTCCTCCGCTTGGAGCATCACCAGCTCATTGTGCGGGACTGAACATCTCCTCCAATCTCCTGGCTGAGGGCTAGGAGCGTGAGAGGAGGAGCCGCATCGACGGTCCATGATGGAGTGGAATTTTTGTCAGAAGCGCTCCGATGAGTACTCGCGGAAGGAAGATGGTGTGATTTGGATCTGGATTCTTGCCTCTCTTATAGGCAGATTATTTGCGCAGCTAGGGGTAAAATATAAAAATACCCTGGCCTTTCGCATTCGTACGACATGTGGAAGAGGGCCATTATTGGGCGTGGAAGCCAAGGAGCGCAACATTTATAAGGAAGCCGGACACTATTCGGCAAGCACATAGAATTTGGAGGAGAACCCGCCTTGCAACGCCGAAGACAATGTACGCGCCGGACTCATCGCCATTGAAGCCTGGTTCGGGGGCTACTAAGGGGGTCCTGGACTAGGGGGTGTCCGGATGGCTGAACTATCATCATTGGCCAGACTCCAAGACTATGAAGATACAAGATTGAAGACTTCGTCTCGTGTCCGGATGGGACTTTCCTTGGCGTGGAAGGCAAGCTTGCCAATACGGATATGTAGATCTCCTACCATTGTAACCGACTCTGTGTAACCCTAGCCCTCTCCGGTGTCTATATAAACCGGAGGGTTTTAGTCCGTAGGACAACAATCACAACAACAATCATACCATAGGCTAGCTTCTAGGGTTTAGCCTCCTTGATCTCGTGGTAGATCCACTCTTGTACTACCCATATCATCAATATCAATCAAGCAGGAGTAGGGTTTTACCTCCATCGAGAGGGCCTGAACCTGGGTAAAAACATCGTGTCCCTTGTCTCCTGTTACCATCCGCCTAGACGCACAGTTCGGGACCCCCTACCCGAGATCCGCCGGTTTTGACACCGACACCTATTCTTTGACATTCATCACAAGATAAGATGAACTTACGGGCATCCTTGAAGAGAGTAGGCCAATAAAATCCAGATTGCAATACCTTGTGAGAAGTTTTATCTCTAGCATGATGCCCTCCATAAGCTTCGGAGTGACATTTCCGTAGGATTTTTCCATGTTCATGCTCAGGTACACAACGTCTAATAATACCATTTACTCCTTCATAAAGATGTGGGTCATCCCAAAAGTAATGTCTTAAATTATAGAAGAAATTTTTCTTTTGTTGGTATGTAAAGCTAGGTGGTAAATATTTAGCAACAATGTAAATAGCAGAGTCAGCATACCAAGGAGTTTTATGAGCAACATTAATTGCAGCTAACTGCTCATCAGGAAAACTATCATCAATAGGTAGTGGGTCATCAGGCACATTTTCAAGCCTAGATAAAATATCATCTATGGGGTTCTCGGCTCCTTTTCTATCAATGATATATAAATCAAATTCTTGTAACAAGAGAACCCATCGAATAAGTCTAGGTTTAGCATCTTTCTTTTCCATAAGATATTAATAGCAGCATGATCGGTGTGAACAGTAACTTTGGAATCAACAATATAAGGCCTAAATTTATCACAAGCAAACACCAATGCTAAGATTTCTTTTTCAGTAGTAGCATAATTTCATTGAGCACTGTCTAGAGTTTTACTAGCATAATGAATAACATTCAGTTTCTTATCAACTCTTTGTCCTAGAATAGCACCAACAGCATAATCACTAGCATCACACATAATTTCAAAAGGCATCCAATCAGGTGGTTGAACAATAGGTGCAGAAATTAAGGCTTTCTTGAGTGTTTCAAAGGCTTGTAAACAATCATCATCAAAAACAAAAGGAATATCCTTTTGCAAGAGATTCGTCAGAGGCCTGGAAATTTTTGAAAAGTCTTTGATAAATATCCTATAAAAACCAGCATGACCTAAGAAATTACAAACACCTTTTATATCTTTAGGACTTGGCATTTTCTCAATTGCATCAACCTTAGCTTGATACACTTCAATACCTCTTTCAAAAAATTTATGACCCAAAACAATGCATTCATTAACCATAAGGTGGCACTTCTCCCAATTCAAGACAAGATTTGTTTGTTCACATCTCTGCAAAGCTCGATCAAGATTGCTTAAACAATCATCAAAAGACTTCCCATAAAATGAGAAATCATCCATGAAAACTTCAACAATCTTTTCATAAAAGTCAGAGAATATAGCAGTCATACATCTTTGAAAGGTAGCAGGTGCATTACATAAACCAAAAGGCATACGTCTATAAGCATAAATCCAAAGGGACAAGTAAAAGTGATCTTTTCTTGATTAGGTTCAAAAACAGGTATTTGTGAAAAACCAGAATATCCATCAAGGAAGAAAAAGTGTGTGTTCTTAGATAATATTTCAAGCATTTGATCAATAAAAGGCAGAGGGTAATGATCTTTTATAGTTGCTTTGTTTAATTTTCTAAAATCGATTACCATTCTATAACCTGTAACAATTCTTTGTGGAATAATTTCATTCTTATCATTAGGAACAACTGTTATACCTCCTTTCTTAGGGACACAATGAACAGGACTTACCCATCTACTATCAGCTATAGGATAGATTATACCCGCTTCCAGAAGTTTTAAGATTTCCGTTCTTACCACTTCCCTCATTTTTGGATTTAACCGACGTTGGTGATCAACAACGGGTTTAGCATCAAGTTCCATATTAATTTTGTTCTCACATAGAGCGGGACTAATGCCTTTTAAATCATCAAGAGTATATCCAATAGCAGCATGATGCTTCCTTAGAACTTTCAATAAATCTTTCTTCTTCATGTTTTGAAAGGTTACCACTAACAATAACAAGATATATCTTCTTCTCATCAAGATAAGCATATTTCAAAGTGTCTGGCAATTGTTTTAATTCAAACACAGGATCACCTTTAGGTGGAGGAGGACCTACTAGAGTTTCCATAGGCATATTGTTTTTAAGCAGAGGAGGTTGTTCAAAGAAAATCTTATCTATTTCATTTCTTTCATGCATATGTAAATCATTTTCATGGTCTAGCAAATATTGTCCTAAAGGATTAGTAGGTGGCACAACAATAGAAGCAAGATCAATTAAATCATCCTTACTGAGCAATTCTTTTTCATGAAGCTTTCTACTAAACTTGGAAAAATTAAACTCATGAGACTCATCACCAAAACTAACACCGACAGTTTGTGTCTTACAATCTATCTTAGCATAAAAGTGTTCAAGAAAGGTCTACCAAAGATAATGGGACAAAAGTCATCTTGTGGGGAACCAAGAACAAGAAAATAAGTAGGATATTTCATTTTTCCACACAATACTTTAACATCTCTAACAATCCCAGTAGGTGATATAGTGTCTCTATTAGCAAGTTTAATATTAACATCTATGTCTTCTATCTCTGCAAGTGCTATGTCATTCATAATTTCTTGATATAAGGTGTAAGGAATAGCACTTACGCTAGCACCTATGTCACATAAACCATGATAACAGTGATCTCCTTTTTTTACTGAGACAACAGGCATACCAACAACAGGTCTATGTTTATCCTTTTTATCAGGTTTGGCAATTCTAGCAGCTTCTTCACAGAAGTAAATAACATGCCCATCCATATCTTCTTCTAAGGGATATTTAACCATAGCAATACTAGGTTCTACTTTAATTTTTTCATCAAGTTTAGGTGTTTTAATATAGCTTTTGTTGACTACAGTTGAAACTTTAGCACGTTCCTTTATCCTAACAGGGAAAGGTGGTTTCTCAATATAAGTAGTAGGAACAATTGGATCAACATTATAAAGTATAGTTTCTTCTTTAACTGGTATTGGTTCTTTAATTTCTTATTTAATAGGTGGGTGATATTTAAACCACTTCTCATTAGGGAGATCAACATGAGTAGCAAATGATCCAAAAAAGAGGCTACTATCTCAGAGTCAAGTCCATATTTAGTGCTAAACTTTTGAAAAGCATCGGTATCCATAAAAGATTTAACACAATCATATTTAAGTTTAATACCTGACTCTTTACCTTCATCGAGTTCCCAAACTTCAGAGTTGCGTTTAATTCTTTCCAAAAGATCCCATCGGAATTCAATAGTCTTCTTCACAAAAGAGCCAGCACAAGAAGTATCAATCATGGTTTGATCATTATGAGAAAGCCGAGCATAAAAGTTCTGGGTAACAATTTTCTTGAGAGCTCATGATTTGGGAACGAATATAACATTGACTTAAGCCTCCCCCAAGCTAGAGCGATACTTTCTCCTTCACGAGGCCAAGAATTATATATATAATTCTGATCACGATGAACTAGATGCATAGGATAAGTTTTTTGATGGAACTCCAATTTCAGATGATTCCAATTCCATGATCCAATATCATCACATAGCCTATACCATGCCAATGTTTTCCCTTCAAAGATAAAGGGAAAACATTTTTCATAACTTTATCTCCAGGTAAACCTGCAAGCTTGAACAATCCACAATTTTTTTTCTACATATATCAAGTGCATATCAGGATGTTCGGTTCCATCTCCTGCATAAGGGTTAGCTAGCAGTTGTTCTATCATACCCGAAGGAATTTCATATTCAATATTTTTAGTAGGTGCAGTAGGTTGAGGAGTAGCTAATTGTGGTTTCGCTCGAGGTGAAGATAACCCGAACAAACCCCTTAAAGGATTGTTTTCCATAGTAACAAGTAACAATAAATTTCAGCACACTATATAAATGTTTCCTTACCAATTTCCACTTACCAAAGGTGCTTCACTCCCCGGCAACAGCGCTAGAAAATAGCCTTGATGACCCACAAGTACAGGGGATCAATTGTTGCTCTTTTTGATAAGTAAGAGTGTCGAACCTAACAAGGAGCAGAAGGAAATGGCAAGTAGTTTTCAGTAAGGTAATATCTGCAAGTGCTGAATTTGTAAGTATAGAGTAGTTTGATAGCAAGATAAATGGTAACGAACAAGTAACGATAGTCGTAACAAAAGTGCAGCAAGGTAGCCCAATCCTTTTGAGACAAAGGACGGGCCAAAATGGTCTCTTATGATAAGCAAAGCATTCTTGAGGGTGCATGGGAATTTCATCTAGTCACTTTCATCATGTTGGTTTAATTCGTGTTCGCTACTTTGATAATTTGATATGTGAATGGACCGGTGCTTAGGTGATGTTCTTACTTGAACAAACCTCCTCTTATGATTAACCCTCCCGCAATCATCCGCAACTATGAGAAAAGTATTAAGAATAAATTCTAACCATAGCATTAAACTTTTGGATCCAATCGGTCCCTTACGGAATAGCGCATAAACTGGGGTTTAAGCTTCTGTCACTCCCGCAACCCATCATCTATTTGCTACTCCACAATGCATTCCCATAGGCCCAAATATGGTGAAGTGTCATGTAGTCTACGTTCACATGACACCACTAAGGGAATCACAATATACATACTATCAAAATACAGAACACATATCAAATTCACATGATTACTTGCAACATGATTTCTCCCGTGACCTCAAGAACAAAAGTAACTACTCACAAATAATAATCATGCTCAAGATCATAGGGGTATTAAATAGCATATTGGATCTGACATATAATCTTCCACCAATATAGTAATCAACTACAAGATGTAATCAACACTACTAGTCACCCACAAGCACCAATCTATAGTTCCGGTAACAAGATTGAACACAAGAGATGAACTAGGGTTTGAGATGAGATGGTGTTGTATAAGATGTTGATGGTGATTACCCTCCCCAAGATGGTATAGTTGTTTGTGATGATGATGACGATGATTTCCCCCTCCGGGAGGGAAGTTCCCTCGACGGAATCGCTCCGCCGGAGGGAAAAAGTGCTCCTGCCCAAGTTCCACCTCGAGACGGCGGCGCTTAGTCTGGAAAGTCATCTCTTCATTTTTTTTATAGTTCAAAATGACTTATATACCACAAGATGGGCACCTGAGGTGGGCTTGGGTGAGCACAACCCACCAGGGCGTGCATGGGCTCCCTGGCCCGCCCAGGTGGGTTGTGCCCACCTGGTGGGCCCCCTCTAGTAGTTATTTGCTCTAATATTCCTTAAATATTCCATAAAAAATCTCCGTGAAGTTTCAGCTTGTTTGGAGTTGTGCAGAATAGGTAGCCTGACGTAGCTTTTCCACGTCCAGATTTCCAGCTGCCGGAATTCTCCCTCTTTGTGTATACCTTACATATTATGAGAGAAAAGGCATTATAGTTACTACAAAAAGCATTATTATGGATAGAAACATCATAAATAATAGTAAGAAAACATAATTTAAAATGGACATATCAACTCCCCAAGCTTAGACCTCGCTTGTCCTCAAGCAAAAACCGAAATCGAAAAACATGTCCACATGCTTTGAGAGAGAGGTGTTGATAAAAACAATATACGGACGTAGAAGCATCATGTTAATTATTATAATAGCAACAAAATTAAACATAAGACTTTTTATCATAGAACTTTTATCATAGACTTCTCATGAATAAGTGACAATTCATCACACATTTGAAGTATAAAGCAAAAACTCTATTAAAACCCAACAAACTATGTTCTCAGTCAACTTTTGCAACTACAATTCATCATCTTTTCAAGAAGGGTTACGTATCGGAGCCTTTAGGCAAGTCCACATACTCAACCATCATATAGTCTTCTATGATTGCTAACCCTCACCTCGTACATGCGAGAAAAACGTTTCAACAGGACACATAGAAAGATAGGGGCTTATTGTTTCGCCTCCCAACATATTCACCTCAAGGGTGATGTGAACAATAATAACTTATGCTATCTATATTCAACTGGACATATGTGCCTAGATCTTTCCTCGCCACATGATGTTTGCCAAAGGAGAAAAAATAAAAAGGGATAGAAGGAAAACTTTGACAGTTTGCATAAAAGTAAATACATGAAAATTAAAAGATAGGTCCTTCGCAGAGGGAAGCAGAGGTTTCCATGTGCTTATTTGTTTGTATGCTCAACCCCTTAGTGCAAAAGAACGTCACGTTACATTGCACCTTGTGATAGCGACCTTTATTATGCAGTCTGTCGCTTTTACTCTTCACCATCACAAGTTCGTGCAACACTCAATTTTCTCTTACACTAAATGATCTCACACTTTTAGAAGCAATTTTATTGCCTTTTTGCACCGATGACAACTTACTTGACTGATCTTGCTCAATCCCTAGGTAGGTATGGTGAACTCTTAAAAATAAGATTTGGGTTTAAGGTTTTTGGATGCACAAGTAGTATCTCTACTTAGTGCTGAATTTTTGGCTAGCAAAGGTAGGGGGCAAGCACCACATGGGTTAAAGGATCTATGACAATATGACTTCTATGTGAATATAAGCAAACATAAACCATTAAGTTGTCTTCCTTGTCCAACGTCAACAATTTTGGCATATAATATTTTGATGAGGTCTCACAATCACAAAAAGATTTCTAGGATAGTATATTGATATGTGAATCT